>NC_042615.1:551358813-551660322 GCF_901001135.1 Rhinatrema bivittatum
CGCTGCTCCTATCAGACTACCGAAGGGTCTGTCTAGATGTGTTCTGGTTTTGCCTGTTTTATGAGCTTGGAAGCGCTTAACGAAGATTCTCAAGCACTCCTCTCAGTGCTCGCAGTTGAACCCAATAAGGGGAAATTTGGATTTTGCTCCTGGAAGTCATTCTAAAGGTTTTCAAAGATGGGGGGGACTTGTGGTATTACCCAATTACAGCGTGCTCAATGATAACAGTGCAATTCTTCCTTTTTCCACCTTAAAAGATCAATATGGGATACCGGACTCAGGTTTGTTTTCATACCTTCAACTGAAACATTATGTGCTTTCATTGTTAGGACTGGACCGGACGTTTACATTTTTGGACGCTTTGGAGGACCTCATTTGCCCTGAGTTCAGCAAGCGTTTGATATCAAGGCTTTGGAAATCCTTGAGGAAATGTAAACCTGAAATGGATTTTGGCCTTATTGTTCATAAATGGACTCAGGAAAGTGATTTTGCCATTATGGGAAACATGGTTCAGTTTTACTTTCAACATCTTAAGGATCTCTCTGGTAACATGCACTTGTGGGAACTTCAGAAAGGAAACAGACGTGCTATGTGAGAGAATTCTGGAGGTGATCAAGAATGTACCTTCATACGTAGCTGTATAATTGTAGCTATCGTGTCTATAAGCCAATAAGTGCAAGGCTTTAAAAATCATTAGGTACCTTGATCGTTGTGGTTAATTTTTGTCGCACCAATAGCGGTTATTGAGGTTGTTGATTTACACTTACTTGAATTTCATATGTCACAATATGCCACTTGTGATGAAGTCAGATGGATGTGTTTAGACTCTGGCAAAAATTATATAGCCGACATCCGGATGTTTCGGAGCAAAAAGCTCCTTCACGGGCTTGAAACTGCCAGGGTATCCGGCAGCCAGAGCTGCTCTATAGCGTGACCAAGGTGACTGTAAATTTGCTGCATGACACTGCAGCGGGCCGCTGCTCTTCAATATATCAATCAAGAATGATGTGTGGGAAACTGCACTGCGGTGTGCTTGAAAAGAACCCCCGTTATTCCTTGTTGAGGGAGTTTAAAGCGGTGGCAGCATTGCCACTCATAGAGATGTGAATTTATGGGACGGCACTCAACGGTAACAAACGGGGGGGAGAGAGGAAAAGAGGATTTATATTCAGGCAACAACCAACAAGGACTGAATTACATAGTCTGGGTAAACTAATAAGCATGGGTGTAGCTTGCTTGTTACGGCAGTTACTACCCTGAATCAGTTAAGCCTGATACTTCACTTGGAATACAGATCCAGCGCAGCTCACTGCTTCAATGGCAGGGGGAATAAAGAAAAGAGGACTTATATTCAGACGACAACCAACAAGAACTGAATTGCACAGGCTGGGTAAACAAGTAAGTGTGGGAGTAGCTTGCTTATTGCTGCAGTTACTACCCCATACCAATTAAGCAAGATACTTCACTTAGATGCAGCTCCAGCACTGCTCTCTACATCAGTGATGGGGGTGGAAGGTAACTAGAACCAAAAAGTTACTAATAAGGGCCAAGAGTAACAGATAAGTATGAGAAAAAAAATAAGTGTGAAAGCTTGCTGGGCAGACTGGATGGGCCATTTGGTCGTCTTCTGCTGTCATTTCTATGTTTCTATATATTTGAATACAGATATTTCAAAGTATATTTTTTTTTATTTGTATTAACAATCTACTTATCAGTTGTCAGGGATAATTTGGGATATTTTTGCTCTGTCTGCTCTTTACTTAAAGGCCCATGTTACTTTAGCATTTATTGCAACTTCTGTATCTGATGCCTTAACTTCCCTGTTTTGTTCTTATCCTTTAAAGATATATCATTTCGAACCATGCGTTTCTGAACGACTATCTGCTTGCCCCTATCATCTAGTTTAAAACTAGATGGACCTATTGTCTGACCCAGTTTGACAGTTGTTCTTATGTTCTTAATTTTATCAAAGGCAATTTTATGCATGATAAGCAAATCAGAAATTTTACTGTACCATCTCTTTGAAAACAATTCAATTTATTTTTCTCACTGTGTTTTGTAGCTAGAAGTTGAAAATACTCGCTTGAGACAAATCAACTTGTCTCTTTCTGAGACTCTTCATACGCAGACCATAGCCAGTACAATCCTGGAAGATGAAGGCATCCTGGAAAGCATTGAGACTTCTTTTCAAAAGTTTCATGCATTTTTGGATCTTCTGAAGGATGCAGGGTAAGTATTGCCTGTATTTTATTATGTTTGACTTATGGTCTTTACATCTCCACTGAATATACCTAGTTAAATCTAAACTTATCCAGAGAGGTTTATCTGGCTAACTTTAGGATAACCCTTCAGCATAACTAAAATTATCTGAATAACTTAATTGGATAGCACTGAATATCTGTGTTATCCAGGTAACTTAGCTTTGTCTTGGAAAGCCTCATTTTATCCGGATACATTTTAGTCATTTAAACATTTAACTGAATAAATGGGAGGCAAGCAGGGTGGTGGAATTTTTAAATGTCTGACTAAGTCCTTAGTCTTATCTGGACAAAAGTTTTAAATATCGACCTCAATGTGGATGTCAGCAGATTTTATTTATTTAAAAATCATTTAATTGCTCTTCCAAATTAAAAATCGCTCAATGCAATGTACAATCATCAAAACAAAAAAACATTATATATAAAATAAACATCACATTTAAAAAAACTTCTAAAACAGGAAGTTAAAACTAAATAAAATGACAAAAACTAAATACAATCCCAATCTCAGATATACCTGCTACTACCCTTCTTATCAACCCTGCTTCAATCCTGCCTTAACCCCATCTGGTTCATCCAGGCTGCCCAGTTGTTCCTGCCTGTACTACTCTAGCTCTGGGCATCACTCTTCTTTGGGATTTACCTTCTCCACTAAAGTACACCTGCCAGGTGTCAGCCATATTGGCTTGATTGCAGGAATTCACTTCTGATGCTTTTCTCCATTAACTGGTCAGTGTAAACAAGCTATTCGGCCAGTGGTAGGTGACTTGCACCTTCTGAAATCATAGCAGTCTCCTACAGCCACCCCATCCTGGCTGATCTTGCTATCTCTTCCTGATAGTTTGATGCAGTTGTACTACTGCTCCATGCAATTTGGCCTTGTTCTCCCTGTTTGTTCCTCTACTTTTCTACGTATTTCCATACGTAAACTAAGACCCACATTTATCTCCCTATCGTATCCTTACTGTGGCAGTCAGTTGGTTATGTGATATTTTATGTTGCATGTAATACTTAGTCCTTCTACTCTAGGTGTACATACAGGCTAAAGAAAGTAGAAACTAGCAGTTCTGCTAATCACTGCTATGAACAAAGATGGACACTATCACTGACAGCTTCTAAAAATGTAGACTTTGAAAGTATGTCTCCCTTTAACCGCCACAACAGAGCCTCACCTTAAAAAAAACAAACAAAAAAACCCCAAACAGCCGCAGCATAAAACACGAGAGCTCTGATCTGCCAAAGGACTGTACCTTTGAGACACTGCAGGCCTCAAAGTAACAGAGCTCACGCTGATTTGGAGGGCAGACCACGAAGCTCGAAGATGCCACTTGGCTGCCCAGCTTGCAGATCTCAGTTTTCGGAATGGGAGCCTGCCCCAAGGAACATGTGAACTGTATTCACCCCCATGCCATGTGGTCCATGAAGGCCTGGTTGGGAACAGCCTTCTCCACATACTCCATATTAGTGCAGCACCATCACGGGAATAAGGGACAAGTGTGTGTTACCGCTGGCCCAACATACCCTTCTGAAGGAGAGAGGCCTGCTACAGTGATGAGTCCTAGCAAGAAAGGGCGGACCCTTAGACCCAGAGCCTCAGCCATGAGATAGCATAGAGCATCTCTATTGTGCCGAGAGCACATGATACCCAAGGATTGCGACGACCCCTAGCTTATCTCTCCTGTATGCCCCAGCAACTCCACACACGTGTGAGGATGATATTGGGGGGAGGGATATAGAAGGTGCATAGCAAAGAAGCAAAGTTGGAGTGCTCTGGGCTAGCCACTCAAGTGAAGCTATGCAGTGAACCTGAGAATGGCATTAGAGACAAAGAAGAAGCCTCCCTCTGACTTAGGCACATGGTCTGACCACGGCCCAGGAGAAGGTAAGGAGACTGACCTGCAAAAACTGCGAAAAGAAGGGGGTGGTAGGCAGGCCAACCCTTTTTAAAATCCTGCTTGCTAGCCCACCCTCTGGCCCTTCCCCTCTCTTGCTACTGAGATGGTTGTGGCTTCGCTGAAGTGGGTCAGCTCCTGTATTTCTGTGTGAACCATGATGCGAAACTAATGTGCAACTTCTGGAAAAACACACTATGATCTTCTCCTATGCTCCCAGGACAATTGGCAACGAAGTAAGACACACATGTCACTTGTGATTGATAGGCATACCTGCTGAGGAAAGTATTATAATGAACTAGAACCAATAGAATGTGGACTCTCCTTTCAAGAAGACTGTTTTTTTTTGTCTGAGAGGCCAGTCACTAATTCCTGGTGAAGTGAATTTTCTGAGCATTATGCAGAATAATATTGCTTTATTTTGCCTTTGTTACATATAGATGTTGAAATTCAAAGGTTTTGTCTGGCTAACTTTTGAAGTTAGCTGGCAAAACCCAAGTTTGGAATATTTTCCCCTGATCCCAGTGTAGCATATGGACCGGCCACAGAGTCTGGAACAGCCAAGGAACACAGCAAGACTTGATTGTCCTGCTCAGGAACAAGGATTTATTTACAGAAGTCAAAATAAACAGCAAAACAAAAGTAGCTCACCTTGCTTTAAGCATGAAGCAATTCATATGTATTCGATATGGGCATACCATGGGCTCGAAGCATCTCCTCAGGGCCTCCCTAACTCCTCTAGGCCCTCATCCCTTATAGAGTTAGGCAGGAAATCTCCCAGGACCTAAAATCCTTTGCACCTATGTGCCTTAAGGTGGGCCGGGGCAGATGGCTCTAGCCGGGGTTTAAAATGGTCTGAGGGAGTCTTTTTGTATACTCCCTCACCCTGGAATTGTTCTCCTTGTTCCGGTTTATCCATATGAGTTGATGGTCTGTCACCAGGGTGAGCTGCCATCCCAAGAGGTAATACTGTAAGGCTTCTAGAGCCCATTTTACAGCTAAAGCTGCCTTCTCCACTGTAGAATACTTCTTCTCTTGTGGTAGGAGCTTCTGACTTATATAGGCCATCAGATACTCTTGGCCATCTTTTGTTTGGCTGAGGCCCGCCCCCAAGTCCTACCTCTGAGGCGTCCATCTGAATAATGAAGGGCTTCGTAAAGTCTGGACTTATTAGGACCGGATTGGAGCAGATTGCTTCCTTCAGCTCGTGGACCATTCGACTTGTTCTGGTGATTTCTTCAATAAGAACCTCATAAGTAGTTCTGCCTTCTTGGAGTAGTTAGGTATAAATTTCAATAGTAGCCTGTCAGGCCTAGAAATGCTCTAATCGTCCCATTGGTTTGTGGGATCAGTACCTTAGTAATTGCCTCTATCTTCCTGGACTGTGAGTGGACTTGACCCTTTCCCAGAGTATAGCCCAGATATTGGATAACTTGTCCTCCCAACAAGCACTTCTTCAGGTTCACAGTCAGCCCAGCCTTCCTTAGAGTGGAAAATACAGCTTGCAGTTGGCTTAGGTGTGTCCTCCAATCTGGGCTGTAGACCACTATGTCATCCAAGTATGCAGCTGCATAGTCCTGTTGTAAGTGGAGCCTATGGTTTACCAAGTGCTGGAACTTCGCAGGGATGCCATGGAGGCCAAACAGGAGGACCAGAAATTGGAAGAACTCTGCGGTGTCGAAGGCTCTTTTCTTTTGCCATTGGCATGAATGGTACTTGCCTTTGGTGAGGTCCAGGGTCGAGATGAATTAAGTCAATCCCAGACGCTCGATCAGTTCATCCACCCAAGGTATTGGGTATGTGTCCAGTTTGGAGACTTTGACTTTTTTTTTTTTTAAGTCTATATAAAATCTTATCCTTCCATCCTGTTTCAGTACCAGGATTATAGGTGAAGACCAGTCTCCATTAGATTCTTCTATAACTCCAAGCTGGAGCATCTCCTTCACTTCTTTTTTAATAATATGACACCTGGCTTCTGGAATCCGGAATGTCCGTTGAGGTTTGATTCTCCCCCCCTCCCCCCCCCCCCCGACGGTGTAATGGTATCATGTTGGACCAAGTGGGTACAACCTGACAAGCTTCTTGGGAAGTTGACAGCTACTTCCCAAATGGCACCAGGGTCTGGTCTGCTTCAGGCCCCAGCTATGAGCCGAATCCTGCTTGAAACATTCCACACTCCTGTGGAACCCATTTCTTTAGAAGTTTGACATGGTAAATCTGAATTTTCCTCCTTTATCTGGTTGAGCTGGTTTATAATCTACCAGGCTGTTTTATTTCCAAGACCTCAGAGGGCCCTTGCCAACTGGCAAGCAGCTTGCTTTCAGAAGAGTGCAAGAGAATGAGGACCTGGTCTCTGGGCTGGAAGATTCGCTGAACTGTGGGACAGTTATATGCCCGAATCTGGGAAGTCTGAGCTTTATCCAAGCATATGCAGGCTGTCTCCCTGACCTGTTCTTTTAGATCAGGGGTCGGGAACCCATGGCTCGCTAGCCAGATATGGCTCTTTTGAGGGCTGCATCTGGCTCGCAGACAAGTGTCGCCACACTTTCCAGTCCCCTGCTGACCCAGCTGCTCCCCGGTCCTCCTCCGCCCGGGCTTAAAATGCTGTCAGCCCGGGCGGAACGCGGCAGGACAGCTGGAGTCAGCGGCACTGGCATGGTCTCTTCTTCCCCCCCCCCCCCCCCCCCGCGGCCCGGAAGAGGAAGTGGTGAGCATCGGGTGCGTGCGCGGGAAGAAGAGACCACGCTAGTGTGGTCTCTTCTTCCCGCACCCCCCCCCTGCGGCCCGGAAGAGGAAGTGGAGAGCATCGGGTGCGTGCGCGGCAAGAAGAGGCAACGCTAGTGTCCGACGAAAAGAAGACTGCAGCGCGGCTCGGAGGAAAATGAAGAGCTTCAACTGCGGCCGATGGGACTCCGCCTCCGCGAGGGCTGAAAATGAAGGAGGTTAGTGTTGGGAGGAGGCTGCTGCTGCCGCGAGTTCCCGGGGTGGGGGTGAGAGAGAGTGAATGAGTGAGCAAGCATGTGTGTTTGAGATCCTTTGTGTGTGAGTGAGAGATTGCATGTATGTGAATGATTGAGAGCCTGTATATGTGAAAGAGAGTATGTCTGTGATTGAGAAGCCTGCCTGTGAGAGAGCGAGCATGAATGTAAGTTTACCATTGGGAACATGTATGTGTAAGTTAGTGATTGAAAAAAACCTGTTTGTGTGAAAGAGTATGTGTGTATGATTGAGATCCTTTTTGTGTGAGAGAAATCATGTGTATGTATGATTAAGAGCCTGTGTGTATAAGTAAGAGAGAGATCATGTGTGTCTGTGTGATTGAGAGCTGGTTTAGGTGATGGAGCATGTGAGTATGTGATTGAGAGCCTGTGTTTAAATGAGAGAGAGAGACCATGTGTGTCTGTGTGTGATTGAGAGCTGATTTAGGTGAGGGAGCATGTGAGTATGTGATTGAGAGCCTGTGTGTAAATGAGAGAAAGAGAGGACATGTTTGTAAGCATGTGAATGAGAGTCTGTGTGTGAGAGAAAAAGACAGCATGTATTTATGTGATTGAAAGCCTGTGTGTGTGTGTAAGCGTGAAAAGATAGACAGCATGTGTGTAAATGTGTAATTAAGAGCCTATATAAGTGAGAGAGAAAAACATGTGTATATGTGAGTACTGAGAGCATGTGTGTATAGGTGTGTCATTGAGAGCCAGTGTGAGAGAGAGCGCTGGTATGTGACTGAGAGAGGAGAAAGTTCCAAGCAAACCACCCCGCCTCCTGCTAATTCAGAACAATCTCAGGACACCTGGATATCAAGCGTTCCCAGGTATGCAGATCAAAAAAATTTTTGTATCCTTATTTTTCATTACTGGGTCTTTGTGTCTGTTATTTTGAAATATTTTGTTGGTATCTGGAAATGTTTTATATGAGTTTTTAATTATTGGATATTCCACTCATCAGCTGTTTCAAAATATGTTCTTTTTGCTAGTACAGTTTTACTGCTGATGATTTTATATTTCTTGATTTTTTTATAAGGATGGGTGATGTTTCTTTTTTCCTTTGTTACACTGCATACAGAGACTCTGGCTTGTTGCAGTTTCCAATTCAGTTTTTTCTGCATTCTTCTTGTTATGCGTTTTGGTCTCTTTATTCTATGTTAGGTGAGGGACAGCACGTGATTCAGGTGAGGTTTTCTGCTGGCGTGTAGTTTCTGTGTAGGACTCTATAGCAGCCTGACTTGGTCCGTTTTCCTAATAGGAGATGTATTGGTGTCTTAAGGCCTGGTGTAATATTTTCGGAGACTTATTGTACTTTAAAAGTGTGATCTTACATAAAATGCACACATTTACTTGTATTTAGTTTTAAACATATTGTATGGCTCTCATGGAATTACATTTTAAAATATGTGGCGTTCATGGCTCTCTCAGCCAAAAAGGTTCCTGACCCCTGTTTTAGATGCTCCTTTATCTGTATGGCATAGTCCATGAGATTCTGTCCAGGGTTTCCTTCATTCTCCCATGTCTCTTAGCCATGTCTAATATGACTCTTGGTCGTCTTCTGTATAATAACTAGAAAGGGGAAAAGCCCATCGAGCTCTGGGGTACATCGTGAATAGTACATAGGATAGTAGCAAAAATTGGGATTTGCTACTACCCTATCTTCATCTATGAATTTCTGCAACATTTGTTTGTGTCCGATTGAAGCATTCCATGAGGCCGTCAGTCTGTGGATGGTACACTGATATATATGTAACGTTTCACCTTCAGTAGGCTGCAGAGTTGCTTTATAATTTTACAGACAAGTGGGGTTCCTTGATCTGTCAGGATATCTTTAGGAAGCCCCAGCCGAGAGAAAACCTTTATTAGGGCGGTCACAACTGTTGGGGTCTTCATATTTCTTAGGGGTAATGACTCGGAATATCTTTTAGCATAATCTAGGATCACAAGAATATACTTATTACCTCATGTTCTTTCTAGTGGCCCCCACGAGATCCATGGCCACCCTTTCAAAAGGAGTCTCAATTATGGGCATAGGAATGAGAGGTACCGCTTGAACACTGGCAATACCACTGGACCTGTTTATATATCTGCGGTCAATAGAATTGGGATAATATTTTCTCTAGAGTTTTTTCCTTGCCCAGGTGGCAACCTAGGAGGTGAATATGCACTAGCTGAATTTCTGATAATAGGACTTTAGGAACTAGAAGTTGTTCTATTAGTTTCCCTTCTACACTCCCCCTTTATGACTCAGTATAGCAAGTCTTGTTTCATTATGAAATATGGAGGCTCAGGCATGGATGCTGGAGCTCTTTAGAACAATTTTACTGTCTATCCTCTGTAGGTGCTCCCTAGCCCACTTAAGACTCATTCTCCCTCTGGGCACGTTTGAATCCCTCTGATTTTATCCTCCCTTTCCCAGTTAAAGGGGTCGACATCAGATTCAAGCTGGGGTGTGGTTCTTCCTCTTGAGTTTGGAGGTACCTTTCCCCTCTGTCTCTTGGTCAGCTACAGAACTATAATTTTCCTGTCTCCGTTGTCGCTGGGATTTTGGCGTCTTTGAGACCTTAGGAAAGAAGTCCATTCTTCTATGGGGAAGAGTTCTGGAGATGGTAACCCCTCATTATTGGTGATGGGTGTTTACCTTGTGAGCAGGGAGCAAAGACTGCCAATTAGGATGGGGTAGGGAAGCATGGAAGAACCCCCACTTCTATTTTGTCTAGGCTGACGGGTGTCTTTAACTGCGGTTGGTAAGTTGGATATTGTCTGTGGTTGCCTTATGTGCAGGTCAACACTACCACATTATCATGGTTGATTTGGACCCATTTCATCAGCTCATGTCTAATGAGGGTCTTCATGCTTCCCGAATCTATCAGGGCCTCCATAGGGATGCCATCTACTTCGACTGAGATTACAAAACTGTCTATCTTTTGCTTGGGAATGTCTGCAAAATGACAATAATGTGGAGTCACTGCATTAATGTCCATAGCTGCTGCTTCATGGAGGGGACCGTCCCGGGAGAAATGGCCACTTTCTACCCAAGCGAAACATGGGGGTCTCCCCACATTAGGCTCTGGGGTTACGACTCACGTTTGGGCCTGCTCTTCCAGCAGCAGCTGGAACCTCTGAATCTTAAGATCTTGTCGGCCTCTGTCTGCTCCATACCTTCTCAGGGGAATGCAGTGTTTGTGGCAAAGAGTGAGCCTGGTAGTAGGCCTCAGCCATTTCTAAGGCCTTTTCCAGCATCAGATTTGGTTATTGGTAGACACACTGCTGCAGGGGCCGTCCTAGGCCATCTATGGAAAAGGTTTCTTGGACTCTCCCCAGGCTGCAGAAAGCCAGACTGGAAGTTTTGTCGATTAGTGAGCCCGGCTCTCTAAAGAATGGCGGTCTTAACTTCCTGGTATGTGGGTAGGTCGCCCACCTGTCCTCTGACCAGCCAGTCTAGTAGTCCACTCAAAATCTTTTAAGAAGCTGTCGAGGTCCTATCCAGGTGACATCTTTGTTGCACTGGAAGTGGACCCTTGGGCCGAGGTGGAGTTGTAGGAGTCCCCACCGATGCAGGCAGAGAGAGCTGATGGACGGAGACCGGCTGGACTTCACCAATACCAGCCCTTGTTCCCCGCGGGTAGAGCCTTTGGATGCTGGGGCCGGCTGGACTTAGGTGGCCTCCGATGGTGGTTGTCGATGGGTGGATCGAGGTCAGCCCAGATGCAGCAACTACTAGTATAGGTATCAGTCTGTACTGGACGAGGCGGAGTCCCGGAGACCCAGGCGCCAATAGGAACACAGTCTGACAGAGGGCGCCCGAGCAAGAGCAGGCTGAAGCCTGAATGAACCACGTCCAGGGCAAAAGCTGAAGAGGCGTCTTTAAGCAAGCTAGGATCAGGGCTGGCAGCAGTCTGGAAGCAGTGGCAAGCAAGGCTGAGGTCCAGATGAGGAGAGAGTCAAAGGATGGTCAGAAGAAGCAGAAGTCCAGGGCTGGAGAGAGGCAACGGCGTAGTCAGGCAATGCAGAGGTCCGGGGCTGGAGAGAGGCAACGGAGTATTCAGGTAATGCAGAGGTCCGGGGCTGGAGAGAGGCAACGGAGTAGTCAGGCACTGCAGAGGTCAAACCAGGTTAACAATCTGAAGGAGAGATGAAGGAACAGGAACAAGGAAACAGGAATGAAGGCAATCAGGATCGGGAACCAGGAACTGAAGAGGCAACGAGTACTCAACTAGCGAGGGGACCTGTTGCAAAGGCAATTTGAGAGAGTGGAGCCCGGGCTTATATACGGGAGCTCAGCAGACATCATCCGGGGCTGTGGCCAGATTCCTGCCATGGGCCCTATTTAAGGACTAGCGGTGCCCGCACGCGCCTAGGGAGGAGCGTGGCGCTGGTCAGGATGGCGTCTCTCCGCGGGCCACGTGGAGAGGCCCGACGTGGAACATCTGGAGCTGCAGCAGAGCTGGAGGTCCCGGGGGTGGCCAGAGGATGGAGCTGGCGGTTCACAGCTGCCAGAGACGAGGGACCAGGTGCTGGATCACTTTGAAAGAGATGAGGGAGCCGATCCACGGGTCTGCCGCGGCCGGCGCATGTTACAATCTTAAGTATGGCTGTGGCAAAGGGAGGTGGTTTAATTACCACAGTTTGCACTGCCTGTGCTACTTGAGTCAGTATTGTGTTCTGCTCCTGCAATGTGTGTTGCTGGTTTATTTGGAGCTGCAAAGCATTTTGCAGTTGTTGCTGCCCAGTAGCCAGAATTCATATGATTTGCTCCATTTTTGCCTGCATTCTGGGCAAACACCTCTCTGGAGGAAGGCGAGAGAGAGAAAAAAACAAAATCCTGCCTCACTTCTTGAACCCCCTGTATCTCCCTTAGCCTGGTTGTAATGCTATTAGGTGAGAAACAAGGAAGGCCCCAGGAAACGGAAAAAAATAAAATCTCTGAAGTGTGTGTGGGGTTGTTTTTTTGTTTTGTTTTTTTATATATTCTGCAGCTATGGGTTGGTGCCTGTGATTCCCTCTTTAGGCCACCAAATCTTACCTCTGCAACCACGTGTAGCTTATGGATCGGCCATGGCATCTGGAACTGCCAAGGAATACAGCAAGACTTGGGTGTTCTGGTCAGGAACAAGGATTTATTTACAGAAGTCAAAATAAACAGCAAATCAAAAGTAGCTCACATAGCTTTAATCATGAAGCAGTTCATATATATTCAGTACGGGCGTACTATGGGCTTGTAGCATCTCCCCAGGGCCTCCTGAATTCCTCTAGGTCCTGATCCCTTATAGTGTTAGGGAACCTCCTGGGACCTAAAATCCTTTGTGCCTCTGTGGCTTAAGTTGGACTGGGGCAGATGGCTCTAGCTGGGGTTTTAAACTCTGTCACACCCAGCTGAATTTTATCTGGGTAAAAAGACATGCTGCTGGGGGCGTTCTTGTGGCATGTTTTCAGCTTGTCTGGACAGCACTGATAGTGCTGTATAGACAAAATTAGCTGGGTAAGTCTCTGATCTGATAAATACCTGGCCTAAGATTATCCGAATAACTTTATCTGGGTATATTCAGTGGAAAACTGTTTTAGACTGGAGGAGCCACATAGCAATTAGAGTAGCAGGCTGTGAACTAGGGAAGGCAGGGTTCAAATCCTACTCAAACTCTTTGTGTCCTTGGGCATGTCATTTCACCCTCCATCGCCTCAGATACAGACCAGGGACATTAACTTTCAAAGGAGTGCTTGGGTGCACATTGTTGAATGTGTGTCAGCGCACGTGCAGATACGCAGCCATTTTATAACGTGTGCACATATGCTCATATGTGTGTTCCCAATTTTGCAAGTAGGTGTGCACAGCTGCATAAAGTTGGGTTTGAGCCGCGCAAGTGTGAGAATTTTATAACAGGCACATGTCCACTCCAGTTTGTTCCCCAGTTCAACCAGTCTAGAGCTGGATCCTTGAAACCCCTGGTTCTTTACCCTGCATTCCCTACCCCAGTTACCCCAGACTCCTCAAACCCCTCTCAGATGCCTGTTTATTTAAAACTTATACCACCTCCATAGCAGAAGCAGCTCTGGACCTGGGCACGTGCTCAGGCACATAGGTACTTGCACACCTATCCCTTGGCCCCACTGCAGAATGCCCATACCACGCCCCTTTTTCACTTGACGTGAGATATTTGTGTCTCGGGAGATATAACGCATGTAGGAGGCTTTTAAAATTGGGTGGACATGTGCATGTCCTTCATGTGTGCACATCTCCTAAATTTGGTGCACTTCCAGCTTTTAAAGTTCATCTTTTAGATTGTAAGTCTTCTGGGGACAGGGAAATATCTTCAATGCCTAAATGTAATCAGCTTTGAAGTGTCATAAAGGCAGAATATGATTAAAATGTTGTTAATATTTCTGCTGAATATCCGGCTAAAGTTATCCAGGTAATCTTGCCAGTTGTCAGCTTATTCAGTTTGAACTTTATTCTTTGTGTGTACCTGAGTAAAAGCAATTATCTTAAATATTTCCTCTGTAGTAAATTGGAGTCATTAATAATTTGTAATTTGGTATTGTTCCAAGATAATTAAAATGTTAATATAACTTTCTGGTTTTACCATTGTTATATTCTCTTTCTGCTAAGTTCCCCAAATCAGGTAACATTACTACTAACCTCTGTATCTGTCTCAAGCATGCTTCAGTTCTATCCCGGTTTTGGTTATTGTCACATTGCTGATAAGCCATTCCAGGCATCCATCACACTCTCAAAGAATTGTCTCCTCATATACGCTGAGCCTTCCTCCCAGCCTCCAACTTGATAACATAACCCATTGTCCTTTAGATTTTATTCCTATGGAAAATGCCACCTTAAATTTAAATGAAGCCTGGGTATTTGAATTTTTGTTATCCCTCTTCTTTCCTTCAGAGAATGCATTTTGAGTTCATTAAGCCCATTTTATATAGGATTTCTTTTATAGGCCCTGTAGGATTTTTGGTAGCCTCTCTTATAATGGTTTCCATTCTCTTAACAGAACCTGGTGCAGTAATGAAATGTGGGCTTTTTTCAGATATGTATGTCTGAAAAATGCTTTCTCTGCATCACCTTAAAGCAGGGATTCCTTCTTTCTGTACCTACCATATGAGGTCTATGATTTTGTGGACATTGTCTGCAGCCATCCAACCAGATATGAAGCCCACTTGATCAGAGTGGATCAGCCAACACTTTGGCCAAGATCTTGAGATCAATATTAAGGAGTAAGATTGGTGTATAGGAGCTACATGTCGCCGGATCTCTTCCAGCCTTAGTTGTCACAGATATTCCCCGATAGATTGGCTCAAGGTAACAGGGTGCCACTATCCTTTAGATAGTTAAACATTCTAGTCAGAGGTGAAGTAATCAGGGATGCTGTATGTCTTTGGTTTTATAATATGTATTTTATATTGTAAACTGCCCAAAACAGATGTCTGGTAATTGGGCAGATAAGAAAATACTGTAAATAAATAGTTTGTAAAATCTGGCGGTAAAGCCATCTAAGCCCGGAGCCTTACCCATTTTGAGATTCTTGATAACAGGGCCAGAAGACTTAGTTATTTCCCTGTCAAGCAGATTCTGGTGTTCTAGAGTTAGTCTCCGCAGTCCATCCCATTAGCTCTGTACATTTTTTCATAGAATTGTAAAAAAAATAAAATAAAATTCCTGATCTGTTAGTAGTCAGGATCTCTCCTGTTCTCCCTTTGATCTTAGCCACCTGATTTTGTATATTAACTGTTTTCAGTTTCTACGCTAGTTCTTTTGGTGGACTATATCAAAGCAATGGGCTATAATATCAAGATCCAGCAAGCTGAGTTAATCTCATGCCTGAGATATCTGCATCAGCATAGTCTGGCATATAGTGGGGCGGATTTTAAAAGCCCTGCTCGCGTAAATCCGCCCGGATTTACGCGAGCAGGGCCTTGCGCGCCGGCGCGCCTATTTTCCATAGGCCTGCCGGCGCGCGCAGAGGCCCGGGACTCACGTAAGTCCCGGGGTTTTTTGTCGGGGCCGATCATCGTGGCGTTTTGGGGGCGGGACGCGGCGTTTCGGGGGCGGGCATGGTTTTGGCCCGGAGCGGTCCGGGGGCATGGCCGCGCCCTCCGGAACTGCCCCTGGGTTGCGTCTCGGCGCGCCAGCAGCCCGCTGGCGCGCGTGGATTTACTTCTCCCTCCGGGAGGCATAAATCCGTGGACAAAGGTGGGGGGGGGTTTAGATAGGGCCGGGGGGGTGGGTTAGGTAGAGGAAGGGAGGGGAAGGTGAGGGGAGGGTGAAAGAGTTCCCTCCGAGGCCACTCCGATTTTGGAGCGGCCTCGGAGGGAACGGAGGCAGGCTGCGCGGCTCGGTGCGCGCCGGCTGCCCAAAATCGGCAGCCTTGCGCGCGCCGATCCAGGATTTTATAAGATACGCGCGGCTACGCTCGTATCTTATAAAATCCAGCGTACTTTTGTTTGCGCCTGGTGCGCCAACAAAAGTTCACGAACGTGCATTTTTTAAAAATCTACCCCAGAGTGTTTAGCTTTTCAAATGTAGCTGTCTTCTGGAGCATTGTGACCCTGACTCTTTCTCTTTGTTTATTTTTATAGGAAGCGCTCTCAATTAATTTATCTCCAAAACCTTTAAACAATCCCAAAGGGTTGAGGAGAGATGACATCCTGCTTAATGAACCTCAGATACTCTTGAATTTCTTCCGTTAACTGCATGCAATAGCTTTCATCATTTAATAAACTATCATTTAGTATCAAAAAATGTCTCCTCTTGTTTTGATTTGAGAAGTTTGTCAATCCAGATTGGTGCATGATCAGACCCCCTCGCATCCACTACCTGGCTAACCACTGTCTTCTCCACCAAGAAGAAATCAATCAGGGAATATGAATTATATGTGTTTTAGGGAAAAATGTGTAATCTCTAGCAGACAAATATATTCTCCAACCATCTACCAGATTCCACCTATCCAAGAAGAATTCAAGCTTATCTCTCTGTAACCTCATAACAGTCCCTCTTCCCATAGAATTATCTAAAGCAGGAATCAGTGTAAAATTGAAATCCCCTGCTATAAATTGACCTTTTGCTGTGGACTCCATGACATTTGTTAGGAAATCTGAAAAAGATCCCCTGATCCTTATTCAGAACATAGAGGTTCACAAAGAGTATACCTCAAACCTCACCCAGAATTGCACAAGAATGTATCTCCCTTCTGTGTCTCAATAACATGTTATAAGTTCAAAGAGGAAATCTCTGGCAAATAGAATTCCCACTCCTATGTATTTCCCATATTTAGAGCAGACAACAAAGAACATATGTGGAAAATCCTTTGATTGCATCAGGTGCTTGTACCACTTTTTTCGAATGCGTTTCTTGAATCAGAACTATTGATGCTTGTAAGTGGGCCATTTCACTATAAAACAGCTGCCACTTCCAGTATGAGTTAAGACTCTTTACATTAAAGGACAGAATTCTGAACTTCGACATCAGTTGATATCTGTTAGAGATCCTCATTACCCAACCCCGGGGCCCAGCCTATAACACTCCTCCCCCTTTGCATTACTCCTCAAATCCTACATACCCCTAAGCACTTTTCCCTGATACCTTCCTTCCTCTACAAACATACCAGCTACTCACAACAACCATATAGTCCCATCTTACTCACAGCCCCTCCCCTTTCACAATCTAATTCTGTTTCCCCTCCAACAGGAGGTGTGGTCATTACCCCAGATGTACCCAGACTCCGTAGAGCATATTGCAGTAAGAGAACTTAAGAACAGAGTAGCACATCTACCCCAAGATGAAATTGCAAAACCAAGCCCCATCAAATAAACAAGGCATTAGGAAATTAAGTCTTAAGACCCAGCAAACCCCTACTTTACTAGTGTAATATCTCAAGCACTGTAGGGATATGGATCAGCTCAATCAACAACCAATTTATATAATAGTGAAAACTGCCACCATTGACCGCATCGCTTCAGTTAAGTGTCTCTAGAAGAGGCAGATCCTCCTGACTGTCTGCGCAGGTATTTGCCCCCTTTACTGACTCATTGCCAGCATGGTAGTCATCACTGGGCACAGCAGTTGTGGGAGTTGGTCTAGATATGTATGACTCTGAAAAGCCTGCATCTTTAAGAATAGCATCTGCCTCCGTTGATCATAAAGGAGAGCCCAGACGGGTAAAGCCAATGGCATTGTATGTTCTCCTTATGGAGGACAGCGGTTACATTTTTTATGTCCTGCCACTTGCAAAGTGTTATGGAAGACAGATCTTAAGAACATAAGAAAATGCCATACTGGGTCAGACCAAGGGTCCATCAAGCCCAGCATCCTGTTTCCAACAGTGGCCAATCCAGGCCATAAGAACCTGGCAAGTACCCAAAAACTAAGTCTAGTCCATGTTACCATTGCTAATGGCAGTGGCTATTCTCTAAGTGAACTTAATAGCAGGTAATGGACTTCTCCTCCAAGAACTTATCCAATCCTTTTTTAAACACAGCTATACTAACTGCACTAACCACATCCTCTGGCAACAAATTCCAGATTTTAATTGTGCGTTGAGTAAAAAAGAACTTTCTCCGATTAGTTTTAAATGTGCCCCATGCTAACTTCATGGAGTTCCCCCTCTATCAAGTTGCCTTCCCACTGCCAAGAACTTTGTTTCCTTGCTGCAATATAGATCCTGTCTTTCAGGGAAAAATTATGGAAACATACTATGTCACACGGTCTATTATTGAACTGCTGACCCACTGCACAGTGTGCCCATTCCAGGTCAATTGTCTCCTTTTCACCCTCCACACCTTCACCGGTATTCAGGATAGCTTTGCAAATGTTAGTCACCAGCTTTTTGCAGTTTGCATACTCAAGGGTCTCTGGTACCCCCCTGAAGTGTATATTGCATCTGCAGGACTGGTTTTCAAGGTCCTCTATTTTTTCTTGTAGTTTCACTTACTCTGCCAACAATTCTTTACAATGATTCCCCATGTTCTCCATTGCTTTAGGGTGTGTGTCTAGCCTAGTTTCAGATTCCTTCACCCTCCTGCTGATATCTGCTAACTTTTCCATAAAATCAGTTGTCATGAGCAAAATTTCTTGTTTGTGTTTCACATCATTTCACAAGTCATAAAACCACTCACAGAACTCAGCATGGGTAGGAATATATCCACATGCCGGGAGCTGCTCGCTGACTGCGTGTCTGGGGCCTGCTTCTGTTATATCACAGCTTTCAGACCTGGCCATGCCTGCTATCTTGCCTGCATCCCCACCTGATTTAGCATAGGAGAATTGCTTAAAGTCCAGCAATTTCTTTTTGGCCACCATGCTCTGATCTACCGCCTCAGATATACACCCAGTTAAGTGCAACTTGCCTGCGGTTGCTCTATAGAGTCAGGAGCTCAGATTCAAGCTGCCACCAGAGGTGCTGACATCATTTCCTCCTTCCATGTATGCTAATTTTATGCACATATCTCCTTTGAAAATTAACTCATATGATTTTTACCAACGATTGTATGAGCGAGTACAATGTATTACACTGTATCATCTTCATTAATTGTGCTTCTGATTGATTTGCCAGAAGCAAGACATTATTGAAAAAAGGATGAATTTACATAAAATTTGAATTAATCGGTCACTTTTGCAAATTTTTGTTGGTCTATGAAATATTTAATCATAGAATCTAATTTAAAGAAATAGCCACTTCTATAAACTGGTACCATAGCATTTCCTCTAAATCTAGCTATGACTATATCTTTCTATTTCTATATCATTTCATGTATAGGTGCACTCAGATCCTGATATTATGCTGTCATAATAGGTCAATTTTCAGTTGAAATTGTTACCTCAGTTTTTAATTCTTGTGTTAACTGTACATCACACAGATTTCTTTAATATGATTTTAGTTATACATGCAAAATAATGATTCTTTGCTAGAATCAGCAGTGATGATAAAGCAGCGTTCTTAATATACATAACCCATATTAAACAGGATGCACTGTGTTCCCAATTCTGTCTGCATTTATATTTATCTATTGGCTGCCTCCTGATCCTAATACTTACACTGACTTTATTGCTTCTGCTGTCCCTGACTTTTGAAACAGTGTTTGTCAGCTGACTAAGCAAGGCATGAGATTATCTATTCTTCAGAAAGATCTAATACAGAGAATATTTGCTCATTGGGCATCCCCAAGATTCTGTTGACATTGGTAAGCTGCTTGAGCATCATTTTTAGCACAACCCTGAGATGCTCTCGTAGATGTGATGCCCTTTTCACCACAGCTCCCCGCTGTCTGTGTATGTATATATGCATTTTTATTTTCCTTTACTTTTGCAGGCTTGGGCAGCTAGCAGCTATGGCTGGAATAGATCATTCAGATTTTGGTGTCTTGGGACACCCCCAAATGTCTTCTACACTTGGTAAACATACTTCTCAGCAATCAACTGAAGTAAGCCAGAAAGCACAAGAATTCTTACGGAACAGCAAAGTAAGTGAAGATTGTAACACAGTAAATGACAGCAGATAAAGACCAAAATGGTCCATCCGGTCTGCCTAGAAAGTTATCTTATTTTTTTTAATTTTTAAATTATATTTTTAGGGTAGTAGCAATTGCCACTCTGTGCAGGCTATTCACAACCCTTCTGTTAAAGGTAGTAGATGTGTCTGTGTAGGAATCCATGCCATCTGCTTAACAATGTAACCAAAGAACATAAGAAATTGCCATACTGGGTCAGACCAAGGGTCCATAAAGCCCAGCATCCTGTTTCCAACAGTGGCCAATCCAGGCTGCAAGTACCTGGCAAGTACCCAAACATTAAGTAGATCTCATGCTACTGATGCCAGTAATAACAGTGGCTATTCTCTAAGTCAACGTGATTAATAGCAGTTAATGGACGACTCCAAGAATTTATCCAAACCTTTTTTTAAACCCAGCTACACTAACTGCACTAATCTCATCTTCTGGCAACAAATTCCAGAGCTTAATTATGCATGAACATCATGGTCAGAAATGTGCATCAATTCTGCAACTTCGAAAACTACCACAAAATTTACTTTTGTTTGCAGTATTTATTACTGGCCATAGATTTATAGTAAACTGCTCTATAGCCTTCCTCTGGACTACTTTGCCCAGCCTATCTCTGCAGCAAAGGTCCATCAGTCTTCAGTTGCTATAACTATTATCACTGAGGCTAGTTACACTGCTCCTACTGTGTTTGTGCCTCAGTCGTAGCCAGCCCCAATTTGTGCCATGTAGGTCCTTTTTACTGCCACTTGGGCTAGCCCTGGCAGCTGTTGATCTGCTGCTCTGTTGCCCCTGCTATCACCATAAAGTATGACATCAGCAGCTCCTGTTGTACATATACCAGTACTGCCAGCTTCTGCTTGCTGCTTCCTTTTGCTGTTATGGAGACTGATCCATTTTCAATAAAGCCTGCCTAGGAGATGTTTATGCTATCAATGCCTGCTTGGATAACGTGACCAGATCAGGAAAGTCTGGAATGTTTTTATTCTTTGCATACAACAGCACAATTTCTCAAGCTGTTTTTTAGCTCCATAACTAGGAATAAGATCTGTTGTGAAAAACTGAATTTTGCATTGATTCTAGTGCTCAAGTAACATTTTTAATACTTTAAATATAATATACTGAAAGTTACAACGTTATGCTTTTTTCTGTAAATATTTAAACATTTCTGTCCATTCCGTAAACCACCTGACTTCACACGTGGGTTATTAGAGTTGTTTCATTGCCTTTTGTTCTGTTTTGTTCTCTTAATCTGAGCTTGTTGACAGGAACATAGAATTTGATTTTTTTTGTCCATGGAAAAGCAGGACAGTAATCAGTCACACAATTAGATGACATTATCTGATGATGCTGAAACAAAAAACTTTTTCATAGTTCAGAAAAACCACTTCAGTTTTTCTGAGCATGCACAGGGGTCGTATGTCACCACCAAAATGCATCTCCTCAGTCTCTTTTTCTTCTGCTCTTAGTTTTAGTTCTCTTTCTAATGGCGGAAAAGAAATTGGGCTTCAAAAGATGTCTCTGATGTTCCTACAAGATATCTTTAGCAGATCTTCAAGATCACTTCCTTCTTTGTTTGGGCAGTTGCATGATGACCCTAACTGCACTGCCTATGCCTGAATATCTCCCAGGGCAGTGAGAATGGAAGATCAGCATAATCGTTAGGGTATTGGGCTGAGAACCAGGGGAAAACAGGATTCAAGTCCCACTGCTGGTACTTGTGAGCTTGAGCAAATCATTTCACTCTTATTGCCTAAGATACAAATGTAGGAACCTATTTGCTACCATTTTTTTTCCATAGTAAAAGGTGAGAGCTAAATATATAAACAAAATTCAGAAGCTTCATACTTAATTTTTGAATTCTCAACTATATGGAGCAGCAAAAAGGACACAGTTATCAGCTTTGGAACCAGGGCCCAAAGAAAAAAGGTCAGAGTCCTTTCATGCTAAGCATCATGATTTGGGAAAGTCTTTTTGCGGACATCATTTCCTCTCTGAGAGAGAGAAACTGCAATCTTTGGCACTAAAGCAGGTAGGCACCAAGATGCTGATGACTCCCTTGGTGCACAGAATTAAGACGCCTTTACTCTTTGGTGCAAACGTCTTGCACCAGAATTCAGGAGGAATTTCAATTTCTCAGCAGTCTACAGTTAGCAGATTCATGAAAGACCTAAATCATCTTGGTCTTCCAGTTAAAGATCCTCCTGCTCCTTGGGATCTAGATGTAGTTTTTCTTCAGCTCATGACTGACATTGCCCTTTGGCTGGAAGCTCAAAGTTATTTTCTTGAAAGGTTTTTTTTTTTTAATAGTTTTAACCGCTGCCCTCAGAGTAAGCTAGTTACAAGCACTAGTTTCGTACTCTGTGTACCCAAATTTTCAACTACAAAGTACTTCTGAAAACTCATCCTAAATTTCTGCCAAAAGTGATCTCTCCATTTTATTTGAATCAATGCATTTTATTACTGATAGTTTTTCTGAGACCACATGCTAATAAAGACAGCGTCTTACAGAAAATCTTCTCAGCTATTCATCTCTTTTAACACAGATTTTCAGTTGCAAAACAAACTTTTTCCACATGGATTTCTGATTGTATTTTGTTCTAATCAGTCATGGCAACAACTTCAAAGTAAGATAAAAGCCTGTGATGTCGAGAGATCACATGATGCAGTGAGCCGGGGAAGACATGGGTCCCTGAGCTGTAGGTGCCTTCCCCTTGAATCCAATGTCATCTGGATGGAGAATGGCTATAATAATTTTTTCTGCTTAGTGGTGACCCTACTCGCTTATGGACAGATTTATTACTAAATATCCAAATGTCAACTCATCTAGCGAGGAAAGAAAAGGAGAAGCCATGCTTACCCGAGGTAAAAATGGCTGCTGCCAAAGATCCTGCTTCCACAGTTTCTCTTAATGACGCTGCCATGGCAGACCTTAAAGCGGCTGTAGTAGCAGCACTGAATATGAAGTTTGAGAACTTAGCGCAAATAGCAGAGGTTAAAGCGTCACTGTCGGACTTTCATTTCAGACTTGAAATGGTTGAAAGCTGGGTGGGCTTAGTGGAGGATGACACGTTAGCTTTGACAAAATCGTCAAATTCTAAAAACTATTGGGAACATAGGAAACAAAAGTAGACAATCTTGAAAATAGAGCCAGGAAATCTAACCTCCATTTTTTGGGCTTCGCTGATAGCATTATGAATGTGAAAGTGCAAGAAGTGATAGAGCAATTACTTCCCATGGAGTTAGAACTGATAGGCTGTATATGGGTGGAACGAGCATCCCACGTGGGAGCTGTCTGCTGGCAGAAATAAACCGAGAGTGGTAATCGCCAAGATACTCATTTATGCCCACAAAGCCCTTATTCTGCAAGCCTATCATAAGAAAAAAGAGCATTTTCTAATATTCCAAGACTTCCCAATGAGAGTGTCGTCTCAATGGCGAGAATTCACTCCAATTTGTACAGAACTTGTTAAGCAGCAGATTCGCTTTGCACTGCTATACCCTACCAGGCTTAAAGTATGGTCTAACAATGGTACTCAAATGTTCAATTTAATAAAGGAAGCTAAAGCCTTCTTGCAAACATTTTTGAACTCTGCAGAATAATTCATCACTTGCTATCGAGTTTTTGTGATTTTGGTTCCTGTTTGGAAAAAAGACACAATGGAAATAGGATTGTTTTTGCAGCAAGATTTGTACACAGTGGAATATAACATCTCTGTAGGAAGGTCCCGTTCAGCGAGATATGCAGCATCTGTTATGTAAGGGCCTTGCATATGGTCACAAAGGCAAGGGGAATTTTATGGGCCATGCAATGGACCAGTGAGATGGTATGGTTCTTTTCTGCTGTGACTGTGTAAGTTTTTTATGTCCCTGCTGCTCTCAATAGGGAATACATTGACAGACATCGTGCTATTTTTGTTCTTCTGTCGGGATATAAAGATGAGTCCATGGAGAATCCAATGTCCTCTACCAAAGGATCTCTATAATGGAATGTTTCATATTGAAGGATTCTACCATGGGTTTGTTAATAACTCAGCAACTCAAGAAGTCTTCTGAACTCTAGTTAGAAAATCTTCCTAGTCTGCATAAATCCTTCCCATGTCTCATAAAAAAGATAGTTTGTTAGTATTTGCTGAGAAATGTGTTGGTTGTAACTTCTCTGTGGGTTCTGAATTGTGTGAAATTCATACACATGATTTCTGTTTTTTAAGCTCACCTGGGTTATTACCGTTTATGAGAATTATAATATTCATATGTTTTCGGTAAATTGGGCAATTAAAGGGAGGGTAGGGAGAAAGCACCCAAACACACCTAGTGTGACTCAGGCTCTCTGGTAGAGAGTTTCTATTTTATAGGAAAAATGGGAAGAATTTAGAGAAGGGATAAAGAAAGGGGAAGGTTGGGCAGGGGGCAAGGGAGGGGGCAGGGATTTGGGAAGTGGGATTGGGAGGGGAGAGATCCTTTCTAGTTTGGAAAGAAGATAAAGTAGATGTAAGTATATTAAGGAGGTTATCCAATACCTGGGTAATTTGGAATATGTTGAGGATTCCCAGGAAATATTACATTATGAAGATTACATTATCTGTTTGGTGTAGATGGGGAGTTCTATTAGATTTGTAACTTGGCATGTGGCTGGAGTGGGCACTTCAGTAAAAAGAGAGAAGGTAATTTCTAATCTAAATAGACTTACGGGTTCAGTTTTGTTTTTGCAGGAAACCAGTTTGAAGTTTAAAAAAAACAAAAAAGAAATTAATCAAGTATTTGCTGCACAAGGCTCCTCCAACAGCTATAGAGTTGTAATTCTAATACATAAATCGGTCTCTTCAAGTGCAGAATTTGATCATGGATCACAGAGGACATTGTTATAATTTTGGATGTATTGATTGGTAAACCAATGATTTTGGCCTCAATATATATGGGCCACATTATGATCATAAATTTTTTTACAGAAATTACGTCTCATATCCTTTCGTTGGGGAGGGCATCAGTTGTCTTTAGGGGTAATCTAAACTGTATAGCAGAACTGACCCTAGACCTTACATTTAGTAGTAAAATATGCCCATTGGGATCATCACAGGGTATTCCTTTTCTATGTGATACATTGCAAGT
This sequence comes from Rhinatrema bivittatum, assembly GCF_901001135.1. Taxonomy (NCBI): domain Eukaryota; kingdom Metazoa; phylum Chordata; class Amphibia; order Gymnophiona; family Rhinatrematidae; genus Rhinatrema; species Rhinatrema bivittatum. The sequence continues at coordinate 551,383,552 of NC_042615.1, forward strand.
AATGGATGTGTGGGGGATTTTAAATCCATGTACTAGAGATTTTACCTATATGCCCATTCTAATGGTTCTAAATCTAGAATAATTATATGTTGGTATCAGTCTTTTTTTCAAAGCTGAGCATTTCTTATATTGAGCTTATGGTAATTCCTGACCACTGTCCAGTATTATGGGGCAGATTTTAAAAGCCCTGCGCGCGCATAAATCCAGCCGGATGTTGCATAGGCCGCTGGCATGCGCAAAGCCAGGGGGGCAGTGCGGCATTCGGTGGTGGGGCTGTGGGCGTGGTGCTATTCCGGGGGTGTGGCCGAGGCCTCCGAACCAGCCCCCAGGCCGGGGAATGGCCCTCCGGCGCGCGCAAGTTACGCCTGACTCGGGCAGGCGTAACTTTCGTAACAAAGGTGGGGGGGATTTAGTTAGGGCTGGGGGGTGGGGAAGGGAGGGGAAGGTGGGGGGGGGGGGGGGCGGAAAAAAGTTCCCTCCGAGGCCGCTCCGATTTCAGAGCGGCCTCGGAGGGAACGGAGGCAGGCTGCTCAGCTCGGCGCGCGCAGGTTGTACAATTGTGTACCCCCCTGCGCGCGCCGACCCTGGATTTTATAACATGCGCGCGGCAGCACGCGCATGTTGTAAAATCGGGCGTAGATTTGTTCGCGCCGAGTTGCGGGAACAAATCTACGCCTGCGCATAACTTTAAAAATCTACCCCATGTGTACCTCAGGGGAAGGGTAGGTTAAATGGATTCTCTTAACTGGAAAATGCCACAGTGGCTAATTCAGGACAAGGCTTTTAAATATTTTCTGTTTGTGGCAAGATTTTGAAAAAAACAATATCAACATAAGTCTGAACCAATTCAGTTCTGGTAAACTGCAAAAGTGGTATTTAAGGAAGACATAATCAGCTATACTATCCGCAGCAAACGAGAGTTAGATAAGGATATTTTAGCTCTGACTAAACAATTGAATCAGCAAAAACAAAAATTAAATTCACAATCTTCTCTAGAACGCCAACAAAAGTTTTTTATTAAGGTAAGTGCTGAATGATGATTTGCATAAGAGAGCAACATCTTCTTTGTTTTCCCTGCAACATAGACTTTTTCTTTTTGGGAATTTGGTAAAATGTTTGCTAATATTAGAGGTGATTGCAAATCAGCATTTGTCTCTTGTCCGAGGACACATTCCAGTGAGTTAGTTAATACAGCTTCTGGAATTACGGTAGTAAGACTTTTCAGGATTATTATAAATTATTATATATGGCAGAGAAAGATCCTGAAGACAGGGAGCAATTTATGGAGGCTATCAATCTGCCTACCTTATCACCTCTCCAGTTGGAGAGATTAAATGATCTCATGCAACTGTAATTCTTCTTAGTTAATGTGCTGTTTTTGTTTATAGGACCATCATAACACCTGCGGGCATACCAGCATATTTTAGCTTAAGGTTTTGCCACTACAGGTCGTGTTTAATCATTGGTCCGAGTCCTTTATTATTTCTTTATATTCTATTTTTTTGTTTTTAATGTTTTTTGTAAAATATGTACCGGGGTAATACCTTCCTTGACTTGGCTCAAACTTTTAAAAGACGTGATTTCAAAAGACGTGACTGGACTTTAAATAATCACGTCTTTTGAAAGTTTGAGCCAAGTCAAGGAAGGTATTACCCCGGTACATATTTTACAAAAAACATTAAAAGCAAAAAAATAGAATATAAAGAAATAATAAAGGACTCGGACCAATGATTAAACACGACCTGTAGTGGCAAAACCTTAAGCTAAAATATGCTGGTATGCCCGCAGGTGTTATGATGGTCCTATAAACAAAAACAGCACATTAACTAAGAAGAATTACAGTTGCATGACGTCTTTCTAGTGAGAATTGTGTTCGTTGAGTCTTAAACATAACTGTTGACATTGTGTGAGAGATTAAATGATCCCATCTGGATCTTGGCGGTTGCCGCAGTTATAAAAGAGTTCTAAAATTTTAAGGCTCTGGGACAAGATGGCTTGACAGCATGTTTTTTTTTGTTTTTTGTTTTTTTTTTTACAAAACACTGAATCCCATTGTGCTACAGATGTTTGACACTATGGTATATTTGGGTAAAATGATACCGGTAGATATGCTCAAAATGGCGCATATTATTGCTCTTCCCAAACCAGGACAGGATCTTCTTATAGGTCAATCCCCCTACTAAATGTTGATATGAAAATCTATGTAAAACGACATATTGCCGGCTTTAATTTCTAAAGAACAGGCAGGGTTTGTGAAGGGGAGATGCTCAAGTATTAATGTATGGCGTATTTTCCTGTTAATTGAATTGTGTAAATGAAATCACTTCACTGACCCCCTACTGGTAGGGTTTGATGCAGAAAAGGCCTTTGATAGGGTCTCGTGATCTTAAATATATTCTAGACAAATTTGTTTTTTCAGGATTTTTCAATCAAACCATTCAAGTCCTTTGTGCTAATCCCATGGCAGTCTCTCTACACTTTTTCAGTTGACTAGGAGCACCTATCAGGGATGGTCCACTATGTTATTATTTATACTTACTTTAGAACCTCTAGTACATGCTATTAATGATATTCCTGAAAACCACACTACTTTTAATAATTTTCCCCTTCTATCTTCTTTATTAATTGTCGATTATATTCTCTTATTTATCCTTCATGCAAAGAGTCATCTTCTAGTAGTTTTGGAAATTTTTCAAATGTGTGGGAGTTTTTCAGGTCTTAACCTAAATCTTGAGAAATCTGAAGCTTTAGATATCATGGGCCACTTGAAGGGAAATTGGCCTTTCCTTTACGTTGGGTAGAGGACTCGATTAAATATCTAGGAGTTCATATTCATAGAGACAGGTTTGTGGTATCAAGTTAATATACCACCCATCATACGGGAATGTAAGAAGTGTATCCAGAGTTGGAATAGGTTTCTGCTATTGTTAATGGGAAGGATTGCATTGCTTAAAATGTCCCTCCTTCCCAAACTATTATATATTTTGCAAATGATGCCTTTGATATTGAAGCGGAAGGATATTAAGGTGATGCAGCAACTCTCCTCTAGGTTTGTGAGGAATGAACATAGAGCTAGAGTTTCCTTTGCTAAACTTACAATCCCCTTTTTAGAGGGAGGCTGAGGATTCCATAATTTGAGATGTTACAACTTAGCAAGTACGCTGAGCCCTAGGTGACTGGCTTTAGTAGAGCAACTGCTATGCAGATGCAGTAAAAGGTTTTGCTTACCCTTATGACCTACTTTTTCTGCTCCATTCAGGAACTAAAGATATATCAGAGTATCTATCCAATAATGTACTGATAAAGTCCATGCAATATGGCTGGAAAAGCATAAGAAGATTGTCGCTCTCTTGGAAGTTATCTCCTTGGTTGCCCATTTGTGGTAATCTTTGGATTAAGTTGGGAGAATCAAGTAAAATATTCTCATGAATAACTCATGTTTTTATTGATTATCAAAGCAAACAAATGTTCTTTCTTAAATATGGTCAAGAACACTTTTACTTTCAGGCAATAGATTTTTTGCCTTACCTCCAAATAGCTAGTTTTCTTTCAAAATAGTTAGCAATTAAAACGATAACCCACTTTTCTGAACCATTTCAAAGTCTATTCTAATTGTTTAAAGGGAGTAAAAAATCTTTGGCTAGCTTATATAAATTTTTTAATTCAGTTATTTCACACACATTTTCATTTTGACAAGGTTGTAGAATACTGATCTGGGATCAGTTCTCGAGGATGATGATACATCTTCTAGTATAGATCTGTTTTATAAGAGCAACTCATCAATTCTGTTAAGGGAACAATATCTTAGAATTATTCATAGATTAACAATTTTGCCTTACCGAGCATACCAGATGAAATTTATAGCTACCCTAGGCTGCTTGAAATGTTCTGAAGTTAAGGCATCTTTGTGCTAGGGGTTGTGGGAGTGTCCCCAATCCATATTTTTTGGGTAAAGATTATGAAATTTATATCTGATACACTGGGGATTCAGGTATCAGCTCAGGCAACTGTGTCCTGGGAGTGATTTCTAATGATATTCATTGTACTAAATTTGAAACTGTTTTTGGTAAAGGGGGTCTGTATTGCCAAAAAAAACCCCGTATATTGGCTAAGTGGATTTTTAATGAAGTCCCTAAATTAAATTTTTGGATTTCGGAAATGTTACTTTTAAACTTGGATTATAAAACATGGTTTATGAATCTGCATGGGAAAAGATTTGCTTTCCACAAAATTTGGGATGTATTTATAGCGTTTACCTTCTTTGCAGGGGAATTATGCTCCAAAACCTACTTCTAATATCTTAAATGGCTGACATGGTAAATGAGTATTTAAGGTCTGCTCTGCTTCTCTCATTTGTACGATCCTCACTTTGAAGGAAGGGAGGGGGAGAACTGGGTGGTTTCAATTGTAAGCTGATGCTGAATGTATTTTGTGATTGTTATAAAATTAATAAAGATTTAAAAAAAGAAAAAAAGTCCATGAAGTTCGGGCAATGGCAGCATCCTTAGTCCATCTTTGTTCTGCTTCCATAGAAGAAATCTGCCACTTGGTTTTTTGTCCACACCTTTATGCTTATAATGGTTTAGAAAATGCTTCATGCTTAAGATAGCAGTTTTGGCAAAGCAATTCTCAAAAGTTTAACTTTTTTTTTTTTAAGCTACTTCCAGCCTCTATAAAAGTATGGATTGCATGTTTCACTGTTGATATAAAACTATAACAAATATTTACATGCAGCTCTTAGCTTGGGAATCCTCACTTGTGTGGCTACTTGCTGTCCTGTTTGTCCACAGAGAATGCAGTTGCTTACATCAGATGTTCTCTGTAGACAGCAGGAAACATCAGCTACCTAATCCTGTAGAGGTGAAATTTAGGTCTACTACAAAATCGGAGGAAACTCGCATGGTGGCAGCTGTGCAGGAACCCCTGCATATTCTCAGAAAAACCTTCTCATCTTTTCTGGGCCCTGAGAGCTTTTCCCTCTTGGCACTATCTGATATCATCCACTTGTATGGCTGATTTATCTTGTGGAGAATACCTGTTGCAGGAAAACAACTTTTGCTTTCTGGTCTCTTTCCATTTGCAGGCTTTAGCTGATGATGCGCCGTCTTCACCTCGAGAAGAATTCAAAGCCACTGATCAACTACTGCAACAGCAGGAAAATGAGAGGGAGAAAATCTGCATTGGCGCTGATATTCCAAGGAAGGAAAGGGAACTGCAGAAGGGCCATAGTTTGGTTTTCTTCCACACAAATGCTAGCAGAGAGGAAAACCCTATTAAAAAAGACCATTCTAGTGATAAGCCGTCTCCAAGTAGATCCCTTTCTTCCTCAGACTCTAACAAAAGTCTCAAAAGCATTGGCAGCAAAAAGTCTAATGATTCAGCCAATGATAAAAACCATCATCATGCCTCTCGAAGACATCCTTCTCATGGTAAAACCAAAATTAGTGAAGAGTTTTTAACAACTGGTTCCAAGAATGATATTGCAGGATCTGATTCTGAAATACAAGAGAATATCCATTCCGTAGCAAGTTTGGGAAGTGGGTCTGAGGAGAGAGTTTAGATTTGTATTTTGGTTTTTTTTTTTAACCCAAGATAAACCTTAATTGTGGCAATGACCCTTCTATGGATGTGTTTTAGATGAAGGAGTCTAGGGTCAGAGAATGGAAGAAATAGTTTTAAACACAGTGGGCTGGATTTTCAAAGCTCTTCACGTGTAAATCGCCTTACAAGGGCAGGGCCTATTTTATAAAGGCCCCGGGATGCTTCTAAGTCCCGGGGCTTTACTAAAGGGGCGGGGTAGGGCCGGAGCCAGAGGCCTCGAACACAGCGGCCGTTTGCTGGCAGGCGCAGAAGGTATGATAAGAATTGGGGGGGGGGGGCAGCTTAGGTTAGGGGGAATGGAAGTTTCCTCCCAGGCCGCTCCGGGAGGGGGGGGGGGGAGGCAGCGTGGCTCGGCGCAAGCAAAGTGCACAATTGTGCACCCCCTTGCGCCTGCCGACCCCCAATTTTATAGCATGCGTGCGCATGTTCTAAAATTGGGGGTGTGTGCACGCACATGTATGTCAGCACGCAGGTCTTAAAATCTACCCCAGTATATACTTGTAATTTCTATTCACTTGTCTGTTGCTTCCTATTATTTTCAGACTATTATTTCACTTGCTTGTCATAATTCTGACTCTATGCATTTTTTGTCTTTCTACTAATACAAAGTGCATTAATTGCCGTATCTCTTCCCCTCACCATCTGGTGTACAGTACAGTAGAGATACTAAATGCATATGAGAAGTATACCCTTAACAAAATGTGAACTCATAGGTTAAAAAAAATGATCCCCCACTTAAACATTCCAACAAGACACATAGTATCTATACTCTTTTGGCATTGCATGCACTGCAGGCTAAAATGTTGTATAGACATGGTTTATCTTTGGAACACATTAGATGGAAGGCAGAAACATGGTTAATTGTGTGCTTTCACGATGAGTGAAGACATAGATTTGTTATTCCCTTTTAAAAATCAAGTCATTGTTTCCATAAGCATCACAAGATGAGTAGCACTAGGTCCAGTATAGATCCTGGCAGGACACCACTGTTGGTCTTCCATCATTGGGAAAAATGGCTATTTAGTCTACCTTCATTTCCCAGCTGTCAGCCAGTTGTTGACCCATGTTGTTGACCCGGCCCCATACCGGTAAACAAAATGAGTTTTCAAAAATCTTTACCTCCTGTTCTGCAGGATGCCGGTATACAGCACACTAAAATATTCAGTTCAGTCTTCTGCAAATCATATCACTTCATTATTTAACATGATTTTATAATGTTTTTGTTTGCATTTCTGTTTCTGATGCCATTGTCAATCATTTTCTTAAAGAAGTCATGTACATATTTGCTTGTCACTGAAATTTGAATGTTTAATATTTATATTTTTTTCATGATTTCATTAATGAAAGAGTGCAATTTATTTTTCATTATAATATAACATGCTGTGAAAATACAATTTTTAAATAACATTTCTACAGTCTATATGAGCATTAAAGTTTATTTTCCCATATTTTAAAGCTATTTAATATAGCCATTGATGATCCTGTAGCCATCTATCAGATCATAACTAATCTTTGTGTGTATCCTGCCACTGTCAAACACATGCCCAGGAATGTCCTTTAAATTCAGACATTCTGAAGTAGGAGCGTGGTCATTTGAAACTGGTTATGGAATAGTTTGATCCCAAAGAAGAAATAGAAGCTGGGTATACTGATGCCTGTATTAAAGGCCAGACCTAATGAAGGGAAAGGGTAAATTAAAAAAACAAAAACTAGCTATGAAATACACACAGTGGAACTGAGCTGTTGCCTAATGATTATGGTGGGCTGCGAACCAGGGAAGCCAAGTTTCAGATCCTACTGCCACTCTTTGTGACATTGAAAAGACACTTTACCCTCCATTGCCTTAGGTACAAAGCTGGGGTCTGATTTACTAAAGCTTTATTCCCATAGTATGTCTATGGGAAAAATGCTTATTAAATTAGGCTCTTAGATTGTAAACACTCATGGGGGATAGAGAAATACCTACAGTACTTGAATTTAATCTGCTTTGAAGTACCGAAAGGTAGAATATAAATAAGTAGTCAAAATTAACGTTCTGAGTGCGACATCTTTTAGCTCTACATAAGATATAGCCATGCTTCTTTATTTAGGATTCTTCTGACTAGTGCCCATATATTTTATATGATGCCCTCCAGTGAGTTTGCTTCTGATCAGGAATCTAAGCAGCGAGACCAGACTGACTTGACAGGTTTACCAGTCTGCAGTACTGAATGCTCGTTATTGATCACCAAATATTAGTTCAATTTGTAAAGTATCATGTGACAATTGGGGAACTCTATTTTTATGGATACATCTGAGAAGATCAGCTCCAGAATTTGATGTGTGGTGTATATCATGAGCTTTGAGTAGCCTTTGAAACTTATGATTAAACAACTGGAGCCTCCGTGGACAAGATTGATAGTTGTTTCTGGCTGTGAGGCATTGCCCCTAGTTTTCCCCTATTTACCTGTGCACAACCAGGCTAGATGCCTAGTCTACCTTAAATGTCTTAAGGAGAGTATGCTCTAAGGGCAGGATCCTGCGGGGCAGGTGGACCTCAGAGGGTGAAACCAGCGACTGGGGAATAAGAGCTGGGATCCAGGTGGGGATCACCAGACCAGGCCAGATCTTTGGGAGGAAAGCAGCTCCTGTATGCAAAACTGTCCAAATATTGAGCTGAGACAAAGCAACACACTGTAAGTAAGGGGTGTACACTGTCTGAGGATCATCTCCCTACCGAATCCTAGGATGCCATTTCCCAGCTTTAGCAGGCATTGGGCCAATATGTGGCCTTTGCCTGCACAATACAGGCAGAAGCCTAATTGCCTGCAGCGGAGTCTCTTTGGGCGCTAAGCGGCTGCGACCCAGCTGCATGTGGTCTTTGGATGTAGTGGTGATGGGAGATGCAATAGCTGGTGGCAACAACATCAATTGGAATCAGAGTGCCAACATAATGGCTCTGCGAGCAGGTCAGATCTCTCTTGCTTGTTGCTGGGAGGTCTCAGGCTGTTAGCTCATATTTGATTCTGGGGGACATGCCCTCCAGGAAAATAGCACGAAGGCAGTCCTCCCATCAGTTAAGTTCTATCGCCAGGGTCTAGAACTCAATGGCGAACTCTGCTAGAATCCGGGTGCCCTGGCATAGGTGGAGAAGTTCTGATCCCATGGTGGCCAACTGGCCTGGTTCTTCGAAGACTGTTTTGAAGATAGCTGTGAATTGCTGAAGATTGTGTAGCAGGGGATCCAAACACTCCCAGAGGGGAGATGTCCAAGCCAGGGCTTTCCCATCCAGGGAGAGAGAGGATGTCCATCATCTTCACCAGATCATCTGGGAAAAGTGCTGCCTGTAACGTGAAGTGCATATAGCACTGGTTCAGGAAATTATGGCAATGCTTGGGGGTCCTCAGCTTACCACAGAGGAACTGGCAGCTGCAGTATGGGGCAGCTAGGTGCCGTGGGTACTGGTGATACAGGCGGAGGAGGCAACAGTGCTGCCAATGCTGCGGCCATATATAACCGTGTGGAGAGGCACTCCATGGATGCTGCCAGAACTTTCAGAAACTTTTGCCCTTCCTGAATTTGTGCACCAGGCCTGGAATGCATTGCAAGGCTGTGACGTCCACCAGGTCATGGCCTCAGTAATCTGTTGTAGACTTGGACTCTTGGGCCAAGGTGGAATTGGCACAACCTGCAGGGAGGAGCCTTGCAGGTCCCCACCTTTGGCTGACAGAATGAGATGAGGCAGAGGCCCAACTGGAGCCTTGCCTATACTAGCCCATGTTTCCCTTAGGTTGAGCCCTTGTGTGCCGGCAGGTCTTAGGACGAGGCCTCCGCTGAAGGGTTGGCAATCCATAGGAGTTTGTGGTGAACCAGAGGAATCTGAGGCAAGGTCAGGGCAGGTGGCAATCAGAAATGTCCAGTAACAGGTAGAGGTTGGTGGCAGACAGTGGCAGGTGGCATGCAAGGAAGGTCCAGTACTCAGGCAGTGGTCGGTGACAAGTGGCATTCAGTAGCCTAGTGGTTAGAGCAGAAAGCTACGAACCAGGAGACCAGGGTTCGAGTCCAGCTGTTGCTCCTTGTGACCTTGGGCAAGTCACTTTCTCACAGGACAAGCAGGATGGTAGTCCTCACATATGGGTGACATCATCAGGATGGAGCCCAATCACAGAAAACTTGTCAGTTTCCAGAACTTTGACTGGCCCCTACTGGGCATGCCCAGCATGCAACTAACCCTGCAGCCAGCAGGGGTCCCCCTTCAGTCTTCTTTTTTCCGCGCAGCAGTAGCCTCGCTGTCTAGGAGCTCTGAAGAGATTCCTGACAGGAATTTTCCTCACGGACTTATTTAAAATTATTTTGCCCCACAGGGGTCCCTCTAACTTTTCTCAGGCTGCGGTACTCCGGTAAGTTTTTCACCGTTTTTCGTCGATTACCATCGAGTTTGGCCCTCGCGGCCTACTGGCCATCGACCGTACCGTGGCTTGATTTTTCTTTGGCCATGGTATCAGATTTTCATCGGTGCCCGGACTGTACTCGCACCATGTCTATCACAGACCCTCATGGAGTCTGTGTAATGTGTTTAGGCCATGAGCATGATGTCCTGACTTGCACCAAATGTGCCCTCATGACACCAAAAGGTCGCAAAGCCAGAATGGAGAAGATGGGACTCCTTTTCCGTGCTCACACCCCGATGCCTTCCATCGCATCAACGTCATTGGAACCGGCACCGTCGAAGTCGCACCACCATAGACAACCGTCCGGTGACCGCCCGCCATCGACATCTTCACGGCCATTGACTCCCATTTCTCCCCCTCAAGATCGAGGGGATCGAAGGGAGAAACATCGCCATCGGCATCGTAAGTCTTGGACCGTCGAGGGAGCAAAATCATCGACCTTGCCACCGTCCGAGCCACCATCGAAAAAGCCCCGTCCAGGAACGGCACTGACCGCTCCTGCGACCGGGACATCGAGGCCACCCTCACCTGATCGGGGTTTGGGAGTCGCGATTCTGCCTGTATAGGTGGTCCCTCCGACTGTGCCTCAGCCTCCCTCTTCCGTCACGGAGCCGGAGCTCATTGCCCCAGGTCTCCGGGAAGAACTGGACCGGCTGGTCCAGGAGGCCATCGACAAGGCGATGCAATGACTCCAGGTCCCTCCGGCACAGACACCGGCACCGAGAGTGGAACCAGTCACCGACCCGATTCCAGCAGCGCTGGCACCGCTGCTATCCCGAATGGAGGTGCTCATGACTGCCCTTCCACCGGTAATTTCCAGGTCTCCGATGGCCCTGGTGCGCTCCCCGATGACAGCTTCATTGGGAGGAGAAACACCGTTTCGCATTCCTTCTTCGGGGGTATTGCCTCGGCCATCGATGCCATGTCATCCCTCGCCACCGATTCATTCATCGGGAGCAATACGCACATCGGCGCCATCGATGCCGGCACAGATGCCCCCCAGGGCGTCCACGGTGCCCCCGGTGATTCCTTCGATTTTCTCTGAGCCCCAGCCGGGCCCTTCGGGTATCCAACCCCCTTCTCGTCCTACAGGTCAGCCTGCTGATCCTTATGACACCTGGGGTGATGATACTTCCACAGACACCGATGATTTACCTTCACCTCCTTCTCCTACTGAAAGTAGAAAGTGTTCTCCTCCAGAGGACCTCTCTTTCATTAATTTTGTGAAGGAAATGTCAGAATTGGTCCCTTTCCAGCTTCAGACGGAGCAAGATGATAGGCACCAAATGATGGAGCTTCTCCAATTCCTGGATGCCCCTAAAGTGATCACTTCTATTCCCATTCATCAAGTTCTTCTTGACCTCCTCAAAAAGAACTGGGAAAACCCTGGATCCATTGCCCCAGTACACAGAAAGGCTGATACTACTTATCTGGTACAGTAAGCCCCTGGCTTTCAAAAATCTCAGCTCGACCATCACTCAGTTGTGGTGGAATCGGCTCAAAAGAAAGCAAAAAGGACGAAACCACACTCATCTACCCCTCCTGTCAAGGAACACAAGTTCTTTGACAGGAAACCCTGCCTGACCAATTTCAAGAACATCTTTAAACCCTTGTCAACAAGGGGTTTGAGGCAGGAAAGCATGAGATAAGAACAGCTTACGATATCTTCAACACCTCCACTAGAGTGTCTGCAACTGCCATTTCGGCAAGATGCTGGGCCTGGCTCAAGTCTTCTGACCTTCGCCCAGAAGTACAAGACAGGCTGTCTGACATGCCCTGTATAGGAGATAATCTGTTCGGCGAACAGATTCAGCAAATAGTGGCTGAATTAAAGGACTATCATGAGACCCTCAAACAGCTCTCATCGATACTTTCTGACTTCCCTTCTAGACAGCCCTTCAAGAAGGACTCTAAGAAGTCATTCTTCCACCCAAGGAAGTACTATCCTCCACCAACAAGGTCCCGAGTTACGAGGCCTTATCAAAAATCTCAGCCTCGCCAGCCCCGGAAGCAAAAGCCGCAAGCAGCTCCCCAGCCGGGGCCTGCTTCAGGTTTTTGACTTTCCCTTTGAGAGCAGCAGCCTGATTCCTCTGCCAGGCATACCAGTGGGAGGTCGATTGTGCCACTTTCATGGCATGTGGCAATCAATCACAATCGACCAATGGCTGCTAGCAATCATTGCTCAGGGTTACCACCTGAACTTTCTTGCTCTTCCACCAGAATCACCACCTCGACAAGTGTGGAGAGTAACCGACCACTCTGTCCTTCTGGAGCAGGAGGTTTCCCTTCTTCTCCAGTTAAGGGCAATAGAACCCGTCCCTCTTTCGCAACAAGGCCTAGGGTTCTCATTTTTTGATCCCCCAAAAAATCCGGGGGGCTTCATCCAATTCTAGATCTACCTTGGGCTCGCTTCTACCTCTTCTACAAAGACTCTCGTGAAGCTTCGTCAGGACAAGGGAACCATGATCCTAATAGCACCTCACTTGCCACGCCAAGTGTGGTTTCCCATACTCCAGGATCTCTCCATCCGCAGGCACATTCCCTTGGGAACGCACCCGCTTCTGATCATTCAGAACAACTGATGTCTACGCCATCCCAATCTTCAGGCCTTGTCCCTGAGGGCATGGATGTTGAAAGGTTAATTCTTCAACCACTTAACCTTTCAGATTCGGTTTCTTGTGTCCTGATTGCTTCACGAAAGCCTTCTACAAGAAAATCTTATTCCTATAAGTGGAAAAGGTACACATCATGGTATTCTTCGCAATCCCTTTTCCTGTCCAATCCCAAGGTTTTTGGACTATCTCTGGCATTTATCGGAATCAGGTCTAAAGACCTCTTCCATCAGAATGCATGTCAGTGCGGTAGCCGCCTTCCATAAAGGTGTCGGGGATGTCCCTATATCGGTACAACCCCTCGTAACATTTTTTTAAAGGCTTGCTCCATATCAAACCACCTTTATGTCCTCTGGCCCCTTCTTGGGACCTTAATCTGGTTCTCGGGCGGCTCATAAAACCACCCTTCGAACCTCTTCACTCCTGTGACCTAAAATATCTCACATGGAAAATGATTTTCCTTTTGGCTATCACTTCAGCTCGCAGGGTTAGTGAGTTACAGGCCCTAGTTACCTATCCGCATTATACTAAACTCCTGCAGGACTGGGCGGTACTCCGCACTCACCCTAAGGTTTTGCCTAAGGTAGTTTCGGAGTTTCACATTAATCAATCAATCATACTACCTATCTTCTTTCCCAGGCCCCACTCCAACCCAGGGGAACAGGCTCTGCATACCCTTGACTGTAAACGGGCTCTAGCGTTCTACCTAGATCGTACAGTTGCCCACAGGAAGAGCACTCAGTTATTTGTGTCTTTCCATCCCAACAAACTAGGGCAACCTGTGGGTAAGCAGACTCTCCTCCTGGTTGGCGGACTGCATATCTTTTTGCTATCAGCAAACAGGCATTCCTTTTCAAGACCATTTAAAGCACACTCTGTGAGGGCCATGGCGACTTCAGTAGCACACCTACGATCGGTGCTGCTTCCTGACATTTGCAGGGCTGCCACCTGGAGTTCTCTCCACACTTTCGCAGCCCACTATTGCCTAGACGAAGCCGGAAGACAAGATTCCATCTTCGGCCAATCTGTCCTGCGTAACCTATTTCCAAAGTGACGTGCCAACACCCTTCCGCCTACCCGGTGGGGTTCAGGATACCCTCTACCAAATTGCACCCCAGTTGTTGTGCCTGTTGCACGCCGTTGGGTACATTTGGTGCATGTTCGGACATCCTCAGCTCGGTACTCACCCATATGTGAGGACTACCATCCTGCTTGTCCTGTAACAGGTGTTCTCACAGGACAGCAGGATGTTAGTCCTCACGAAACCCGCCCGCCGCTCCGTGGTGTTGGGTTCGTAACGTTTTGTTTTATTTTTTTGGCACTGCCTCTAGCTATCAAATAAGACTGAAGGGGGATCCCTGCTGGCTGCAGGGTTAGTGCCATGCTGGGCATGCCCAGTAGGGGCCAGTCAAAGTTCTGGAAACTTTGACAGAAGTTTTCCGTGATTGGATTCCATCCTGATGATGTTACCCATATGTGAGGACTAAAATCCTGCTGTCCTGTGAGAACACCTGTTACAGGTAAGCAACATTTGCTTTACCCTCCATTGCTTCAGGTACAAACTTAGATTGTAAACCCTCTGGAATACTTGAATGTAATCCACTTTGAAGCACTGAAAAAAGTGTGAAAAGCGGAATATAAATCCAAATAAAAGTCAAGGAAGGTCCAGTACTCAGGCAGTGGTCAGTGGCGATCGAGAGAAATCCAGGAAGCAGGCTGAGGACAATACCAGGTATCCCTCCAAGGGAAGGCAGATGGATAGCCAGGGCAGGAAGAGAAGGAGCAAACAGACGAACTGAAGACTTGACTACAAGAAGAAGACCACAGGACCGGAGGAAGAACTGAAAACCAAACAAGACCAGGAACTGAAGACATGAAGAGGACCAGGAACTTGGGAATGCTGTAGCAACTCACTCTACAAGGCTGTAGCGAGACCTGTTGCCGAGGCATGAATTGCAGGGGAACAGGGTGTTTTATGGCCCAAGCATTGTGATGTAATGTGAGGGCACTACTGCCGATTTTCTGCCATGAACCTTTAAATCTGTGCACATTGGGCTCATGTGCACCTAAGGGTGGCCGTGGTTGAAGTTGGCAGTGTCTCCTCTAGTGTTGCATTGGACTTGCTGAAACGTGACAGCCTGCTGCACATCTGTGTTGGAGATCTTTGGCAAAATCGGTGCTTTTTAAACTATTTCCCTTAAAAGAATAAGTTAATTTCTTGATGCAAGCAACTTTGAATATCTGACAATGCCAGTTTGGAATAGAAGGTATACTTTTCTAAAACGTAACAATAGTAAACCTGGCTGCCAGCACCATGTGCTGGTTTGTTTTATTTTGAGTTTTGTTGTATTTTATGTGATGGATTATGTGTTTTATTGTTTTTATGTTCTAGTTTTAAATTATATTTATGGATTATGTATGTAAGTATTGTAAGTCACCTAGAGTTTGTCACTAGGTGACAAATATAATAATAAATGTGAGAGATTAAACTCTTTGCTTTAGATACTACTTGTAAGTCATCCAATGACCCAAAAATTCAAGCGCAGGAGATAGGTGAAGAACAAAACCCACATCTCAGAAAATCTGTACCCCAAAATTTTCAACTAGAGCTATGTCCACTATAGGTGGATATGACAATGGTGAAGCCTGCATCCTCTCCAGCACTTAGGAGTCAATAAGGGGGTTAATATTATGGAAAAATTGAGGAAATCTGTATGTATAGTGACGAAGTCTAAGTAGAGGGCCAGAAGTCTATCACATCTTTCTATGTTACATATGGATTGTCTAATTTTAATTGTATAAAAAATACCCTGTTTCATCAAGTAACTTCAATAATTCTTTATAAAGATCAGAAATCACTTGCTTCTTTATATGATTATCCCACAATATGCATTTAATCTGATTCTGTTGTCTTGGGATCCAGCCCTTAAGTCTGCCATTTGATTAGAAACTGCTAATCTGACTATACATGGTTAAATTGCTATCAGTGATCACCTACTTATCACAAAGATATTCAAGTGGTTGTATTTGAATAGCTAACCAAAGCTACCAAGGAAACCATAAGTATTCTCTTTCCACCTGTCCGTGGCCAGAAAAAAGGTTGTATGGAAATAGATAAATTGTTCTGAACTAAAGGATCATTGAAATAACACTCCACCACTGCTACCCATTTTTGCCTATGCTGTATGCCGTATTGACAATGTATGCGATATGACAGGATTGTTTCTACATATAAATATAATCCGAGCTCGTGTAGGACTGTGGATAAGTAAGTGTGCCAGGTCTCTGTCTACAAGAAAAGAATGCTTGATCGTAAACTAAGTAGAAGAAAGACGGAGAGAGCCAATCTTTCAAAACAAGCCAGATGGAAGACCAGTAATACAAATGACTATTAGCAAATCTATGTCTCCAATGAAATTTGGAAGCCATAGGCTGTTGAGCTTTATGGGTGGAGGTCTTCTGTTCCATATAAAAGTGAATATAGCTCGGTTTAAGGCTGTGAAGACTTTAGCAAGAACAGCCACGGCATATACTGAAAAGAAATACATTAGTCTGGGCAGCATTTTAAGAGTGTTTATCCTATCATAGCAAGACACAAGGGACCATTATTTCAGGTGGTTAGGTCCTTTTTTAATCTATGCAATTGTATGCATATAATTGCTTTTAAAAATATTGCATTGTTTCCTGATCACAACCAGCCTATGGTACAAAAAACAGTCTGTTTTTAAGTGTAAAACTACAAAGACAAGGGATAACAAACCTGGGACCATCTGGAAAAAGCTCCGATTTGTTGAAATGTAGCTTATACCCCAAACCATATCATATGAAGACAGTAAATTTAACACATGGGGAGCTGATGTCTTAGGAAATGGTATGAACCACAGCACATTGTCATCTACAATGATAATTTGTGCAAGGTGCCACTGATAATAAGGCCATGAATACCTGTGGCTTCCCTTATTCATTGGGCCATAGCCTCTATAATTATGTTAAGAAAAAAGGAAACAACCTGGTCTTATACCCCTGAAAATTGGGACATGAGCTATTGAAACTCCATTACCAGTGACTGGGCTGGGGAATCTGAGTAAAAAGCTTGCACCCAGGCAAGAAAGACAGAAGAGAACATTCTTTGGAACAGAGCATAAAGGGCCCGGGCCCCCAATGAAATGCTTTTTTGGCATCCAAGGATAGAAATGCCTTGTTGGGCAAGATATTTTACTTGATTCTGCCCATTTGATGATAAGGCATCTGGTATTACTCATTGAGACCCTACCCTTCATAATCCTGGATTGGTCAGGGTTGACCAAAACCGTGAACAACTTTTCAAAACACAACTGCAAAATTTTCACTAATACCTTAAAATTTACATTGATCAGTGATATGTGTCTATAACAGGGGTGGGCAATCTTGAGGGCCATAAACTAGTTGGGGTTTTCAGTGTATCCCTAATGAATATGCAAGAGACAGATTTGCATGCACACTGATGCAATTGTATACAAATCTATTTCATGCATATTCATTAGGGTTATCCTAAGAACCAGACCTGTTTGTGGCTCTCAAGGACTGGAAATGCTCACCTCTAGTCTATCAGAACCACAATTGAGCTAGTCTCTTCCTTTTTGGTTCAAATCAATAATTTTGGCTTCCAGTAAGTTACCAGAAGAGTCAAGAGAGTTTGGCATGGTTAAATAGCTCATGCAAAAAGAATGATAGGAAAGACAATTCAATATAGAAGCGATCAGATGCAGGGCACTTACCAGCTTTATAAATCTCAACCAAAGAGTTGGGTGGGGCCAAAAATTCCTTTTTCCTCAGTTAAGTAAACTTTGTTCAGAAAGAAGTTTGAGTGCAACGGACCTTGATTGTTCAGGTGCATACAATTTTGTATAAAAATGTTTGAAAGCATTGGAGATTTCCCTCAGAAAACAAGTAATCCTTCCACCAAGATCTCTTAATTTACACAGATTCATGGCCTGCTGTCTTTTCTATTTAATCTTGGCCAAATGCTGCCCTGTTATATCCCATGCTGATAAAATTTCTGTTTAGAAAATCAGAGATTTCTCTATCATAAGAACATAAGAAATTGCCATGCTGGGTCAGAGCAAGGGTCCATCAAGCCCAGCATCCTGTTTCCAACAGAGGCCAAAACCAGGCCACAAGAACCTGGCAATTACCCAAACACTAAGAAGATCCCATGCTACTGATGCAATTAATAGCAGTGGCTATTCCCTAAGTAAAATTGATTAATAGCCATTAATGAACTTCTCCAAGAACTTATCCAAACCTTTTTTGAACCCAGCTACACTAACTGCACTAACCACATCCTCTGGCAACAAATTCCAGAGCTTTATTGTGCGTTGAGTGAAAAAGAATGTTCTCCGATTAGTCTTAAATGTGCTACTTGCTAACTTCATGGAATGCCCCCTAGTCCTTCTATTATTCGAAAGTGAAAATAACCGAGTCACATCTACTCATTCAAGACCTCTCATGATCTTAAAGACCTCTATCATATCCCCCCTCAGCCGTCTCTTCTCCAAGCTGAACAGCCCTAACCTCTTCAGCCTTTCTTCATAGGGAAGCTGTTCCATTCCCTTTATCATTTTGGTTGCCCTTCTCTGTACCTTCTCCATCGCAACTATATCTTTTTTGAGATGCGGCGACCAGAATTGTACACAGTATTCCAGGTGCGGTCTCACCATGGAGCGATTATAGAGGCATTATGACATTTTCCTTTTTATTAACCATTCCCTTCCCAATAACTCCTAACATTCTGTTTGCTTTTTTGACTGCTGCAGCACACTGAGCTGATGATTTTAAAGTATTATCCACTATGATGCCTAGATCTTTTTCCTGGGTGGTAGCTCCTAATATGGAACCTAACATTGTGTAACTACAGCAGGGGTTATTTTTCCCTATATGCAACACCTTGCACTTGTCTACATTAAATTCCATCTGCCATTTGGATGCCCAATCTTCAAGTCTTGCAAGGTCCTCCTGTAATGTATCACAGTCTGCTTGTGATTTAACTACTCTGAATAATTTTGTATTATCTGCAAATTTGATAACCTCACTCTTCGTATCTCTTCCCTCTCTGTTTTTCAGCTCTTCTCTGGTCATAGTATATTTTACTGGAACCAAGTCTCTTATGCTTCCTAGAGACAAGAGCATATCTTAAAAAAAAAAAAAGAGGGGGTCATAGACACATGGAACAATTTCCTAATTGTAAGGGGAAAAACAATATCTGAATTCAGAGGCATAGGGATAGGCACAGGGAAAGTGGTCAGAGATCAAGTTTAGCTTATATCAAGAGTAGGCAACTCTGGTCCTAGTGTGCCAGAAACAGGTCTGGCTTTCAGGACCTCTATAATGAATATGCATGAGGTCTGTTTGCATGCACTGTCTCCATTGTGTGCAAATATATCTCATCCAAATTCTCTGTGGATGGCTTGAAAACTAGACTTGTTTGACAGTTTGTGGTTCTCCTGGGCCAGAGTTGCCTACCCTGGTCTATATCCACACTATATAAGAAATGCAATTCACATATACTGCATGTGCAATACTCATCATTTTGAGTAAGTTTAAATGTAAAATATGGGTGATGATCTGAGGATGGTACCTTCTTAGCCCTTGGGTGAAACTGACAATCTGTTTAATAGGGAAAGGGTTGAGTTGATACCCCACCATGTGACCCCACTAAAACAAAAAAACAAACGAAGTAGAAATAATCAGGGAAACTAAATGCATGTCTGCCTTTTTTTTTTTTTTTTAATCTGTTGTCTGTTTTTTGTAATATTTGATACACAGAGCACTTTAAAGAAGTCACGGCTCCCTTTCTCATGGAGAAGTCCTATCCACTACCTGTTCATTTGTTTTGGACTTGGGGCCAGTTGTACTAAGCCAGAGGTGGTCAATTGCAGTCCTCAAGAGCCACACACAGGTCTGTTTTTTGGGATAGCCACAATGAATATACATATGAGAGATTTCCAAACAATGGAGGGCAGCGTATGTAAATCTATTGTATATCCTGAAAAGTAGGCCTGTTTGTGGCTCATGAGGATCACAGTACTAAGCATTTTTCCTATAAGAGACAAAGTGGGAAGACCCTGTCATTACATGTGGTTTCTACTTCAACCTTTACCACTCTAGAAAGAGATCTTGAAACAGAGGTTTAAGTAACAGAAACTTGAGGTTTCAGTACATAAAACAATCCCTTAATTTGGCTGCACTCCTCTAAGTTCCATGCCAGGCATGTATTGTAAACTATACATACATGCCTAGCATATACAAACTTACACAGTGTCTCATATTAAAATTTACCTCATGGCCCAGGAAAAAACATTACCTTGGAAGTACAGTATTACAATATTCTGTAAAACAAATGGTAAATTTAAGATTAGATTAATCCAGTTTCATCATTTATGAACTTTCAAATAAAAAACATGGCATGTACTAACTAACTTCATAGGCAATAAGGTTAAGGGCTGACATCACTCACAGATAAGTTCTAATTAACCCAGTTCTCAAGTGTCAATTGGTTTTCATTCATAAGCACAATATATTAAACAGAAAGTAAATTTGAATGTCCTTTAAGCTTATAAATAATGTCTACATATGAAGGATCTATAAAACATAAAATGAATTTTAATATTCCCCTTCCAGCTCATACTGCAGTTTTATCAACACCTGTAAGAAAATTGTTTTTGTGATAGTTCCAAAGCTTAATCTTATTTCAGCATTTATCACCGTAAACTAGAGTTTTTATGACATTACCTATAGATGCAACAAGTCCCTGTCTTAAAAAGCTGCAGCCTTAGAGCTCTGTTTACCCAATTTGAGGCTGTAAAGGAGGCTGTGTTAAATAGCTGCAGGAAGGTTGAAAAAAAATGCTTGCTATTTAAAGCTGAAGTAGAGGCTATGTACGAGGCTGAATAGCAGTAAAGTGGGGATAGTAAGCATACAGTGAAGCAGTTGGGGTCTGTCTGGTATGAAGCCAGAGAATGCATTAACTACATTACAATATGCTTCCTTTTCAGATGTGCAAAATTGCTCAGGTGATATTGTTCCTCAAGTTATTAAATATTTCACAGATAGTCAATGGCAGGTAACAAGAGTTACCCTTAAAATTGTTACCATTATTTTCAATGTATACAGCTAAGAATGGGTCATACTGAGTTATAAGCTCAAGCAAACCAAAGTAGTTCCTATTGGCTGGGGAACCAAGTCTACAATTCCATGGAATGTCAGACAACTTTCAGAAATGTTTGTAACCAACAGCAATGATGTTTCAACTTTTCATATCAGTATTTTTCTTGACCAAATAACTCTTTTTCCAACTTTGTGTCAATGTGGCCTTTAGTTTGCCATCTTTGTAAATAGTCCTTCGTAGTTTGTCGGTTTTCATCGCCGTTTTCCTCGCGTGAGATGCCATGCTGCTAGTTTCCACTCACTGAAACCGGTGTTTTTCGATGAAGACTTTGGTGTTCCAGAGGCCCCCTGTTTTATAAATCTGTGAGTGAGGAGTGATTTATTAGAGTCCATTTGTCTATCTCCAAGTGCTTAACTTCCCATCTGCTCAGGAACAGTCCTGCACTCTCCAGCAAGCTCCTCCTTGCAGCGAGCATTTCCTTCGTAGACGGGCACACTTTCCCATTTAACCCTTACACACCTTGACAATCATCAAGCCTGGCACTACTCCTTGTGGCACCCCTTCACCAGCATGGACCCTGGGTCATTTATCACTATTCTCTGAATCTTAGTGCTTGACCCACTTCTCACCTAGCACTAATCAGTCTATCTTCCTTACCATTAGATTTTCTTATATTCCCCTTGCATTTCATTGATGAATCTTTTCTAACATTCAAGAGTAATCCATTGGTAATTACAACTCCTTAGATTCCATAGTCTAAAATGAGCCAATTTATCACAAGCTGTCATATATTCTGATTTGAAATTATCAAGAGCTCAATTACCAACAGGAATAAGATACTCTTTCCAATTAAGGTGATTGATTTCATGTAAACTGTGCAGTCACATTTCACTTTTTAATTATACTTGTTTCAAATGGAATATGAGGAAATTCTCATTTTATGTCTCGTTTGTAAAATGTAATACAACACGCATTTATCTTATCTGATGAAATGCCAGCTCTAATAATACTTTAACTATAATTTGAAAACATCCAATTTGTCAAAATACCTTGTCTCTTTTATGGTTATTCCTAGATGGCCTTGCTAACAGTTGTTCAGATATGAAAGGTAGTAAATGTAGAAATAATTGGACTATTTGCTTTAGCTAAACAGTTAACATCTCTGTTTCTTCACTGTTTTTTAAACCAAATACCTGTAGAAGACAAGACAAATTTTCTCAACTTGAGAATCATCGTTGCCAGTCATACTGATCTGGTCTATAGATCTTTCTCTATCTCTTCAGCTGGTGGGGTCTGGGGATCCCCACCAACCACACTGCTCCAGCCTATGCTTCTCTTTCTGTTCAGCTTGTGGTGCTTAGACATCCCCACTAGTCATGCTGTTTTCATCTCAGTCATTTTTTCTCCTGTACATTCAGTTTATGGATCTAACTTTCCTATAACCGATGTAAATTTCTGTTACCAGGAATTTTATGTGTGTAAACTCCATTAATGTGGAAATGGAAAAGGACACAGATGGACACCATCATCGTGAACATTTGCTCTTATTCTGCAGAACAGAATGCCTAAAAACTGACTGTATAAATTGAATAAAAGTGGGAAGAGAATGCATCCTTGTCTTACTCCTGTTTTAAACATACAGAATGTTGAATTATATAAAAGGTATCAATGGCAATCTGTCTATAAGCACAGTACCTCTCCAAAAAAGAGGTGAAGTACTGAAGGAGTGCTGACTTCAGATACTGCCTCTGCTGGTGGGTAAGTAGGACTAGCTGGGAAAGAGTGCTTAAATTCTGCAAAATAATTTGTTGGAGGGTTGAACTGTTACTGTTATGTATATTTAGTTTGCTGGCAAATGGTTTGAGAGTTTAAATTAATCCTGTGTGAAGTTTAAGGTTTGAATTTAATTCTAAGTTTATAATTTTGTGTGTACTGGGAAATAATCATTTGCTTTATAAGAAAGTGTGACAACTGATTCATGAGCAAGTTGTCACCAGTGTTTGCTTTCTTCTGACCCATCCCAGTCATATTTTTGTTGTTAATTGTTACCTCCATTAAGAGGAAAATCTTCAGAACAACATGCAATTAAATCTGATTTTAGTAATTAATTAATTTTGATCCTATTGCTAGTCATTTACTAACGTAAAACACACCTAATAAATTTAAACCACCTTACATTTAAAGAAACCCATTCCTTAAACAGTTTTAAAACAACTAAACAAAAGATGCAGACGGAGGTCTAGCACCGAGCTGGGGAATAACCAGTCTTTTGCACCGAGTGCCACATGTTAGAGGTTGTATGTGTGCACCTGGTGCAAAGAGTTACTGGATTTAAGAAAAAAAAAGTCTAATCTCTGGAGGCCAGATTGAGGTGCTAGGGCAGACAGAAAGACAAGAGGATTGTGATACATTTCAAAAGGACCTTTCAAAATTGGGAGATATCGGGCATGCAAATGTTAAATGAAATTTAATGTGGACAAGTGCAAAGTGATGCATTTAGGGAAGAGTAATCCAAATTATAGCTACACCATGCAAGGTTCCACAATAGAAGTCACTATGTAGGAAAAAAATCTAGGTAGAGTTGTTATGATGTTGAAATCTTCAGTTCAGTGTGCAGCAGCAGCCAAGAAAGCAAACAGAATGCTAGTAATTATTAGGAAAGGAATGGAGAATAAATTAGAGAATATCATAATGTCTCTATATTCTATATTCGACACGGTGAATCACTCCACTCTCCTTAAACAACTTTCGGACATCGGGATAACAGGTACGGCCTTCAAATGGTTCGACTCCTTTCTCACGAACAGAGGCTACAAAGTAAAGATTAATAATAAGGAATCTCCACTCATCAACACCACTAGAGGTGTTCCACAGGGCTCCTCTCTGTCTCCTACACTATTCAACCTATACCTTCTTCCCCTTTGCCAGCTGCTTACGAATCTTAAACTCAAACACTATCTCTACACCGACGATGTCCAAATCCTGATCCCAATAACCGAATCCCTCACAAAAACACTGAAGTTCTGGGACAACTGCCTCCAAGATATCAACGACCTCCTTACCACCTTAAACCTTGTTCTTAACACGTCTAAGACAGAAATGCTCCTTATATCTCTCAACCACAATGATAGCATACATCCAAGTCACATAAACACCCTGGTCAGCCAAGCAAGAGACCTCTGAGTTATAATTGATAACCAGCTAAATCTAAAAAAGTTCATCACCAACACAACCAAAGACTGCTTCTTCAAACTTCAGGTACTAAAAAGACTCAAACCGCTACTGTACTTTCAAGACTTCAGATCGGTACTCCAGGCCATTATATTCTCCAAATTAGATTACTGCAATTCCATTTTGCTAGGCCTTCCCGCCTCTTCCACCAAACCACTTCAGAATACAAAATTCGGCCGCTAGAATTCTAACAAACTCCAACAGAAGAGACCACATTACACCCATCCTAAAAAACCTGCATTGGCTGCCAGTAAACTTTAGAATTCTTCACAAGTGTCTCACCATCATCCATAAAACCATTTACAACAGAACACCCATCGATTTACACTACCCACTCACGCTGCACTTCTATTCTAGACCCATCAGAGAAGCATAGAAGGGCTCGCTACACCCCCCCCCCCCCACCCCAAGCCAAATCCACACATCTCTCATCCACCAAAGATCGAGCCTTCTCGACAGCGGCTCCAACCATCTGGAACTCCATGCCCCCAGACCTTAGACAAGAACCTTGCATACTGATATTATTACAGCCCTGAGTATATGATATTTACATATTTGAAATAATCCAGTCCTGAGTACATGTTTTATTATAATCCTGAATATTTGACTAGATATTATTTATTTCTGAGTTAGCCATGTCTCTGACTCTTCCTCCTCCCAGTTCATGTGCCCCTGTTTTATTGTAACTTTTGTTCACTTCGCCTATTGTTCATGTTGATGTTAATGTTTTTGCACCATTGTTTCTTGTAAACCGATATGATATGATTGGTATCATGAATGTCGGTATAAAAAAGCCCTAAATAAATAAAATAAATAAATATATTGCCTATCTTGAGTATTGTGTGCAGTTCTGGTCACTACATCTCTAAAAAAGATATAGCAGAATTAGAAAAGTTACAGAGAAGGGCAACCAAAATGATAAAGGGGACGGAATGATTCCCCAATGAAGAAAGGCTAAAGAGGTTAGGACTCTTCAGCCTGAAGAAGAGAGAGCTGAGGGGAGATATGATAGAGGTTTATAAAATAATGAATATGTGGGACAAGTAAACATTAATCAGTTGTTTACTCTTTCAAAGTGTATAAAGACTAAAGGACACAATGACATTACTAAGTGATACATTTAAAACTAATAAGAGAATATATATTTTTTTTTACTCAATGCAAAGGAATTCATTGCCAGAGGATGAGGTGAAAGTTATTAGTATAACTGCATTTAAAAAAGGATGGACAAGTTCCTAGAGGAAGAGTCCATAAACCATTATTAATGTGGAGTTGCTGTGTTATAGAGATTAAGTTGTTTCTCTGTACATAGTAACATAGTAATGACGGCAGATAAAGACCAAAATAGTCCATCTAGTCTGCCCAGCAAGCTTCCCAAGGTAGTAAATGCCGCTCCATTTATTTATTATTTACTGACATTTGATCTGAGATATCACATCAGTTTACATTTGGGTACTGTAGGGATTTTCCTATCCCCAGAGGGCTTACATTCTAAGTTTTGTTCCTGAGGCAATGGAGGGTAAAGTGACTTGCCCAAGGTCACAAGGAGCAACAGTGGGCCTTGAACCCTGGTCTCCACTAGGCTATTCCTCTTCCCCCTCCATGCAGGTTACCCCTCCAGCTTTTTTATTTATTCCCATCCTCTAGCCTTTAGGGATCCACAGTGTTTATCCCATGCCCCTTTGAAATCCTTCACAGTTTTAGTCTTCATCACTTCCTCTGGAAGGGCATTCCAGGCATCCACCACCCTTTTCAGTGAAGAAATATTTCCTGACATTGGTTCTAAGTCTTCCTCCCTGGAGTTTCAAATCGTGACCCCTAGTTCTAAATTGTTTCCAATGGAAAAGGTTTGTTGACGACCATGGATCATTAAAACCATTCAAGTATCTGAAGGTCAGTATTATATCACCCCTGCTCCTCCAGGGTATGCATATTAGGTTCTTCAATCTCTCCTCATAAGTCATTTGATGGAGACCACCCACCATTTTGGTCACCCTTCTCTGGACCGCCTCCATCCTGTCTCTGTCTCCTTTGAGATACGGTCTCCAGAGCTGAACACAGTACTCCAGGTGAGGCCTCACCAAGGACCTGTACAAGGGGATTATCACATCATGTGCTTTATATTAAAATGAATATAATACATGAGAAATATTAAAAGTTGTAAAATTTAAATTAATAGTATTATGGTAATGTATTGATTTCTCTAATTAGATATTGTTTCATATTACTTGAGAAAATTTAGTAGTTCTTTTGTATGTATGTGATGCTAAAAATCAAAACAAACCATGCCTTTAAAGGGGTGCAAGTCTCAGAAGTACCCTATAAATCCATACATGAAGCTTTAGCATGGTCCCCATTCCCATCTTGAGGGTAAACTTCAAAGTCATTTATAAGATTAAAAAGCAATTTCCCCCAAGTAAATTACATAACTGAAAATTGCCTACCTCAATGCAGGTAAAAGCATGAACATTGTTCTACAAGTCCCATACTTTCAGCTGCATTAAGATTTGGCGTTTTGGGGGGCGGGGGGGAGAGGAGGGAAGAAGGAGGAGAATAATGTGTGTAGATTGCATTTTCAGACCTACATGCATTATGTTCAATGAAAGAAGTGCCCAGAGAAAAATCAGGCGCAAACCTCTGTAACACTCTCTACATGGGCTTCTCACAGTTGCGATACAGCCACTACAGATAATACAAAATGCTGCAGCACAAATCCTGATGGGTATATCAATGCATGATTATATCATACCTGCTTTGTTTTTTTGTACTGGCTCCCAATCAAATGGCGTGTCTTCTGTAAGGTAGCCTTGATTCACAAAATGATTTACATCAACTCAGTCTGCAGTAATGGGTAAATTCTGTTCTGAGAATTTATAATCCATCACATTCTTTGAGATCAGAGAACAAATGTTTGCTAGAAGTCCCAGCGATGAAATTAGCACACCTGGAAATGACCAGAGAGAGAACTTTCTCCATAGCTGACCTTTGCTTTGGAACTTCCTGCTGGTTAATGTCCGAATGATTAAATACAACACAACCTTTCACAAGGCATTATCTAGGCTTTTAACATCAAGGAGGCCTAACTGCTGCACCTAAGTGAGGACATTTCTAATTTTCTAGTTTGTTTGTTTGTTTGTTTGTTTATTTATTTATTTATTTATTTATTTAAACATTTTTATATTAGTTGTGGACATCATGCCGGTTTACAGCAAAACTGGTTAAGTTTGGAAATTACATTTTAACAGGGGAATCAAAACTGGGCGGAGGGTAACAAGAAATAGAATAGAAAAGAAGTAACAGTAACATTAACATGGTTCCTCGGTGTGAAGAGGAGAGAGGATATCAAAATATGGTTCCTCAGTATGAGGAAGAGAGCGTAGACGCAA
Source organism: Rhinatrema bivittatum (assembly GCF_901001135.1). NCBI lineage: Eukaryota > Metazoa > Chordata > Amphibia > Gymnophiona > Rhinatrematidae > Rhinatrema > Rhinatrema bivittatum. Next base: position 551,410,958 of record NC_042615.1, read on the forward strand.
GGTGGTCTATTTTTATTGGAAACGGTCAGTGGTGGGCGGAGTTCAGCAGAGGTCAGTGGCAGGTGGAAGGCAATCAGAGTTGGCAGGTCTAGGCAGAAGTCAAGCGAGAAGTCCATCCAAGGGAGAGGAGGATGGAGGACACTGAAGACAGATAAGAAGGGAGACTGATCCACTTAATTTCTTGGCAATACAGATGTAAAATGTTTATTTTGTGTTTATATATTTAAATTATGAATTTTTTTTACGTACTCCATCTAGCTGATAGTCATAGTGGACTTACTGGTTTTCTTTGTTAAAGCTGGTTCCAAAAATCTGCTTTTTGCAGGTTTGATTGTTGCGGGCGTGGAGTCTTAGACCAAGTTGGTGTAACCTGCATAGAGGAGCCCTGCAGGTCCCCACCATCGGCAGGCAGTGCTGACGGTGACAGAGGCCCAAGTGGAGCTTTTCCTATACCAGCCCACGTTCCCCTTAGGTTGAGCCCTCGGATGCTGGGGCCAGCAGGTCTTAGGCATAGGCCTCTCTAAATAAGAAGATATCCATCGAGAAGATGTAGTTGCAGGCCAGGGTCTAGAGCAGAAGGACAGCAGCGTCTGGATAGAGTAGCGGTCAACAGCAGGCAGCGAGCAAGCAAAGTCCGGTTCAAACTAAGTTCAGTGGTGGGCGGAGTTCAGCAGAGGTCAGTGGCAGGTGGAAGGCAATCAGAGTTGGCAGGTCTAGGCAGAAGTCAAGCGAGAAGTCCATCCAAGGGAGAGGAGGATGGAGGACACTGAAGATAGATAAGAAGGGAGACTGACCACAAGGAAAACAAGAGCTCAAAGCACAGAGCAGACTGCCAACATAGGAACTCAGGAACATGAACCAGGAACAAAGGCACAACAGGAACATAGGAATGCTGAGGCAATGTACATTTCCAGGGAAGTTTACCTATTCCCAAGGCATCGATGGAAGGTTGGAAGAGGCCTTGGTATACTGAGAGGATCCTGATGTCATCAGAGGGTGCTGTGGGGGGGTCCTGCCGCAGGCCCTTTAAAAGGCAGAAAGGCATTCTCACACCTAGGGGAGACTCTGGATAGCTGTCGGTGGGGTCCCTCTGTTCAGTGTGTTAGGCCTGGTCAGCTGCAGCAGCCAGCCAGCTTTTGTCTGGGAGGGAGGGGGGGGGGGGGGTCTGCCCCGATGTTAGGGAATCCCCCCACAAGACTGGGCTGGAGGTAAGAGCGGTGGTCTGTGGTCCTGACCTGCAGACCACAGAGTGTAACATTGGTGTCCATGCTAGTTGCAGGAACTGGGCTTTTTTTTGTGTAAATTAAGAGGCCTAGACGGTAACTTTCAAACAACTTTACGCAGTGGCATATATGCATGTATATGGTCATGTATAGATCTACAATAGTATTTTATAACCTGTTTGTATCATATATTCACATTTTATAAAGTGCAAGTATCTTTATACCAGAACGTACCCGTGTATGTATGAATACACGCGTTGAAAGTGTGTACTTTTCCTACTTTTCCGATTTACATTCACACATAATTTAAATTAACTGACTTCCCAATTTTGCCACCAGTATGCCTAGTCCTTCTCCAGATCATCAAGATCCTCCTGGTTCTTCAACCTGAACTTCCCCAGTTCACCCAGACCTCTCACCCAGCCAATAATAAACAAGTGTAATATCAATTATGCCAGATAATTAGCTGATGCAAAATGACACAAGTTGCCAAATGTACCTGCATATCTTTTAAAATAGCATCTTATTTGTATAACTGTTGGTCCCTTCTCGAAATGCCCCTATACTGCCCCTATTTTACACGTGTGCGTGAAATGTAAAGTACTCATTTACTTTTGATTTTTATAAAAACAGATGGTGCAAGTAAGTTTTATGTGTGTAACCTTTTGAAAATTCACTCCTTGAGGTCCTTCCCACCCTCCCTCCTCATTGATTGCTTTTCTTATAAAAACTCCTAAGAGGCCTCATTCCTCACAGCTTTATTCATTAACTCTACCCCTTTATCAGTTAATTGCATCTATATCCCATCCAGCTCAATTTTCCCATTCATGGATGCTCTGTTTTAACACTCTTCCTCTTGTTTGTTTCTGTTGTATGCATTGTCTGTCTGAGTAAGACTGTAAGCTCCCAGGAGTAGGGAATATCCATTATATGTTTTGTGCAGCACTGCATATATCTGGTATGTGCTTTACAAATCATAGAAATATGAAAACAGAAAAAGACCATACAATCTATCTAGTCTGCCCTTCCACACAACTGCTCCCGCAAAGGTCCCCTGTGCTTATCCCATGCTTTCTTGATTTCATATAGTGTCCTGGTCTCCACCACCTCCACTGGGAGGCTGACCCATGCATCTACCACTCTTTCTGTAAAGAAATACTTCCTTTGACTAATCCCAAGCCTACCCACTTTCACCCTCATCATATGACCTATTGTTGAGTTTCCTTTCCATTGAAAAAGAACCACTTCCTGTCCATTGCATCTCTGGAGGTATTTAAATGTATCATATCTCCCCTAGGGTATACATGCTTAGATTAGATCTTTCTGTCTCCATATGCTTTACAATGAAGATCACTAACCTTTTGAAAGTGTGGTCTCTAAAACTGTATACAGTATTCCAAATGAGTTCTCAACAATGACTTATACAGAGGCAATAGTACCTCCTTTTTTCTATTGACCATTCCTCTTCCTATGCCCCCAAGCATTTTTCCTGCTTTTGCAACCTGTTTGGACACCTTAACATCATCTGATATGATCACCCCTAGATGCTGCATTAGTTTCAAATATAGCTGAATTTTACCTCTATACTGTACCGCTCCCTTGGGTTTTTGCAGCCCAAATGCATGACTGCATTTTTCAGTATTAAATCTTAGCTGCCAGACTCTAGACCATACCTCAAGCTTTGCTAGATTCCTCCTTATGTTTTCTACACTTTCCTGGCAGTCTCTTCTGTTGCAGATTTCAATATAATCTGCAAAAAGACAAACCTTTTCCAATAATCCTTCTGAAATATCACTTAAAGAACTGGTTCAAGGACTGATCCCTAGGGCACCTACACTAGTAACACTCCTTTCCTTGGAGTGAGTTCCATTTACCACAAGCCATTGTTACCTCCTACTCAATCAGGGGTAGATTTTATAAAGTTGCTCACACGCGTACTTTTGTTCGCGTACCAGGCATGAACAAGAGTACGCGGGATTTCAATAGATACGCACGTATCCATTAAAATCCGGGGTCGGCGCGCGCAAGGCTGCCCAAAATCGGCAGCCTGCACGCAGCCTGCCTCCATTCCCTCCGAGGCCGCTCCAAAATCGGAGCGGCCTCGGAGGATACTTTCCTTCGGCCTTCCCCTACCTAACCCCCCCCCCCCCGGCCCTATCTACACCCCCCCTACCTTTGTCGCGAAAGTTACGCCTGCTCGAGGCAGGCGTAACTTGTGCGCGCTGGGCCGGCTGCTGGTGCACCATGTTCCGGTCCGGGGGCTGGTCCGGAGGCCACGGTCACACCCTCAGGCCGGAACCACGCCCGCGGCCCTGCCCCTGGATGACGGACCGGTCGTGTCACGCCCCCCCCCCCCCCCGATGATGCGCCGGTCGCGACACGCCCCCTGACATGCCCCCCCAGGAAAGCCCCGGGACTTACGCGCGTCCCAGGGCTTTGTGCGCGCCGGAAGCCTATGCAAGATAGGCTCAGTGCGCGCAGAGGGGGTTTGGGGTAGGTTTTCGGGGGTTACGCGCATAACCCTCTGAAAGTCTACCCCTCAGTTTCTAATCTATTCAGCACTATAAGGCCCACACCAAGGGTGATCAATTTATTTATAAATTGCTTGTGCAAAACTGTCAAAAGCATTACTGTAAGTCCAAGTATCTACATCTCTGATCCAACTCTAATCATCTAGTCAAAAAAATTGATCAGATTCATCTCACAAGACCTATCTTTGGTAAAACTATGCTGTCTTGGACTTTGTAATGCGATGGATTCCACAAACTGCACTATCTTCTGTTTTAGCAGTAATTCAGTTAATTTACTCACCATAGTAGGCAAACTAATTAGCCTGAAGTTCCTAGCCTCCTCCTCCCTACTTGCACTTTTATGAAGAGGAACCACATTTATCTGTTTCCAGTCCTCCAGAAGTACTTTCGACTCTTTAAAAAAAAAAAAAAAAAAAGCAATGAAAGGTTGACCAGATAAGCTGACAGAACTTCTCTTAGTTTTCTTACAACCTTAAGATGTATCCCATCTGGCTCCATCTTTTTATCTACTTTAAGTTTAGCTAGTTCCTCATGATCTTATATGGGTCTTTTCTGTGATCCTACTTGCCCTTTCTCAGTTAACACTGAATAGAAAAATGTAAGCAGCTCTGCCTTTTTACCTCATCAGCCTCTATAAATTCCTCTCCTTCTCCTCTGAGTCTCACATTGCCAGTTTTGCACTTTCTCCTGACATTAACATATCTAAAAATGTCTTTTCCCTCCATTTGACCATATTTTCTATTTTTTCTTTCATTTGCATCTTTGCTTTCCTGACTGCTTTCCCATCTTCTCTTACTTTTTTGAGATATCGTCACTTGTCTTCCTCTTTCTGCAATATCTTGTAATTTATGAATGCTATCCCTTTTTTCCTTACCTTTTCAGCTATTTCTTTAGAAAACCTTACAAGCCTCTTCCTTTTACCTTTATTTACTTTTCTAATAAAAAGATTAGTTGCCTTTTACAAAAGCTGCTTTTAGTTCTGCCCACTGCTCATCTACTTCCCCTAGATTTTCACATCCAGCAAATGACTGTTAAAATGGGGGAGTTCCACAAAAAGTAAATTATCTGAAGTCTAGGACCCTTTGTCTTAAGATGACCCATCACAGCCTGTTCTCTAATGCTGAACAACACTGTCTGGTGATCACCGGATCCCAGATGCTCATTCACTGTGACATCAGAAGCACCGTGGCCCCATTGGTGAGAACTAAGGTCCAATATCACCCCCTTCTGTGTGGTTTCTGTTACCAGTGGACAGAACCGTTCTCCCTGCATAGAATCCAGGACCTCTCTATTTCTAGAAGGCAGTACATCCAGCAGATTGAATTCCACTAGCAATAGCACTTCCCTTTTATGACAATTTTATGATCATTTCCCCATAATTCTCTGTTTCTTCTGACTGCTATGGTTGTCTGCATATTGCACCAATATAAGCAAATGTTCCACTCTCTCTTTCCAATTAACCCATAATGCCTCCTCCTCCTTACCTTGTAAGCCTTGTTGCTTTTTTTTTTTTTTTTTTTTAATTTTTAATTTTGCACTTTTCAATATTTGATACATTCAAATATCCAACATAAATACAGGAGTGAGAATAATTCAAGCATTAATGTTTGTCCTAAACATATTTCAACCCTTAAGATCAACACAATTTCTTCCTCCATGTTACCACACAAGAAGGAAGGGGATGCCAGAGCAAATAATTACCATACTACAAACAAAATCAAAAACATTCAAGGAGAGAGAATACAGAGTTTTGTATCAATATTCCAACTATTATTAGGTATTACTTTCTGCGACATTCCCTTGGTTCCTTCGAGTTTCAAGGTATTCAGCTAAAGATTCAGGCTCGTAATATATAAATTTTTTTCCTTCCGCTTTCAATACACATTTACAAGGAAACCTGACATTAGCTTGAAACCCAAAAGTTCCTTCTTGATTAGCAAGAACTAAAAATTTCTTACGTCTCACCTGTGTCTCTGGTGAGACATCAGGGTAAACCCAGACTTTTTGCCCCAAATACAACATAGATCTTTTAGTTAAGAATATTTTAAGCACATTGTCTCTATCTTCCAAATATTTAAATTTTACTAATAAAGTTCCACGCATTTCTATTTGATGGCTGTATGAGGTTTCTATTAACTCCGTCACGTTCAGTGAGGCTTCTTCTGGTAGTATATTTCCTTGTGAAGATTTCTCTTCTTTTCTCATGAGGAAATAAGCTTTCTGAATTATAGGTATTTTTTCCACAGTTATTGAGAGTATCTCTTGGAAAAAATTTTTAGTTGTTCCATTGGAGAAGTCATTTTGCATTTAGGAAAGTTTATTATTCGTAGATTATTATATCTCAGAGAGTTTTCAATACTTTCCACTTTCTTTTCAAGCAAATTTTCTCCTTTTATTATTGCCAATTGCACTTTCTTAATCTGGCTTATTTCTTCCTCAACTTTAATCATTTTAGTAGAATGCTGATTTATTTCTGGAGTCAAATTATATAAAGAAGTTTGCATATCTTTAATATTTGTAGATAGATTCAACATGACTTTTTGCATAGTCATTATTGCCTGCCATATAGATTCATTTGTAACAACTTTAGGTTTTTCCAATGATAGAAGGGGAGACAAGTTCAAAACTTGGGGAATAGAAATACCTTGATTTTCTTGGTTCCTCGGAATCGTGGCCATAACCTTAGATAGTCCAGCTTCTTTTTCGCCGGCCCCATCTTGGCTTACTCCGCCATTTTCCTCTACCCGGGAGGAGGTAAGAAAGACCTCCTGATTTTTTATTATCGCCGCACCTCCCGTTGCTCCCTCTCCGAATGGGCTCAGTTCTGGGGACGCCATCCGTCCTCGTCCAAAACCTGGGTATGCAACGATGTCGGCGTCTCCGGGTGGGGTGGGGGTAGTTGGAGCCCCGGGACTTAGCGTGACCTCTCCCAGGGACAGAGGCGTTTGCTCTCCGCCTTGCTGCCCAGCGGGACACTCCGAGGCTTGTTTCTCTGAAGTTGGGTAGAATCCCGTCAGAGTTGTCTGAATTAACTCTGGTCCCGGGGGGGTCGGAGCTCCCTCTCTCACCCGACCTTTCCGCTTCATGTGAGGCATCCCTCAGGATCCTTAACAGGAACAAAGTTACCAAGAAAAAGAACAGCTCTGCGGAGCTCACAGCCCAACGTCTCTCTCAGGCGCCATCTTCAGCCTTGTTGCTTTTATATGATTTTTCGTATATAGCACCACTCTTCCTTTCTTCCTACCTTCTCCTTCCTGAATAGATCGCAATGAATGTTCATGATTATAATTATGGTAGTTCTTGGAGAATCCTGTGTTGACTGATTAAAAACAGTGTAGTGCTGATCAGCTGAGAGAGGTTCCAAGGAAGGCTGCTTTATTTTCTTCTTTCAGTTAAAGATTTGGCAACTGAGAAGGAACCTTTGTAATTAGTAGTGAAAGTTCATTACATTTTTGGATAATTTGTATCTTGATCCAATAAAATGTATTGCAAGTTGCAATTTTTAACCTATGAAGGTTCCAGTGTCCATCAGAGCGAATATGAGCATCAGGGCTCTTCTTTCAGCAACCTCACAAAATCTTGAGGCATGCACATTTACTGAATCTGCGTGCTAGCAGAACCTGCAGATGTTATCCGTGACATGACATATATAGCCATATTTTGTTTTTACTTTTGAAAAGTCATCAGTTATAAATAAGTGATTACCCATTTGTTAAAATACAGGACAGTCCACATTAAACTTTCTTTAAATGCATTTGAAATAAGCCAGCTTTCTAAGCATTCCATGATGTTTGAAAACCATAGATATTTACTATTAAAATCAAATTGAAACTGGTTTCCATACTTTTTTGGAAAGTTGCTTAAATAAAGATTATATTACTGATTACTTGTATATGAATTTTAAATGATGTTTTATTTTTCTCCTGTGGTTTCTGTTCATGGTGATGTTGTTAATTCCCAGTCACTCTGCCACAGCAACCTGCCTTTAATCCATTGATTTCACTGGAGTTGATAATGAGATACTGTGGTGATTTAGAACAGAAAGCACTGTATTTGGTCTCTAATTTGGTTAGACTGAGCTTTGCTTAGGAGAAAATCCCTTTGAAAATTGTTTACATGTAACACAAGTATTAAAGTACCCATGGACTTTGCACCTGTGTGCATTACTCAGAATTGCTCCCTAAAACAACCACTGCTAGGATCAGTCCTTTTGCACTTTTGGAATGCCCCTTTCCTCCTTCCCTCTAAAATTTATGAAAATCATGTCCTTTATGTTCATATTCACATTGTTATGATTGCAGATTCCACAAACCTTCCAGAGAGGAAGCTCTGAATTGCTTGAGATTACAGTTCCCAGAGAGAGATACAAATGGGACTTGTTGCTACATTTGTTAAAAAGAATAAATACCGGGCTTGCTAACAAAATGGGCAAAGGCCCACCCATAAAGCCGAGTCCGGGGAGGCACGCTTCCCTCCTTCCTCTCGCCCCTCCCCCCCCCCACGCAGACCATTGGGCCGCATGCGGCTGGCACGCATGCTCGGTCGTGGCCCGATGATGTCGCCTCCACTACAAAGGGCCTCTCTCCTCCTCTTACACCTGGCATTGCGGCGAGTTCCCTACCCACCCACCCAAGAAATAATCATTTTCATTTTTATACCGTTGTATTGTCAGTTTGGCTAGTTGAAGATGTTAGTAAGTTATCAGCTGTTGCTGTTCTTGTATAATTGTTAACATGTTACTCAAAGTAAATACTGTCACAGCTTTAAGCGGGAGCATGAGCCACCTGGGCTAATTTCTAGGCTTTGGGGTGGGGCCTCCCTTGCTCGAAAGTCACGGCGGGGGGGGGGGGGGGGGGATGGCAGGGTCAGATGGGCTGCCTTGCTAGGTGACATGGCCGGTGTCAGATGGTTGTTAGCGGCTTGTGCCTAGTTACGGTAGTTTTGATGTTATAAAATAAAGCTGCGGCCTCTTCATCCACCGAGCTTTGGAGTCTATTTTAAAGGTGACATTGTGGGGCAGGGGGAAGAGGGCATCTGCGCAGGCGAGTCAAGGATCTCAGCGTTAATACTGTAGTTTTCTTTGTAAAAATCCCAAACCTGCCCTTAGTACTAGAATAGTTTTGATTTTCCTGTTTGTTTTCATGAATAAAAAAAAATACTTTATGGGGCAAAATAACTTATCCATGGAGCATTGAAGGTATCATTGCATTTTAGAATTGATTGTTTGAAGATCTAACTGGGTTTGAAATGATTTACTGTATTTCATGCTATTCTTGCTGCTACTGATGCATAGCATTAATAATTTCACCTTTTTGAGGTTAATGCTTATAAAAAATCATTGCTTGATGTGCTCATGCAAATTCTGCCATCTGTATAGCTGTAAACAGAGAGGGTTTCAAGTAAATTACCACAGCTGTGGTTACATGAATTCATTCAAAGTACAGGACTCGGAGATGAGCTGAGTTTAGTAAATGGCATATTTTACTATCTAGGTGCAGGGAAAGAAATATCAGTTCTCAGCTGCTTAAAAGAATGAATGTTGAACTATATTTCTTCTCCCCAGTTACCGTGTCTGCTAGGGATTGCATTATAATGGTGCAATTATGCCACCGTAGTTATAGTTCCAAAGCCAGGTCCATGCAACATGGGCATGCAGGACTCCTGTGATATTCCCCCCTCACACCCTTGAACAAAGCACATAACTCTCAGAATGGGTTAACAAAGGCCATGGTTTAGTAAACCACCAATAACCCAAGCCTTACAAACTTCATAATACCTAATCTCCAGCAATAACACCTCCCCCCATGTTGGGGATTTGACCCTCCCACTGCCATGCCCCATCAGTGTGAAGTTCAATCCCTTCCAGCCAAACCCCTACCCCACCACAGTGGACCTTCACCATGTCAGGTCCTCTCAGCCATCTCCCAGCCATAGAGGACCAGCTGCTCAAGCAGGGACCACACTGCTATCAAGATGCCTTGTGTAGTGCTCCCCCCCCCCCCCCCCCAGCTACACATATCTCAGATGTCAAGCCCCCAACCAGCACGTCTAGTTATACATTGTAATAATTTGGCTTGGGTTTACCGCCACAAACACGGACGACCTCTAAATTACCCTTGTTCTCCCAAATGTGGCCACCTAACCCAACAAACTCTCCAAAGTTTCCTGAAGCGTGTTATTAAAAATATCTATCACTACATCGGACAGATGTACACCATCTAACCAAAACAGCCCTGGGTAAACATTTAAAGACCAATCATGCCTCACATTGAAACCACCCGGGAGGGTGGGAGAAGCAAAGGGGTAATTTGTAAAGGGTCGGGGGTGGGGGATTTTTTATCGGGCCATCGGCGCCATTTTTATCAGTGGTAGCCAAAATGGCGCCCATGGCCCGAGAGCGGGAGATCGCGCCGGGACCCCCCCCCCCACGACCACCAGGTAATTTAACATTTGGGGGGGGGGGGTTCGGGAGGGTGGGAGAGCAAAGGGGTCATTTGTAAAGGGTCGGGGTAGGGTTTTTTTTTATCTGCTCAGGCCTCACTAAAAAATTAACGATGTGAATTGGAATCGGAACCGATTCCAATTCACATCTCTAACGATCCGATTTTTTTCTCCCTCCATCCGAACCTGATCGTTAAAATGATCGGGCACACGATTCACATCTCTATTGCTCACCACTGATTAAATTATTTGCTAAGGTATTTCCATCACCAGAATCTACATTAATTTTAGGAGACCTCAACTTCCACGTAGACAAAATACTGAGAGCATTAGCTTGTGAAATCTTTTTAGAAGCCATGGAAGCCCTGGGATGGTCACAATTTGTCTCGAAAGCCACTCATAAAGTGGATCACACTCTAGACTGGATATTTGTTAATACCAATAATTATCTAATCAATACTTCACATATGATATTGCCCTGGTCTTATCAATTAATAAAGGCTGCAATAGCCTTCACCAACCGAATCCATAATAGTATAGAGAATAAGATTACTTTTACCTTTAGTAAAAATGATAAGAGTTGGAAGTACTTGCTGAAGCAACAGAAAATAAGCTCCATGAATTAATCAAACAAATTCCACATCTTCATTTGATTCCTAGGATAAGATAGTCAATGATATAGCTGAAAACCTTAGTCCTGTTCAGATGAAAACTATTAACAAGGAAAGGGATAACTCCAAACATCAGAAGCCCTGGTACAATGCTGAATTAAGAAGCACTAAACAGAACCTTAGAAAATTAGAGAAACAATGGCGGAAATGCCTGTCTGCTGAATCCCTTGGAAAATATAAATCTTTCCTTACAAAATACCATACACTAACCAATAAAGCAAAAAAAGATTACTATGCTAAACAGATTCATGGGGTTATATTTAATTCTAAACTGCTCTTTGAGGTTGTTAAACATTTAATTAAAGACCCGACATCTTCCATCTCAAGAAACTAAAGCTTCACAAAGGCCACTTGCAATGAATATGCCACTGCAATCTTAGACAAAATCAATAAGCAGAAAACACAATTTCCTATCTGTCCTGCAACAAAAGCACCTGAAGATTTGAATGGTATGGTTAAATGGTCCACGTTCAACAGAGTATCGAAACTGGAAATTAGTGAAATCATTCAAAAATTAAACCTGCCATTCACCCAAGCAGTGGCGTAGCCAAGGGTGAGCCTGGGCGGGCAGCTGCCCACACAATTTGGACCCAGGCCCACCCAACTGGCACTGGAACTGCAAGGCTGTCGTGGGATCCCATCCTTGCGATGGCGAAGAGGAGGACCCAGGCCTGGCGCGCCATTCCATGCATTTGCATGGAACACATGCTTCCTCCCCCTCCTCCCCCCAAGCAGGAAGATCAGTGGGCCGTACAGCCCAAAGATAGCAGGAGGCCGGTGGCAGCAGGAGAGGATAGCTGATCTTCCTGCTTTGGGGGGAGGAAGCAGAAGCTGTGCACGGGCTTGAATGTGTATGTATGGATGAGAATTGGAGCCTGGGTGTGTGTGGGAGGGAGAATGGAATTTTGAATGTGTGTGTGTGGATGGGTGAGAATGGGAGCTTGAATCTGTGTGTATATGGGTGAGAATGGGAGCCTAGGTTTGTGTGTGGGTGAGAATGGGAGCCTGGGTTTGTATGTGGGTGAGAATGGAAGCTTGAATATGTGTATGTGTGGGTGAGAATGGGAGTATGGGTTTGTATATGGGTGAGAATGGGAGCTTGAATGTGTGTATATATGGGTAAGAATGGGAGCCTGGGTGAGAATGGGAGTCTGGGTTTGTGTGTGTGGGTGAGAATGGAAGCTTGAACATGTGGGTAAGAATGGGTGCTTGAATGTGTGTATGTCTGGGTGAGAATGGGACCTTAAATGTGGGTATCTATGGGTGAGAATGGGAGTCTGGGTTTGTGTGAGAATGGGTGCCTGGATGTGCGTCTGTGTGTGCATAAGAATATAAGCCTGGGGAGGAGTGAGAAAGTGAGAGCTTGTATGTGTGTCTGCAGAGAATATGAGCTTGTGTGTGGGGGAGGAGAGCATATGAGAGTGAGAGCTTGAGTGTGTGAGGGAGTCTGTGAGAGAAAGTGTGTATATGTGTGTGTGTGTGTGGAAGGGAAGAAGACTAGTAGAAGAAAGACACTGAAAAGGAATTAGGAAATGAGCAACAAGGGAAAATTATTTTGAGATGTTAGCAATTTAAATATGTCATCTTTAGGAATGTGCATTTCTTATATTTTTGTATTTTGCTCTCTCTTAAATATTCCACTGTTCAGAGACTTTAGTTTCTCAGGCTATTTTGGTTTTATCAGCATATTTCTGTTTCTAATTTATAGCCTCTTATTTCTATATTAGGTAAGTGTTGGTCTCAGTTTTGTCTATGTGTGACAGAAATGCAGTATTTCTGCTAGCGTGTAGTTTCTCTATAGCAGTCCAGCTTGTTCTGTTATTCCCGTAGGTGATGTATTAATGTTGTAATCTAGGGCCTGATGTAGTATTTGCATTGCTACGTTTTCATAAGGATACTATTATTTGAATCCTGAGAGTCAGTGCTGTAACTGTATGGCAAGGTTCTAGATGCCTCTTTCTTTGCAAGAGTTTGTGTTACCTCACAAAATAGTAGTGGAGGGTTATTTTTTGCTGAGGTGACACCAGAATTTGAATTTTGTTTTCATGTTAGTTGTAATGTGAATTGCCCTAGCTCTGCGCTGCACCTGTTCTGATGATTAATTATATTTTATTGTATTTATGAAGATTTCTGGTTTTCTGCAAAGATGGGTCATGAAAGAACACATTAATGTTTGTTTTATTACATTATTGGATCTGATTGTTTTCTATACTTGTGCATTTATAAACTGCAATAAATATAAAATACATTCTGATTAATAAGGAATTTTTAATGCTGGTAAGGGCTTGAAATAATTGAAGTAAATTATTTTAAAGTTTCATACATGATGCATAATGGCTGTTGCAAATTACTTAGAAAGCCATTCTAGGGTGCAGTATATGGCATTATTTATCAATAAGAAAACAACTAGTAGACATGATGCCTACAGCCCACCTATATTAACCTTGTGCCCACCAAAAAATCAATTCTGGCTACGCCATTGGGTATGATCCAATTCCAGCCATTTCCTTGAAACAAGTACACAGGGTTATCACTCAGACAATCGCAACACTAATTAACCTGTCTCTTTCAGAAGGAACTGTTCCAAATAGGTTAAAACAAACCATGATAGAGCCAATCCCAAAAAATAAGGCTGGTAGAATTGATGATTGGGACAACTATCTTCCAATATCCAACTTGTCTTTTCTAGCAAAGGTTCTTGAGAAAGCAGTGTTATCCCAACTTGAAAATCACTTGGAAGATCAAAATATCCTCTTCCTAAATCAAGTTGGATTTATGAAACATCACTCGACTGAGACATTACTCCTCTCACTAATGGACTCGGTTTTATGAGGGCTTGATGCGGATGAATCTTATTGTCTTGTGCTAATTGACTTAACTTCCACCTTTGACACTGTGGACCATAACCTGTTATGCAATCAGATGAGAAATATTGGGATCGACAGCAGGGTTCTCAGATGATTCTCTTCATTTCTATCTAACAGAACATTCCATGTCAAACTGGGCAACCATATATCTGATACTTTGCAGTGTGATACAGGTGTCCCTCAAGGCTCAGCACTCTCAGCAACTTTATTCAATATTTTCATGTTCCCACTATGTAAATTACTGATGAACCTAGGAAAAACTTTCTTTTTGTATGCTAACGACATACAGTTTTACATCTTACTCTCTAGATCTTAAGAAAATGCAGCTTTGATACTCTCTACCTAATTGAAAGCTATACAACAAGAACTTTCGCAACTTTAACATTAAACCCTAAAAAGACTGAAATCATTTGGCTGAGTAGAAATTCATTGATAGTTAAACCACCTGCCCTTAATCCGGGCAATTTTCAAATCAATCCCTCAAATCAAGTACAGGATTTAGGAATACAGCTCAATGAGAACCTTACAATGAAAATGCACATAAGTAAATTAATCAAGACAAGTTATGCAAAGTTGCATATTCTAAATCAGTTGAAACCAGTATTAAATTTGGCAGACTTCCGTACTGTATTGCAAACTCTAATCTTCTCAAACCTAGACTACTGTAACTCCTTACTACTAGGTCTTCCAGAATGTCAACTACAACCACTACAACTATTTCAAAATGCTGCAGCAAGACTCTTATTAGGATCTAGGAAATATGATCACATTACACCCTTGCTTATGTCATTGCATTAGTTACCAGTGCAAGCAAGAATTTACTATAAAATATTAACAATAATATTCAACATCATTCATTCCAATAATACTGGCTTGTTGGGAGTGTCACTAAAACCATACAATCCACAGTGAACACTAAGATCTCAAAATAAAGGACTATTAACTATTCCCACAATATGGAGCACACATCTGACACAAATAAGAGACTATGTTTTCCATAGTGAGTCAAAGCTCTGGAATTCTCAATAAAGTATAAATAAAAAAAAAAAAGCTCTGGAATTCTCTGTATGAGATGCTATGTATTTTACCAGATAGAAAGATATTTAAATGTGAACTAAAAACATGACTATTCAAAAATGCATATAAACTAACTTAAAAACATCAGAATACAGTGAGCCACAAGAAGGATAATAGATAATAATCGAAACATTTATTTATTTATTTAGCTTTTTTATATACCGGCATTCATGAACAAGTCACATCATGCCGGTTCACATAGAACAAGGGGTGCAATGAACAGTATAACTAAACTTGTGCAAGGGGGGAAGCAGTTACAAAAAACAGGGGTAAATAACATGGAATGAGCAGAAAGGGGGAGAGTGGGGTGTAACAGGAACTGTAAGGGGAATATAAATAAATTTAATAATTATTTACAGTACTATCTAGAGACATTGTTATATGAACTGGAGGGGGTTATGAGCTGTCCGGGAAGGCTTGTTTAAAAAGCCAAGTCTTTAGTCTCTTGCGAAAGGTTGGAAGGCAAGGTTCTAGGCGGAGATTAGTAGGAATTGAGTTCCAAAGTGCGGGTCCAGCTGTCGAGAGTGCCCGGTCTCTTGCCGTTGTGTGACGGGTTGATTTTGTGTTCGGAACCTGGAGGGATCCTCGGTGTGCTTCTCTGATTGGTCTTTGAGAGGTATGAAGGCTGAGTGGGTATTGAAGGTCCAGGGATGAAAGGTGGTGGATTGACTTGTATATGATTGTAATAGATTTGTAGAGGATTCTGGCCTGGATGGGGAGCCAATGAAGATTTTTTAAGATGGGTGAGATATGGTCTCTTCTTTTGGAGTTTGTGAGGATTCTAGCCGCTGTGTTCTGAACCATCTGTAGCGGTTTGGTGTATGAAGATGGAAGGCCCAGAAGTATGGCGTTGCAATAGTCTAATTTAGCAAAGATTATTGCTTGAAGTATGGTTCTGAAATCTTGGAAGTGGAAGAGATGTTTAATTCTTTTTAATACTTGTAGTTTATAGAAGCAGTCCTTGGTGGTCCGGTTTATATAAGCTTTTAGGTTCAAATTGTTGTCAATAATGGCTCCTAGGTCCCTGACTTGAGAAGATAGGGGGATGTTTGGTGTGAAGGTATGTTGATTGTTGTTTTCAGGAGTAATGAGAATAAGTTCTGTTTTGGAGGTGTTTAGTATGAGGTTCAGGCTGGAGAGAAGATCATTGATTTTTGATTGGCACGTATTCCAGTATTCCAGTGTTTTGACTAGTGATTCTTTAATGGGAATTACTATCTGCACATCGTCTGCATAGATAAGGTGTTTGAGATTTAGATCCGTTAGAAGTAGGCACAGTGGGCGTAAGTAAATATTGAATAAGGTAGGTGATAAAGAGGATCCCTGTGGTACTCCTATGGGGGCATGAAAACGGGTGGATTCCTTATTGTGTATTTTCACTTTGTAACCTCTGTTGTTGAAACATGAAGAATAAATCAAATGAGAGAATGGAAGATTCTCAGACCAACCCTTTGATTAAGATGTGTAAACTAGCATTTAGTTTTAATTTCCCATACCCTTTACCTTAAATACTAGATCAATTTTTAATATGTACTAGATAATTTTACTTGATAAATATTAATGCATGTCTATGAATACCAGCTCTGTAACCAATCGTTTGTTGAGTAATAAGTATGAATGTCAATTTGTAAACCATTGTGATCTATACATGGAAAGACAGTATATAAAATGTTCAAACAAATAAAGTAAATAAAGATTTGTTTTTTATGATTTTTATATTATGTTATTTTGATTTTTACTGTATTTTATGCTTTATATCTTTTTAGCACAATTTGTACTTCACCCTGAGTTAATTTACAGGCCGATACAATATAGTGCACTCAGCTGAGTGTACTGTTTAACCCGTGGTTGGACGTGCGTTTTGGATGCGCGTCTATAACCCCTTTTACCATAAGGGGTTTAGCATGTCCAAAATGCACGTCCAACCCCCCTCCCGAAACTAATAGTGCTCATCACATGCAAATGCATGTTGATGAGGCTATTAGCTATTTGCCCCAGATAAAAAAAAAATGTGTGCCCAATCTGTAAATTTTTACGGTCAGAAATTAACGCCTGTCTCAGAGCAGGCATTAATTTCTGCCTGCTCTGAGACAATGCTGCTTTTCTGTATATCCTCCAACTTAATATCGTGGCAATATTAAGTTGGAGCAACCACAAGGTTAAAAAAAAAAATTTCAGTGGTCAGGTTTGGAAAAGGGACACAATTAACAAGTGTCTATTTTCGTAACTGTGGCTGTGCACAGGTTAGGAAATGGATGCTCGTAAAAGTGAGCGCCCATTTTCCTAACCCACTGACAGCCTCCTCTCCTGGGTGTCCACTGCGAAGGAAGTACTAGGGGTGTTCAATTGTCCCTAGCACCTCCTTTTTAGGGTGAACCCTCATTTAAATATTATATTGCACACCCAGGAGAGGTGACTGGGTGTACATTAGGAAAGCGGGCGCTCAACACTGAGTGCCCGTTTTCCATGTGTCTTTATTGTTTTGGCCTGTGTAATAGGGCAAAAAAGAAATATTTGTAAATAAAGAAAATAAATGTTTGAAGGATGAAGATTTGATTGATTATGGCACCTTTATTGCCTCACTGCAGGAGGCTCATTCACAGCTGGTTCCTTTTTCTAAGAAAAAGAAAAGGCCATAACAAGTTGCTTCAAAGGAAGATTGAAAATTTACATGCTTGGTGGTCATGCCCTGAGGTATAGGGATTTCAGAGTGAAATAGAAATGAGATCAAGACAGTCTTTAAATGTACTATATCTTTAATACACAATTAACTAACCACAATGTTAGAGGAACCTATCATTCACACTTTCTTGATTTAAACAATCTCAAAAATATTTGTGGGAAATTGTATCAGAAAACAATGTGCTCTTACAATCGTCTGGCTCTTGCCCACAAAGGGATACAACCAGTTTCGTGTGTATGGCACTCACAGACACCTCATTTACTCTTTCCCAATGTTTATACTTTTTTTTTTTTAATAAAAAAAACATTGGGAAAGAGTAAATGAGGTGACTGTGAGTGCCATACACACGAAACTGGTTGTATCCCTTTGTGGGCAAGAGCCAGACGACTGTAAGAGCACATTGTTTTCTGATTCAAAAATATTTGTGGGAAATTGTGATTGTTTAAATCAAGAAAGTATGAATGATAGGTTTCTCTAACATTGTGGTTAGTTAGTTGTAGATTTATATAGAGAGGATTTATAAGCCTAAGGAGCACAATAGTTTTTGAGTTTATATATCTTTAATACCCATCATCTGTTTACTGAGATACTGGAAGGATGTAAATCAAGGGTAGGCAACTCCAGTCCTCGAGTGCCACAAACAGGTCTGGTTTTAAGGGTATTCACAATGAATATGCAAGATATATAAATGCATACAATGGAGGTAATGCATGCAATTATATCTTATGAATATTCATGATGGATATCCTAAAACCAGACTTATGTGTGACACTTGAGGACTAGAGTCGCCTACCCCTGATATAAATATATATCTGTAAGAGACATGAAGCGAGTTAAATATTCAGTCCATGCAGCCAGATATACCATTGTTCTATTATGAAAAATATTCACTGTGTTTTGTATTGGAGAAAACAGGTGTTTGAAATTGCATAGATGAAAACTTAAATTTTTACCCTAAATGGGAAACCTTATTTTGCAATAAGATTTGGAATAAATACTAGATTTATTTTTACAGTTGCTCTATGCAGTTATGAGGATCAACCTCATAAGAAGGACTGAAAATTGTATGTCTTAGTGAAAAAAGGTATTGTATTGGTGTAGGGCATAACTCCTAATGTGGAGTGTACTTTTGAGGTCTGTATGTTATGGGTAAGCTGTGTTCAACAAGTTAAATGAACAGTTTTAAAAAAAAATGGCTTAGGCGCATGATCTCATTTAATAGTTTCAAGTGTGGGCATACCTGATACTTGGATGCTTTTTGTTTGTAATAGAGATCCCTTCCTCTCCATCAGGCCTTATTCAGTAAGGGGTAATAGCGTGTCAAAAATGCGCGTCCAACTCCCCGAACCTAATAGCACCCGCAACATGCAAATGCATGTTGATGGCCCTATTAGGTATTCTCACGCGATTCAGAAAGCAAAATGTGCAGCCAAGCCGCACATTTTGCTTTCAGAAATTAGCGCCTACACAAAGGTAGGCGTTAATTAATTAATTTATTTATTTATTTATCATTTTTATATACCGACATTCTTGATAAAAATATCAAATCAAATCGGTTTCCATTGAAACAGAACAGTCGCAGCTGTGGCGTTACATTGAAACAAGTCGTCAAATCATTAAATAACAGGTGAATATAGAAAAAAATAATAATTATAAATAAGCATTTATGAATAAAACCATTAAAGATAACAGTTGAATATAAATAAACAGGTCGTCAAAAAAAGAATGACAAATATAATGGGGCGGCATAAACAGTGGAAAAGCGATAGATAAAGTAAGGCATCTAATAAATAAATATTGCTATTAATGTCTCCGGGCACCAGGAAAGTGCACAGAAAAGCAGTAAAAACTGCTTTTCTGTGCACCCTCCGACTTAATATCATGGCGATATTAAGTCAGAGGTCCCGAAAGTTGAAAACTGGACGCTCAATTTTGCCGGCGTCAGGTTTCCGAACCTGTGGCTGTCAGCGGGTTTGAGAACCGACGCCGGCAAAATTGAGCGTCTGCTGTCAGCGGGTTTGTCCAAAAACCTGTCCTGTCCAAAAAGAGGCACTAGGGACGCGCTAGTGTTCCTAGCGCCTCTTTTTGCCGCAGGCCCTCATTTGAATTCAGAATTGCCCGCTCTCCCACGACTTTTACTGTATCGGCCCGCATGTGATTCTCAGTCTTCTGCTGTCACAGAAGGAAATGGGGAAATCTTCTGCACTGTTGCCACATTGCCTATAATTTCAGGGACTTCCTGTAGGAAAAACGGGTACTTAAATATATAAACAGCTGAATGCAAAGCCCTTAGTAAATAGCATCCTCTCAAATTCAAACCGAGTCTCTGGAAAGGAAAGGTGTAATCCCTTAGCTGGTTCCATTGCTTATTAAGGCTCCAAATTAGAGCACCTGACTGCTACTGCACAAAGCACCCCGATGGAGCAAAGCATCTTTATCTGGCTGTGGCATCCAATATACTCAGCTGATATTTTTCCTCAGAAAAAAAATCATACAACCCCTGCGGCCTAGAGCTCGTTTTTCTATATGTAATCAGGGCGTTGGCATGTAAACAATCAGAAGAAAGGAAACAGGTTTAGCCATTGAGATCTTCACTTTACATCTACCTTATTCACTCAAGTGAATGAAGTCTCCAGAAACTGAGGCACCGCAAAGTGCCCGACTTCTCTCTGTGATGTCTTCCTCTAGCTTAACTCAATACTGAAGATAATCTTCCCAACAGCAGTCCCAGCCTGGTCGTAAATTACCTGTTTGTTTTCCAAAAGACAGAACATTAGTTAAATAAAACAAATGAAGAAATTCCCCAGAGACCAATACCAGAAAACAACAACAACAACAAAAGACACATCCATATGCACACAGCGGGTGAGTCCTCTGACAGGCTTGGTTTACAAATGATAACAAGTACAGGTCATTTTTCATTTCCATTGGAAAAGCAAGTATTAATAAATGAGAAGAGTGTGTGTGAGGGGGGGGGGGGGTGGGAGAGAGAGAGAGAGAGATACCATGAACACGCGAGCAAGAAAGAGAATCTCCCAAGTGTCTTATTCACTCCCAAGTCTACAACCTAACATGAGTGCAGAAAGCCTGCTAGCTTCTTCTCATTCCATTAAGTGAGATCTAATTGTGGCTGTTCTGTCTGTTGGCAGATGTGGTTTCTACATAACAACAACCCAGAGACAGAGCTGCTTGATTAATGCCTCCAGCTGTCGTATGCCCCATTATCTTTGCATTTGCATAACTTAATGGTTTAGGACAGGGGAGAGAGGATGCTTAATTTAATGTTTAGCAGGCCCTTGATAGCTGAATAATTTAAGAACTGTCAGGGGAGGTCAGTCCTACAGCGATTCAGCAAGACAGCTATGATTTCTGCATATCGTTAAAATTCTTACTTAGGATAATTTAAAAAAGGAAAAAAAAAAAAAAAAAAGAACAGCAATGCCTGAAAGGGAAAACTATATTGCTCTTCTTTTAACCATGCCTTCCCTCCGGATTCCTTCCCACCCCATTGCCCCCCCCCCCCCCCCCACGGATTGTCAGATTAATTTTGACAGCATTGCATATAAAGGGTTAAAGCCTCTTATTCCATGGCTTGTGGCTAAGGGAGGGGCGATGCAGAATTTATTTCTGATTCAGATAACAGCTCTTTATAGATTGAATGAGGAAGGGAAAAAAAACAAACCCCTCTCAGTTTCATTAGATACTAATGAACATTATTAAACTAATCTGGCATTTGTTTTCTAATTATGTGTTGCAAGGCGCTATAGTGGTATGGCATCTGATCCAACTGCCGGAGTACATTTATTTATCTTCCAATCAAGCGTTTAGCATGCATGTGGGGTAGGGAATGTTAAGCCGAAGTAAGTAAATAATGACCCTCCAGAATACGTGTGAAATTTTTTTATATTTTCATTCTAATTTTCTTATCATACTTAATCACATTCATTAGAAAACAAGCTGGGAGCTGGGCCACCCTTAAGAGGAAGGGAGTCCTGGCTGTTGCTCTGTAGCAATGCCCTACTGGTACAGATAGAGAGGGCTCTTGTGCCACCCTTAGTCTGCGCTTCTTGTCTGAGGCCCTGTTGCTGGAGGCTGGAGGAGGGACACGATGACAAGAAGTCACCTGCCATTGATTTTGGAGCCAGATGCCCAGTACTAAGAAGCAGGAAGCTGCTGGTAAGAAAAAAAAAAAAAGAATAATTAAAAGAAAATTAAAAAAGCAGGTGGTGTTGGCCAGATGGTTCAGTAGCATTGCTGTGTGCCGCCATTCTTGAAATTTGAGTTTAATAACAGAGCCTGACCCCTGTTCCTCTGGTGGCCCATCTGGGGCTAGGGTTTTTTGCAGGTACAGTTTATACAGCACCCTGCTGGGGAAGGAACAGAGAGATTCAGTCATTCCTCAGTTGCAACACCGACTTGCCACTCTCTGGCTGCATGCATATTGGGTTCCAGAGGTACATGGCAGACCATGGCCCCTGGCCGAAAGATATCCCTGTGATGGGTGGGTCAGACAGGAGTGGGGTTGACTACAGGAGGAAAAAAAAATGTCAAGTATTTGAGAATGAAGGCTCATGGTATCTTGGTCATAGTAAAGCCTGAAAGAACAGCTAGTCCTCTCCCCCTTAAAAAAAAAAAACCAACCCTCTCAGGAAATCAGGTTTGATTTCAAAATCATTGTTTCAGCAGCACAGTTACTATGTAAAATTAACTTCTGTTCTTGATAGCCTCCAACAGAGGGGATGTAACCCCCTTCATCAGGGGTTACCTCCCAGCCCTGGAGAGCAATAGACCGCTCAACCAGGGCAGGGGAAAGATTCTGGGGCCTGTGGAATAGGAGCAAGACACATCTGCAAGCGGACTGAGCAGAGGTTACCTCCCAAAATAAAAACACAACCAACTTAAAGCTGTGCTCCAAACAAGAAAAAAGTCTACTTAGAAAAAAATAGTAAAATTTCAACAATTACCAAAGTCCATATAGATCCACAGTGAAGGAAAAACAAACTTCTTTTACCCCAAATTCTTCAATAAACATTTTCACAATGCATAGTTCTTATATGCAAGTTAACAGGCCGATACAGTAAAAATTGCGTGAGAGCGGGTGAGCGCACAGGCCACTCTCCTGTGCGCGCGATTTAGTATTCAAATGAGGGCCCACAGTAAAAAGAGGCGCTAGGGACGCAGCGGCTGTCAGCGGGTTTGACAGCCGACGCTCAATTTTGCCGGCGTCGGTTCTCAAACCCGCTGAGAGCCACGGGTTTGGAAACCGGACGCCGGCAAAATTGAGCGTCCGGTTTCCAACCCGCGAGCCGCGGGCTGATTTTAAATTTAAATTTTTTAAATTTTAAATTATTTTTTACTTTTGGGACCTCCGACTTAATATCTCCATGATATTAAGTCAGAGGGTGTACAGAAAAGCAGTTTTTACTGCTTTTCTGTGCACTTTCCTGGTGCCAGCAGAAATTAACGCCTACCTTTGGGCAGGCGCTAATTTCTGAAAGTAAAATGTGTGGCTTGGCTGCACATTTACTTACTGAATCGTGCGGGAATAACTAATAGGGCCATCAACATGCATTTGCATGTTGCGGGCGCTATTATTTTTTGGGGGGTTGGCCGCGCGTTTTTGACGCGCTATTACCTCTTATTGAATAAGGGGTAAAGCTAGCGCGTCGAAAACGCACGTCCAAATGCCGCTTAACAGTGCGCTCTGCCGGAGCGCACTGTACTGTATCGGCCTGTAAGTCAGTTAGTCTCCAGCAACTCTACTCCTTCTTCCGCTGGCACTGAGTTGTTCAGTCCAGAAAGGAAAGGACACAGAAATAGAGTCTCTCTTGAAGTTTCTCCAGTTACTCACACCTCGCTGAGTAGCCCAAGTCCAATCTCCCACTTTGGTGGATAGAATGTCCTGATTCATCCTGTCTTCCTATAGAGGAATCTTTATCTACCCCAGAAACATTCCGGATAGCCAAGGTCAGGACACACCACTCCTTGCAGAGCTGGGACGTGGGGGTGAGGGAGGCCGCAGCCCCGGGTGTCAAGTCCAAGGCTGATTTTCCTTATGGGCATAAGCACACAAGGGTCTGCCCCGCCCTCGACTTCCTACTCCAGCCCCTCCCCTCCCAGGCAGCGTGCAAGGAACTGGGTGGGGGTGGAGGTGATCCTGGAGTAAAAAAGAGCACAGTGCAAAGCAAAAAAGACCCCTCCCTAATCCAGCCCCTTCTCCTCTTTTGTTCCCCCCTCCCCATCTGCAGGGAACAGAAAAGGAGGGGGGGGGGGATTGGAAAGGATAGCAGAGCAAAGAAAAAAATCAGTTTTTATCTTCATATTTCTATTTTTAATATGTGATCCCTTATTCTGCATTCTGTGTTCATATGTGTGATGGAGGTGAAGCATTCTGCTCGCATGTAAGTTCTGTGTAGGGTTCTATAGTAGTCCGGCTTGTTCTGTTTTCCTGTTAGAAGGTATATTGGAGTTCAAGGCCCAGGTGGAATATTTGCAGTGTTGCCTTTTCATGCAGGTTGTTGCTGATTGTTAGGTCTGGGGATTAATGCTGTGCTGGTGTGGCAGGCTTGCTATTAAGGTTCTGAGTGACTTTATGCAGGGTTTTGTGTTACTTCACAAAGTGCCTGGTAATGGAGGGACTTTGTGTCACTGAAGTGACAACATAATGTGAATCTTTTCCTCTGGTGAGTAGTAAAGGGAAAAAAAACTCCAATTCAGCTCAGCCCAGCCATTTCAGAGATTACTTTCAACCAATGTAGTATGAATATCTTTTTTTTTTTTAATTTTGCAGAGTATTTAGAAAAATCACAGAGCACACATTCATTAGACACAGACATGACTTCTGAAACATATATTTTGCAAAACAAAATGTAATATTTAAAGTTCGATCTCCAATCATGTGATTCTACAGGATTGTGCCGGGAAGGGTCATGATGGGGAGGTGACATTATGATAAGTTGAGTTTAATTTAAAAAAACTCGGGGGGAGCCTATGAGCCTGAAAATTAATTGAGGAGGGTGTGCAAGACTGAAGGACCAAGGGAAGTGGGGAGAAAGGCAGGGGGGCTGCCTGATGGATCTCTGGCCCTGTGTTGAGTTTAAGTTTTGTTGCCGCCACTGCAGAAAGATCCACAGTGTGACAGCCCAAGGAGCCTAGGATGGAGGAGAGATGGAAAGGGGAGGGGGCTGCTGCTGCTCCTGTACAGTAGATTGGGCAGGGCATAAAGAGAGAGGGGATTCCTGCTGCTGGGAGATGCAAGACAATTAGTGGGGGAGGGGGGGAGGGGGTGGAGAGAGAAAGAAGAAGATCTAGGGCAAGTTGTAGGGGGAGAAATTGGAGGCTTAGGGCATGGAGTGGATCGGGGAATGCGGTGCAAGAGTGGGGGGAGAAATGGAAGGATTCAGGACACAGAGTGGAGGAGAGGGTGATACAGGGGAAGGAGGGGAGGGGAAGAGGAAGGGATTACTGGGTATGGAGTGGGAGAAAAGAAAGAGGGGGGTTGCTAGGTAGGAGGAGAGAGAGAGAGGGGGGGGGGTGCTTTACTGAAGCTGCCACCACTATAAGGACAGCTGTGCCTTTGCTGCTAAAGGAGAAAGTGCTGTGTCAGAGCAGACACAGGTAAATGAAAGGATGGGGGCAGGAGGCGGGAGGGGGAAGGGGATAGGCAGGCAAGGATGGAGGGAAAGGGCAGGGGGGAAGGGAGTTTGCAGAGCAAGGGCAGCGGTGGGGGGGGGGGGGGGGGGAGGCTGAGGAAGGGAGGGGAAAAGGGGAATGGAAGGGAGAGTGAGGAAAGGGAGGACACATCTCCAGAAGTGGCACCCCCTTCTGGCAGCCAGGCAGCTGGATGCCCTCATCTCAGGGCTATCAAGTTCAGTGTTCAGGCCAACGAGATGGTGATTGCAGGGGTCCTGCAGCATTATGCCAGATGTAGCGCACCATAGCCCAGGCCATCTCTAGGCACAGTGGAGTCCAACTCAGCAGGGAGCAGGTAGCCCACAGGTACCAGGACATCAAGGCACAGTTGAAGGCAAAGGTGGCGAACCAAAATAAATATATACGCAGGACCGGAGGAAGAGCCTCTTGTCCTATAATCCTCACACCCATGGAGGAGTGCCTTGTGCAAAGGTTGGGACCGGATGTTTTCGGGGGCATGGCTGAGCGGTTCGACTGCATGGGAGCTGCAGCCGGTAAGTTCACCTCATCTGTAAATGGCCAGGCTGTAATGGGTGTCACATCATTTGACATAAGATGCTCACAATGCTTAAGAGGCAAAGGGGCAGATTTTCAAAGGGGTACGCGCGTAAGATACGCGCATACCCCCCGAAAACCTGCCCCAAGTTCCCCCTGCACGCGCCGAGCCTAAGCCCCGGGATGCTCGTAAGTCCCGGGGCTTTCCTGGGGGGGGCGGGGCTGCGGGCGTGGCCGAGGCCTCTGAAACTGCTCCCGGGCTGGGGAATCGCACAGCTGGTGCGCACAAGTTACGCCTGCCTCGGGCAGGCGTAACTCTTCAAACAAAGGTGGGGGGGGGGTTTAGATAGGGCTGGGGGGTGGGTTAGGTAGGGGAAGGGAGGGGAAGGTGCGGTGGGGTGAAAGGAAAGTTCCCTCCGAGGCCGCTCCGATTTCGGAGCGGCCTCGGAGGGAATGGAGGCAGGCTGCGTGGCTTGGCGCGCTCAGGCTGCCAATTTTGCAAAGCCTTGCGCGCGCCGACCCCGGATTTTAAAGGATACGCGCGGCTACGCACATATCTATTAAAATCCGTCGTACTCTTGTTCACGCAGGCGTACTTTATTAAAATCTACCCCAAAGTGCGCCTCTGATGCCAAATGCAAAATTAATACTTGCTGTCATTAGAACTTATGTCTTATTCTTTGTTTCCACGGCTCTCGCCCATGAAGCTACCAGTCCCAGCTACCAAGCCACAGGGACCAGCAGCGCACCAGCCCTTTTGCAGAGGGCCTTCATGATGGATGCCCAGACCCAGGTGAGTGAGAAGGAGCAGCAGCAGCAACAACCTCAGGAGGCCATGCAGGTGCTTCAACTCCTGGGTTCACCCAACCCACTCAACGTGCCCTCAACATCTCTTGCTTCATGGAGGAACCCAGCCTCAACTGGGAGCCAATTGATTCAGCACAACCTCAAGCCAGCACACCACGGTGCCAGCCTGAAGCACCACGCCCTTGGCAGGAGCAGCCCAGCAGCCCCCTCATGCCACATTTGGAGGTCCAAATTTCAGCACTTCACACCACTGCCACCAGAACTGGCACCAACAACATCCCCACCACCAACAGAAGAGTTGATTCACGAGCAGCTGGACCAGCTGGAAAGGAGGCATGGGGTACACCTCTGGCACATATGGGCTGAGCTAGTGCACCTCAGGAGGGCTGTGACCAGGCAGAGCCAGGCCCTGCGGGATCAGACTGCCACACACATGCAGGGTGTAACAATACTGGCCACAACAGTCAACAGTATGACCAACATGCTGACACAGATCCTTCAGAGGATCCCTGAGCAGCCATCTGTGTCTTCCTCAGCATCACTGGACTCCACATCCCGCAGCAATCCCCGGCCTGATAGACACCCGAATGGTAGACCCCCAAAAAACATTCCCCCTCCCCTCAAGTGGCAGGCCAGGAAGCACCAAAGCTGGTGGAATCGAATGCCAAATAAGAAGAGTTGTACTGACAATTCTTGAGATGGAAAAAGTGGTTTGGGACATTCCCCCCACAACCCCTACTGTTGTTTAGAAGGAGCCGGTTGCCATGGTGAGGCCAGGAACAGCATGGGACCTTTACATGACTGGATCCAGATCCCCTCAGATTTCTTCATATAATTCCAGGATAGCCCGAGAGCTGAGGTGATACCTGCTAACCACATAATCCTCTGACATGCTCAGTAATGAATCTCGTGGAGGAAAGATGCACACCCTGTATCTCCTCCACCGTGGTCACCTGTGTGCCAGGCGCTGCCATGCACCACAAACCTGAGGGGGCAGTGGCTCTGCCTCCAATGCAGGGACTTCCCTGGGAGGGTTTGGAACTGCCCTTGCCTGTTCTTGAGGTTGCTATTGTTGTTGTTCCTCTTCATATCTGTGGCTAACTTCCTGAAGCAACCAGTATCCCCCAACAATTAAACTTGCACAAACATTATGGTTTTAGGACCCTAGACCAGGTAAGAACAGGTGTTTTTATTGGTCCAGGAAGGCCTGATAGGTCTGTCTGTTAGAATACCTCTTTTTATTGCGCGTGCTAATTGCTGCAATAATACCTGTGATCCATGATATGGGTTGCGGGAGTGAGATAAAACGTTTTTATCATCGTACCACAAAAAAAAAGGTGTAGTTATTTCCAGTGCTAAATCCTTTGTTAGTGTACATTACTCTATCGAATTTCGTGCTAGCAGACCTTCATTTCCATTTACTCCCCCCAAACTCCTCCCACTCAAACACTCAGGGGCAGATTTTAAAAGGCCCACGCGCGTAAATCCTTCCGGATTTACGCGCGCAGGGCCCTCGCGCCGGCGCACGTAAGTCCCGGGGCTTTCGAAAAGGGGCGAGAGGGGGCGTGTCCGGGGCGTTCCCGAAACGATGCGGCGTTTCGGGGGCGTGCCACGGTGTTTCGGGGGCGTGGCACCGGCCCAGGGGCATGGTCGAGGCCTCCGGACCAGCTCCCGGGACCGGAGGACGGAGCGGGGCTGCTGGCCGACGCGCGCAAAGTTACGCCTGCTGAAAGCAGGCGTAACTTTGCCGACAAAGGTAGGGGGGGGGGTTTAGATAGGGCCAGGGGGTGGGTTAGGGAGGGGAAGGTGGGGGGAGGGCGAAGGAAAGTTCCCTCCGAGGCCGCTCCGAAATCGGAGCGGCCTCGGAGGGAACAGGCAGCTCGCGCTGGGCTCGGCGCGCGCAGGTTGCACAAATGTGCACCCCCTTGTGCGCGCCGACCCTGGATTTTATAAGATACACGCAGCTACGCGTGTATCTTATAAAATCCAGCGTACTTTTGTTTGCGCCTGGTGCGCGAACAAAAGTATGCGGTTGCGCAAGTATTTAAAATCTACACCTCAGTGTTTAATTTGAATATGCATTTTGCGTTCGGTTATTTATCGCACATGTTACGGCATTGGGGGTACTTTCTACCTGCACACATTATGCCAGTTTTCACAAGGAAACTAAACACATTTCTTTCCCTTTGAAAATTATCCCACCAAAATTAACTGCACACATTTGTTTTGGATAAAATTATGCACATAGTTTTGAAAATGTAAAAGCTCCAAAACAACCCTATGCAGAAGAGCACCTCTTCACACGGTGGAGAAAAAGTATGTACCTACAGGCCCTATGTGCATACTTTTACCCACATATTGGGTGAACAGTTTCTTAAAAAGACCATTTCCATGGGTATATCCCATGCTATAGATGCCAGTAATAGCAGTGACTATTCTCTAAAAGACAACTTGATTAATAGCAGTTAATGGACTTCTCCTCAAAGAACTTATCCAAACCTTTTTTAAAACCAGCTACACTAACTGCATTAACTACATCCTCTGGCAACAAATTCCAGAGCTTAATTATGCGCTGAGTGAAAAAGAATTTTTTACGATTAGTTTTAAATGTGCTACTTGCTAACTTCATGGAGTGCCCCCTAGTCCTTCTATTATCCGAAAGAGGAAATAATCGATTTACATTTACCCATTCTAGACCTCTCATGATTTTAACAAGCTCTATCATATCCTGCCTCAGTCGTCTCTTCTCCAAACTGAACAGCCCTAACCTCTTTAGCCTTTACTCATAGGGGAGCTGTTCCATTCACTTTAGCATTTTGGTCGCCCTTCTCTGTACCTTCTCCATCGCAACTATATCTTTTTTGAGATTCTGCAACCAGAATTGTAAGAACATAAGAACATAAGAAAATGCCATACTGGGTCAGACCAAGGGTCCATCAAGCCCAGCATCCTGTTTCCAACAGTGGCCAATCCAGGCCATAAGAACCTGGCAAGTACCCAAAAACTAAGTCTATTCCATGTAACCATTGCTAATGGCAGTGGCTATTCTCTAAGTGAACTTAATAGCAGGTAATGGACTTCTCCTCCAAGAACTTATCCAATCCTTTTTTAAACACAGCTATACTAACTGCACGAACCACATTCTCTGGCAACAAATTCCAGAGTTTAATTGTGCGTTGAGTAAAAAAGAACTTTCTCCAATTAGTTTTAAATGTGCCCCATGCTAACTTCATGGAGTGTCCCCTAGTCCTTCTACTATCCGAAAGAGTAAATAACCGATTCACATCTACCCGTTCTAGACCTCTCATGATTTTAAACACCTCTATCATATCCCCCCTCAGTCGTCTCTTCTCCAAGCTGAAAAGTCCTAACCTCTTTAGTCTTTCCTCATAGGGGAGTTGTTCCATTCCCCTTATCATTTTGGTAGCCCTTCTCTGTACCTTCTCCATCGCAATTATATCTTTTTTGAGATGCGGCGACCAGAATTGAACACAGTATTCAAGGTGCGGTCTCACCATGGAGCGATACAGAGGCATTATGACATTTTCCGTTTTATTCATCATTCCTTTTCTAATAATTCCCAACATTCTGTTTGCTTTTTTGACTGCCGCAGCACACTGAACCGACGATTTCAATGTGTTATCCACTATGACACCTAGATCTCTTTCTTGGGTTGTAGCACCTAATATGGAACCCAACATCGTGTAATTATAGCATGGGTTATTTTTCCCTATATGCATCACCTTGCACTTATCCACATTAAATTTCATCTGCCATTTGGATGCCCAATTTTCCAGTCTCACAAGGTCTTCCTGCAATTTATCACAATCTGCTTGTGATTTAACTACTCTGCACAATTTTGTGTCATCTGCAAATTTTATTATCTCACTCGTCGTATTTCTTTCCAGATCATTTATAAATATATTGAACAGTAAGGGTCCCAATACAGATCCCTGAGGCACTCCACTGTCCACTCCCTTCCACTGAGAAAATTGCCCATTTAATCCTACTCTCTGTTTCCTGTCTTTTAGCCAGTTTGCAATCCACGAAAGGACATCGCCACCTATCCCATGACTTTTTACTTTTCCTAGAAGCCTCTCATGAGGAACTTTGTCAAACGCCTTCTGAAAATCCAAGTATACTATATCTACCGGTTCACCTTTATCCACATGTTTATTAACTCCTTCAAAAAAGTGAAGCAGATTTGTGAGGCAAGACTTGCCCTGGGTAAAGCCATGCTGACTTTGTTCCATTAAACCATGTCTTTCTATATGTTCTGTGATTTTGATGTTTAGAACACTTTCCACTACACAGTACTCAAGGTACGGTCCACACTTTCCACTACACAGTACTCAAGGTGCGGTCTCACTATGGAGTGATACAGAGGCATTATGACATTTTCTGTCTTATTCACCATTCCCTTCCTAATAATTCCTAACATTCTGTTTGTTTTTTTGACTGCCGTAGCACACTGAGCTGATGATTTCAAAGTATTATTCACTATGACGCCTAGATCTTTTTCCTGGGTGGTAGCTCCTAATATGGAACCTAACATCGTGTAACTACAGGATGGGTTATTGTTCCCTAAATGCATCACCTTACACTTATCCACATTAAATTTTATCTGCCATTTGGATGCCCAATTTTCCAGTCTCACAAGGTCCTCCTGCAATTTAACACAATCCACTTGAGATTTAACTACTCTGAGGCACTCCACTATTTACCCTTTTCCAATGAGAAAAATGACCATTTAATTCTACTCTCTATTTCCTGTCTTTTAAATAGTTTGTAATCCATGAATGGACACCATCTCCTATCCCATGACTTTTTAGCTTCCTTAATAGTCTCTTATGACTTTGTGAAATGCCTGCTGAAAATCCAAATACACTACATCTACTGGCTCACCTTTATCCACATGTTTATGAACCCCTTCAAAAAATGAAGCAGATTTGTGAGGCAAGACTTATTTATTTATTTATTTGGATTTATATTCCGCTTTTTCGCAATTTTTTCAGCGCTTCAAAGTGGATTACATTTAGGTACTGTAAATCCATGCTGAGTGTGTTCCATTAAATCATGTCTTTCTATATGCCTTGTGATTTTGATCTTTAGAATAGTTTCCACTATTTTCCTGGCGCTGAAGCCAGGCTCACTGATCTATAGTTTCCTAGATTGCCCCTGGAGCCCTTTTTAAATATTGGGGTTACATTGGCCCCTCTCCAGTCTTTAGGTCCAATGGATGATTTTAATGATAGGTTACAAAATTTCATTTTTTAGTTTCTTCAGAGCCCTGGGGTGCATACCATCCAGTCCAGGTGATTTGCTGCTCTTTAGTTTCTCAATCTAGACTACTCCATCTTCCAAGTTTACAGTGATTTGGTTCAGTTCATCTGAATCATCACCCTTGATAACCATCTCCGGAACCGGTATCTTTCCAACATCCTCATTAGTAAGCACAGAAGCAAAGAATTCATTTAGTCTTTCTGCAATGGCCTTATCTTCCCTAAAAGCCCCTTTAACCCTTCGGTCATCTAATGGTCCAACCGACTCCCTTACAGGTTTATTGCTTCGGATATATTTTAAAAAGTTTTTATTATGAGTTTTTGCCCCTATGTTGAACTTAATTTCAAATTCTCTCTTAGCCTGCCTTATCAATGTTTTAGAATTAACTTGACAATGCTTTTGCTTTTTCCTATTTTCTTCTGATGGATTCTTCTTCTAATTTTGAAGGATTTTTTTTAGCTAAAATTGTAGTGGGCCTACTCGTGGTGAGCCGCGGGAAGCCCCTCCACCTACCTACTCTTCAAACATGGCAGGCTGCCGTTGACTCTGTCCTCCGCGGCCCATCTTCTGCCCTGCACGGCAGGGCTGAGTCCTCGTTGGGAGCCTCTTCCCGCGACTGGGGCTGCTGCTGCCGCTCCGGCTACATCTTCACGGCTGGAGCTGCTGCCGGGGTCCTTAGATGGCAGGAAAGCCGTCCCTGCTAGTGCCCGTCTCTTCTCCATCTTCTTCGTGGCAGGAACGCTGCCAGCATGGCCTTCCCCGTGGCAGGGACACCAAAGCTGCAGTCTGTTCTTTCTCCTCCTCCATAGGCGTGGGCATGCCTCTCATCAACATTTATAGGGCCAGCTGTGGGAAAAGCCCCGCGGCACTCGGCAGTGATGTCATCAGCCAGTTCCTGCTTCAGCCTTATAAAAGGGCCCTGCTTGCCATTCTTTAGTGCCTTCAGATCGGGTTTCCACATCGCTGTGATCTTCTTCCATTCCAGGTCTTCCATGGTCTCCTGTGCCTTGATGGGTCTTTTGTTCCTTGTTTTCTGTGTTCCTGATCTTCATCTCCCTGATGTTCTTTGTCTCATCCCTCGTCAGAGCTCCCTTGTCGCCTGTCTTCTTTCCTGATGTTCCTTGTCCAGATGCCCTGATTTTCCAAGTCCTGAGGTGCCATGTTCCTTGTTCCTGATGTCCGATGGTCTGTCTTGACTTTGTCTGTCTCTTCTTCACCTCTGCATCCAGTTCCCAGGTTCCTTGTGCCCACCTTTCCTGGGGTGCCATGTCGTGGTCCGCGACCTGCCCCCACGGGCGGGCTGAGTAGGGCACCTCGTGGTACAATGCCTTCTTCACTACCGCAGCACAAGCCTCCGGGAGACTTCCGCCTAAAGCCTTGTCCCGGGTCTATGGAGTTCCTTGTGTCTGCTCCGTCCATGCCAAAGACATTGCCAGAACCTGCTCCATCCGGTGTGGTCCGCGACCAGCCACAGGTGGCTGTGTAGGGCACGTCCCATTGCAGGTCTCTTTGGTTTCTTCGCCATGCTCCAGTCTCAGCCTTCTATTCCTCTTCCAGAGTCTGCTTCGAGTCCAGTGTGGTCCGTGACCAGCCCTGTAGGTGGGCTGTGTAGGGTCCGCTGCGTCACAGTATCAACCCAGCACTTTGATCCTGAATCCTCATCTACAGTGCCTTGACCCTACGTCTTCGTCCATGTATCCACGTCTTCGCCTGAGTCTTCATCCAAGTATTTACGTCTTCGCCTAAGTCTTCATGTTCCGGTCCTCAGCCTCCGTCTGGCCTCATGCATTTGTCGTTCCCAAGCGGCGGGTCCGAAAGGGCTGTCGAGTAGTTGGAGGATCACTCTCGAGATCAGCATTGTGTTGCTGGATCTCATCGGTGTGTGCAGGTCCAGTGGAGGTCTGAGCCTGCCTTGTTCCTGTCCTGGATAATCCATGCCTTGTCTTTGCTCCAGCCTTGTTCCTGCTCCACCTGTGCTTGTACCAGCTCACCTCCCGCGGTGTGTCTTGGGGCTCCTCCCTGAGTCGTGCCACGGCTCAAGGGCTCACATTCCTCTCTAGATGGACAGCGCTTCTGAGCTCCTAACTGGGCCTGAGGGCGTGCTCCGTAACAAAAATAGCCTCTTTCACCTCACCTTTTAACCATTCCGGTAATCGTTTTGCCTTCCGCCAAGAAATTATAGAATGCAATGCCTCAAATTCTGTATGATTAGAAGGTGTGTTTATTTGAACTTACATGGTATACAACCTCCAAATTCTCTGTGTAATATGCTGCAGACTATTGATTACATTTAATTTAATTACTAGCGCATGTTTTTGAAAATCTACCCCTTATTGAATCTGGCCCTTAGCCAGCTAATGTAACTCTTTCCAGAAATGCACTTGGAACACCCCTAAGTTATTTGGGTAAATTTTAGCCAGATAATAAGATATCCTGTTAAATATAGTTGGCAAATGCCCAAATATTAATTTAGCCAGATACAGTAACTAGAATTATCCATCTAAATGTTTCTGAATATGGACCTCCTAATATTTATCTAACTATCTTTAATTTACTCTGAAGGGGATACTGGGTGCTTTGTGTATTCTAGTCCAGTAATGGATGAATTGTTATCAGAAGAGAAGAAGATGCATTCTACTGTACTTTTATCTACTTTATTAAAAAAAACAAAACATTTCTAGCCCACCAATCACAATTTGTGGTTTACAATAATACGTTCATAATCACTAAACACAGAAAAAGATATATTCAAAAATCATAAATTCTAAAAACCTCAAGCATAAAAAGTATATCAGTCATAAAAGACAGTTGTCTCATATGCTGTTAAGCTATTAATCAAGTTCAATCTACTTGATATAAGTGAACAGTCAGACTCCCTTCCTCATATCCTTATCTATTGGCCTAACCTTTAAATCTTGCTTTGGTGTCAGAGGAGCACCTTGCAGTCAAAGGTTGGTTACAGATAGTTCTGCATTAGGGCAAAGACATCAGCATTGCCATGTATTGATATCTAAAGGATATGAGTACTCAGCAGTTTTAGGTTAAATTTAAAAGAAAATTCTTACAATGAGGCTTTCAATTGGACTGTATGCACAATATGTATGTACCTGCAAGGCAAACATCAGCTATGTAGAGCTCCCATAGAACAGATTGCTTTTTTAATCAGTAATTTTGTTAGTGAGATTAACACAGTAAATTACTACAGAAATTAGTCTTGCTAGAGACAGTAGGGAAACAGAGGAGACTAAGGAAACCAAAATCAGTGGTTGTCTTTTGCTACTCTTCTATCTTCGTTTTAAATACATGTGCAAAATTGCTACAATGAGAATTACAAGACACAATTGTAAATCACCTTTGGCAATTCCTTATCTTGAAGGTTTATGATAGTGCAGCAAAGATGATGCCAAATAAATAACCTGTAAAAAAAAAAAAAAAAAAGGCAGGTGGAAGGCAATAAACAATTTATAGAGAAGTCCAACAGGAGCCGGCTTCATGATTTCAAAGCTCTGTACAGCTGTAAAGAACATAATAAAGAAGAATCAAAGAACAGAAAACCATGAAAGGATTTTATTGTCCCTGGGAATACAAATGACTCCAAGATGTTTATGATGTCAGCGGAACATTTTGATGGAATTATATCTTTGCACTAGATTTCTTTACTTGTTTATCATTTTTTGTGCTCAAGGAGTTGCACAGGTTACTGACCCGGCTGTGAGTCACTGTTTTTAATGATGTGCTACTGCATCATATGTGATCTTAACATGGAATATAACATCATCCATTGGACTGCATGCAAACGTGTCATCTGTTTCAAAAGCATACAAGTTTCTATATATGCTTGCCAGAATCATATTAATTGGACATGATAATACCACATACCACCAAATGGCTACTTTTATGAAAACAGTGAAATAAATTCTGTCCTTATGTACTTAAAAAGATATTAATTTAGTTTGTTTGTTCATTTTATTGAAGTCAGAGAAACCTGACTGGCATTACATTTTCTTACAGGCTGCTGTGTCTATAACCTTAATTCTGAATACTATGCTCATTTAGAGCAGGCAGTGCAAAAGCAACCCAGCGCTGAACTAAATAGTGTTTGTGTGTGTGCCATGGCTGTTTGTTGTAAACAAGGATAGGCAATGTTCAGTCCTGTGGATACAAATCCACTCAGATTTCTGGGTTTTTTCTAATGAGTATGCATAAAATATATTTGAGGATGCACTGCTTAAATTGCATGCAAATCAATGTCATGCATATTCATTAGGGGTATCCTGAAAACCCAAACCAATTGGACTGGAGATTGCATGCCCCTGCTCCTGCAAATTCATTAGAGATATTCTGAACACCCAAACGGATTGGACTGGAGATTGCATACCCCTGCACCTGCATCAATAATCACTGGAATTAGAAAGGGGTAAAGAGTGGGGGTGGGGTGAGAGGTCAGATTAGCTCCTGTGATTTTGTAAGTGCCATATACAGGAAGAGAGGTAACTTAGAAGTCCATATTCAGATAGCATGTTTGGCCAACTTCAGGACTTGGCCAGACAAACCACAGATTTTAAATTATTTGCGAAATTCACTGCCCTCAATTTATCCTGATAAGTTTTTATCTGGATGAAACTTAGCCAGATAAATCAACTGTGTTCTGGGGTGGGGTTGCCTTATCAGGATAAAATTGACTACACTGGGTCAGATCAAAGGTCCATCAAACTCAGTATCCTGTTTCCATTAGTGGCCAATAGAGATGTGAATCGTGTCATATATCGTCTTAACGATCGATTTCGGCTGGGAGGGGGAGGGAATCGGATCGTTGCCGTTTGGGGTTTTAAAATATCATTAAAATCGTGAAAATCGTGTAAATCGAAGGGTCCGGAACGACCTCCTGCGGTCGAATCGTGTTGTCTACGGCCGGCGCCATTTTGCAAAATGGCGGCGCAAAATGGCGCCGGCAAAATGGCGCCGGCCGTAGACAACACGATTCGACTGCAGGAGGTCGTTCCGGACCCCCGCTGGACCCCAGGTAATTTAAGGCATTTTGGGGGGGGGTTCGGGAGGGTGGGGGATTTATTTTAAAGGGTCGGGGTGGGTTTTAGGGTTGTTTTAGTGTGCCGGTTTTCCCGCCCTCCCCCTTCCCCTCTCCATTCCCCCGATTTACGATTTTTTGACGATAAATCGGGGGAATTGTTATTGTATCGTGGCTCTAAAGATTTTTGACGATTTAAAATATATCGGACAATATTTTAAATCGTCAAAAAACGATTCACATCCCTAGTGGCCAATCCAAGTCACAAGTACCTAGCAGGATCCCAAAAGGTAAATAGATTCCATTCTGCTTCCCCAAGTCCACCTTATTAAGAACTTGTCCAACCCAGCTACATTAATAGCTTTCATCACATCCTCTGCCATCAAATTCCAGAGCTTAATTTTGTATTGAGAAAAAAATATTTGCTCCTATTTGTTTTAAATGTACTGCTTGTAACTTCATTGCATATCCCCTAGTTTTTGTACTTTTTGACGTACATTGTATATTCCTATGATAACAGATGGCTGCCACCTTTTTGTATTTATAATACAAACAAATATTATTCCACCAAAAATGAACATTCAAATTCGTCGCCTTTTTCCAGTTGGCCAAGATCATCTGGGTAGCTATGGAGAGACACCCCCCCCCCCCCCAGCAATTTTGCTTTGGGGTATGGAAGTTTGAGTTGAACTGCTATAGATTTCAAGATAATGAGATTATAAATTATGAGGCCAGTGATTTTCAACATAGGTGAGATTCTATTCCATACCTCTAGCCAAAAGGAATGCATAATGGCACAGTAAAAAAAAGAAGATGTGAAAGCGAGATCTTAGCCATTCCATAGGGCCAGCAGGCATAGTAAGGCCCACTTTGTGTAAAGTCAGGGGGATCCAGACAGCATGATGTGCTAGAAAAAACATTGGTTACATGGGAAGATAGGGATGCTCTCAGTGCTATTTTCCAGGAGTGATTCAATGAGAAATTGTCCATCAATGACAATTCATGAGCATAAGGCTTCTCAAGGCCTATGTAGCGAGCAAATTTTGCTTTTTTCGAATACTTATATATATGAGAAGCATTGTGGCCTTGGGAGGACAAGGAGATCAAAAGTCTGAATGCCTGTGGAGACCGGGAAAAGGTTCAATATCCGAGTAGGCCGCATAAATGCAGGATTGCAATTGTAACCACTGGAACATTTGAGTGGACGCTAATATCTATCCATCAACTGTGCAAAAGGCAGGAATCACCTAGTATCCACTATCCAAGAGCTGATCTAGTATCCAAATTCCAGCTTGGTACCACTATGGCCAGTTGATCGATTTACCATCAATCAAGAATGTTGAGTTCAACCAAATATGTGTCAATAAAGATCTTTTCCATGGGGGTCAATATGTTTTTAATAGTCTGTTCAAACATTCTATAACAATAAAAATCTGGGAAATTAACCCTGCCCAAGTTCCTTGGAAGTTTTAGTTTGCGTAAGATAATACATGGTGGTTTATTATTTCACAATAAACCGTCTAGATAAAAAAGTTGACTTTGTTATCAAAAACACTGGAAGCATACTAAGCATGAAATTAATCCTTGGTGACAAGACCATTTTAATGGTATCAAGGTGACCCTACCAGGAAAGATGTAATGGGGACCAGCAGGTCCATGATGATATCTAGATCATTTTCCTAAGTGGTGACTCCTACTGTGGAACCTTGCATTGTGTAGCCATAATTTAGATTGCTCTTCCCTAAGTGCATCACTTTGCACTTATCCATATTAAATATCATCTACCATTTGCAAGCCCAGTCTCTCAATCTTGCAAGGTCCTCTTGGAATTTCTCACAGTTCTCTTATGATATAACAACTTTGTAGAATTTTGTGTCATTTGCAAATGTCATCTTCTCACTCATTGTTCCCATTTCCAGGTTATTTATAAATATGTTTAAAAAAAGCAGTGCCAGAACAGATCCCTGGGGTATTCCACCTTTCTCCATTGAGAAAATTGACCATTTTGCCCCACTTTCTGTTTTAATTTTTAACCAGTTCCCAATCCACAAAAGGACATTACCTCCTATCTCATGACTTTATAAATTTCCTCAGAAGTCTTTCATGAGGGACTTTGTCAAATGTTTTCTGTAAATCCAGATATACGATATCAACTGGCTCACCTTTATCCACATGTTTATTTATGCCTTCAAAAAATGTAGCAGATTGCTGAGGCAAAACTTCCCTTGACTAAATCCATGTTGGCTTTGCCCTATTAAATTATGATTATCTATATGTTTAGTAATTTTATTCTTTATGATAGTTTCTACCATTTTGCCTGACACTGATGTCAGATCACTGGTCTGTAGTTTCCTGGATCACTCCTGGAACCCTTTCTAAAAATTGGTGTTATATTGGCAACCCTCCAATCTTCAGGTACTGTAGATGATTCTAAAGATAGTTTAAAATTTAGTTATAGTATGTCTGCAATTTCATTTTTCAGTTCTTTCAACACTCTTGGATACCTACCATGTGGTCCAGGTAATTTGATACTCTTTAGTTTGTCAATTTGCCCTATTGCATCTTCCAGGTTCACTGAGATTTGTTTCAGTTCCTCTGAATTATCACCTTTAAATATCATTTCTGAATTGTCACCTTTTAAATATTATTTCCTGAGCAAAGAATGAAGCAAAGAATTTATTTAGTCTCTCCATT
Organism: Rhinatrema bivittatum; assembly: GCF_901001135.1. NCBI lineage: Eukaryota > Metazoa > Chordata > Amphibia > Gymnophiona > Rhinatrematidae > Rhinatrema > Rhinatrema bivittatum. The sequence continues at coordinate 551,450,448 of NC_042615.1, forward strand.
ATGGCCTTGTCTTCCCGGTGTCACTTTTACCCCTTGATCATCTAACAGTCCAAATGACTCTCTTTTAGACTTTTTGTGTTGAATATACCTGAAAAAAAAATGTATTATGAGTTTTTACTTTTATGACAAGTTTATTTTCTAATTCTCTTTTTGTCTTTCTTATCAATGCTTTGCATCTAACTTGCCAGTGCTTATGCTGTTTCTGGTTTTCTTCATTTGGATTGCTTTTACATTTTTTCATAGAGGTACTTTTACCTATAATTTCCTCGTTACCTTATCTTTTAACCATGCTAGTAGTCATTTAGCTTTCTTTCCACCTTTTGTAATGAATGGAATACATCTGCTCTGGGCTTCCAAGATGGTATTTACAATGTCTATTGAAAGATGGTGTTTTTAAACAAGATACACACATCCAAGGAAGTGCAAGAAAATAAGCAAGGTCCAATTCAATTCGTAAGTGCAGTAGTTTTATTTAAGGTTTTTCACAAACCAGCAACTCCATTGCTCAACTTGTCAAAATACAGTTTTCATTAGGGTCCCCTGGACACGGACCCCGTGTTTCGCCGAACAGGCAGCGTCGGGAGGGATAACAATTTCAGTAACTAAAAATAAAGTAAAAAACAAATAACCTCAATATTAGTATACAAGCAAGGACCAAAAAGGCGGTTACTGTAGCAAGTTTCACCGATAGACATACCTTGTAAATGACAGCTCAGTCTAAAGATTCATAAAGCAAGGAGAGTGGGCAGCTGAGACGGAGACAAACATTTAAAGAGATCATAAGAAATAGCACCAAAATTTGAACCAATGAGAAGACTCCAACCCATCACAATTCCAGCCAATCCTAAGGAGGTAACAGTCATACATGAAAGCAAGGTGCAGTTAATAAGCAACAGGGAAAGAATTAAACATTCAAACAAAATATTGCCATTCTATTTCAAATTTTAAGCCCTTAGGGACCAGACAGTCCAATCTGTGTATCCATTTCTGCTCTTTGCGTATTAGTATCTGTGAAAAGTTGCCTCCCCGAAACGGAGGAGGCAACACTTCGATCACAAAAAACTTCAAATCAGATTCAGAGTGTGAACAAGCCAGCCAATGTGATACAAGGGGTGCAGATTCATGGCCAGTCCTAATGCTGGAATGATGTTCTCTGATCCACATGCGGACCAAACGGATAGTTTTGCCCACATATAGATATGAACAAGGGCATAGAATTACATAAATCACCCCTTTTGTTTGACAGGTAGAGGAAAAATTCAACTTGTATTTAAAATGAGAAATCGGATGTTCAAAAATAGCTATAGATAGTGCATGAGAACAGACCGAGCAGTATCCGCATGATTGATGACCTAAAAAACTGCTTTGGGAGACTAGCAAAACCGGATCACTTAGATGTGACTGAACCAAAATGTCCTTCAAATTTCTGCCCCGACAGAAAGAAAACCTGAGGGGGCGATCAAAAAACTTGTGTAAAGACAAAATAGGCCAATGACGGCTTATAATGGTAGTAATATCTCGTACATGAGTGGAAAATGGCAGTAAGCAATTAATGTACCTTTCTGACGTCCGATTTTGAGGAATAAACAAAAATTCATGATTCGCATAGAGAGCACGTTTAAAAGCTCTGCGAAGAATGCGTTGAGAGTACCCTCTTTCCCTAAACCTGGACAGCATCTGCTTAGCCTGAAAGATAAAATCATCCTTTGCAGAGCAGAGCTGCTGAAGCCTGAGTAGTTGCCCAATAGGAATATTTGTTCTTAAAGCAGAGGGGTGATGACTATCAGATCTTAGCAATGTATTTCAATCGGTGTTCTTACGAAAAATTGAGGTAGAGAAATTACCATTAGAAAAGGTAACCAAAACATCCAAAAAAGAAATATGAGAAGAATTAACAGAAAAATTAAATTGAAGGTGTTCATTACAGCTATTAAGCCAGTCAAAAAATAAGAAAAACTGAATGTCATAAAAAAATATCATTGATGTATCAATGCCATATTGGAATGAAACATGACCATGTAGAAGGATATGCAAAATCTTCCTCAAATTTTTCAACATAGACACAGGCGAGGCTAGGTGCCATAGTGGCGCCCATTGCTGTCCCTTTTATCTGTTGGTATAGTGTAGTTTGAAACTGAAAATAGTTGCGGGTAAGGGATAAACTTGTAAGAGTAAGTAAAAAAGAGGTAGGAATGCGGACAGGGCCTGGCCGTTGATCTAAGATGGTTTCAATCAATAATAAGGCATCTTCCTGAGGGATATTGGTGTAAAGAGAAATGATATCCAAAGTAACCAAAAAACATAGGGTAGCAGGTGGAGGGGCATTGTCCAAAATGGTGATAAAATGACTTGAGTCTCTGACATAGGAACGACTTTGACACACTAAAGGTTGCAAAAAAAACATCAACAAATTGTGACAAAGGTTCTAAAACAGAACCTATGCCAGAGACAATAGGGCGACCTGGAGGGTTACAGAAGGTCTTATGTATCTTGGGCAAAATGTAAAATGTTGGTATCCGAGGAAATTCCAACTGGAGGAAAGTGGCTTCACGAGGGGTGATTTGATGTAAATCCAATGCTCGATGTACAACATCCTTAATGGTGTTTTGTAAATCAGGTGTTGGATCACAAATTAGAGGAACATAAAAATTGATGTCTGATAGCTGACATGTCACCTCATCTATGTATCTACCTCTATCTAACACCACGATACCACCCCCTTTATCAGCTGGTTTAACAATGATAGAATGGTCATTCGTAATTGATTTAATGGCTGCTTGTTCTTGTTTAGATACATTAAAATGTGTTATTAAAGGTTTTGGTGGTAAGCATTGGATATCGGACTGTATCAACTTCTCAAATGTTGCTTCCACTGGTCCTGGTGGAAGCCATCTAGATTTCTTATGAACTAAAGATGAATGAACAGTGGGAGGAACATCAGCAAAAAAGCATTTGAGACGTAGTATGCGAATAAAACAATACAAATAAACTTGAGTATTAAAAGGATCATAAGCAATAGTGGGAACAAAAGATAAACCATTCTCTAGAAGAGAGAGTTCAATACCAGATAATTGATGTGAAGAAAGGTTGAAAACTAAACTCAAGGGTCTGGAGTTGCCAGTTTGTGAAAAACCTTAAATAAAACTTCTGCACTTACGAATTGAATTGGACCTTGCTTAATTTCTTGCACTTCCTTGGATGTGTGTATACTGAATTTCTTTTGCTCCATTTTTTGTATTTTCGTTTTTAAACAAGATCCATGAAATTCAGAATTATTTGAATATTATGGACCTTGTTATCTGGATAAGTTTGATCATGGTCTGGAGCAGCCCTAAATTTATCCAGATAACTTTGATTTATCAGAGAACATTTAGTAGCACAGCTGCCCTGCTGAAAATCCAGTTTAATTTATCTGGATAACTTACCTGGTCTTAATATGGACCTCTTAGGGGTGGATTTATCAAAATGCGGTAAGAACCGCATGCGATAGCAAAAGGGGCATGTTTTATGCTAATATAGCATTTATTGCAATTTGTGCTAATTACCTGTGCAAAGAGCTAAGTTAGCACAAATTGCAATACCATTTCAGATTCTGCAATAAATGCCAGGCCTGTTGTATTTCCTGCATTCAACCACTGGGGGACCATTTTTAAGGATCCCAGACACATATATATATGAGAGAGTGAGAGAGAGAGAGAGACTGGCCATAATATCATGGCCCATAGGTAGGTATTTGTATCCCTATGGTAGGCACACCTAGTAACTTGAGGTGGGGATTAGGTAAGAGTGTAGGGGGTTAGGGGGCCACTTTGACATTCTAAGTGATACCTACGAACAGAAAAGTGGTCTCTTGTGAAGATTTGCTGGCCTTCGGAGTGAGGAAACTCACTCCAAGATGAGATTTGGGCAATGTTCTCTCAACCTAGCTTGATGCAGTCTCTCTCTCTCTCTCTCAACCTGTCAATTCAGCTGAAATCAGACTTACGGGAGACATCGCAAATGGCGATGAAACATTATCGCACAGCCTAACACAATTGAAAGAGGTGTAGTTAAAATCAGCATTATGGCTGTGCAATAGCTCTTCACAGACAGGCTAACCCAGCCTACTCTCCACCCCTAACTCCTCCTATTTTCAGAATTTGCATCGCACCATACAATATGCTGCGATTGCTTGCAGTAAATGCGATAAGCCCTTAACGCATGCGAAAACACCTTATCACAATTTGAAAAATGACCCCCTTAGTGTTTATCATGCCCAAAAATAGAAATATGTTTCTGCTATTGTTTGATGCTTCAGAGTCACAACTAAATAAAGAATGAAATTGCTCTATCTCCTCTAGCCTAAGAGTATTTTGTCACCTGTTAAAGGTTTAGGGGGTCATTTTCATAGTGTATCACACGCGAAAAGGGACATTTCGCACGCAAAAAGTCCCTTTTCACATGCGATAGCTAGCTCGGGGTGGAGTTGGCTCCAGAAGAGGAGGAGTTGGGCGTCATCGGGGCGGACGCGGCAGAAAGATCGCTGGCTATGAAAAGATAAGAACCCTTTTCACTGCCAGTAGCGCGCCCAATAGCACCACCTTTTACAATGGCGCTATTGGGTGCGAAAGTCGACAGTGATAGCACCGTGGAGGTGCGATCGCTGCTGGCTTTTGCAGGCCCGCCCCCCGTTAGCGCCAGGATTCACTATTCTCTGCGAGAATATTGACTCCAGGCCTTAGCTTAGATAGCAGTTTTGAAGGTCTGAAAGAGGTCTGAGTTCCTTTTGCTCAGTGAGGGAAAATTGTGTCCCTCACTGAGCCAAAGGAGTACTGAAATGTTTAAGCACTTAGAGAGAAGACAATTGATATAAATTAGAAGTGGTTAAGTGTATATATACTCAGCACTCACATTTAGATGGCCTAACATGGGATCTCTGCTTGGGTAGGACTGGGTGATGTCATTTGACGAGCACAACCTGTCAAATTTGCTGATTTCATTTTCATGGAACTGTATGACACTAAAAGTATTTTTCTTTCATTTTTGTATGTCTTACACAGACATTTACAATAAATGAGGGCATTTTCTCTTTCCTCACCCATGATGCAGCATTTCACAAAGAGTGGAAGATTCAAGAAAGTGTGGCTGCTGTATTATTCCACTTGAATATGTAGAAAGAAAGAAAGGTCAACAAGAAAAATATGTAAGGGGAAACCTTTTTATTGAACTAACAATACATTTCCTGACTAGTTTCAGGAGTGACATTCCCTTCATCGGGTCAAAACTAAATGAACAGATAAAAGCAGTGTTTGAAGATACAGGGGTATGTGTATGGAGGGCTGGGAGGAGTGGCTCGATGTGTTGGCAGAGTGATAAAGTGACAGAGAGGCAGCATAATTATGTCTGGTAGTCTGTTAGAAAGCCATCTCTGTTAAATCTGTTTGTTCTGGTTTCTGAGCATTTTAAGTTTTAATGTTGCACCTTCTTTGATCGTTCTGAATTTCCCTTTTAGTATTCTGATCACGAAGGTCATTGATGCAGAGGTTCGGTCTCAGAAAATTTGACTCCTTGGAGGTGTGGCCTTGCTCTTCTTTATGATGTGTTATCTTGTTTTTGTGTATGATAATTCTTATCTTTAGCTCCTCTTTCTGGCTTGAAACTTCCGCAAAGTGAAGCTGAGGAAAGTCCATAAATGCTGGTCTCTCTGTAAGCTAGTAGCTCCCCAAATTATCTCGTTGGCTACACACATAGTGGAGTTTTCAGGATATCCACAATGAATGTGTGTGAGGAATATATGCATACATTGGAGACCCAGTTTATGTAAATTTATGTCATGTGTTAGCATAATAGATATCCTGAAAATTGACTGGCTGTGGTGTTAACCAGGATAGGTCTGGGAGCCATAGTTTCCGGGATGTACAAGGGATTCTCTTTTTTTTTTTTCAGATTAACTATTATTTATTTATTTTCAAAAATGTATATTCTGCAGATCCTAAAAGAATGCTCTGGGGAAATTACAGCAAAAACATAAAAGCAACATATCAACACACACACACACACACACGCATAATCAACACAAAATATAAATAGCAACTCAATTCATTGCTCTGTTCAAGTTCCGGTAAAAGAGCAGCTATTTAGCAGATAAATCGCATTACCAAATTATGGGGGTCATTTTCTAAAGCTATGCGTGCGATAGCTAGCTCGGGGTGGAGTCTGCCCCGGAAGAGGAGGAGTCGGAGCGGCACCGGGCCGACTCCGCGAAGATTTCCCAGACAGCGAAAACCACGTATGCTTTTCGCTGTCATTTTCGCGCCAAATAACTACACCTTTTATAACTACACCTTTTATGGTGTAGTTATTTGGCGCGATGCCGGCAGCGATCGCACCACCATGGTGCGATTGCTGCCGGTTAGTGCAGGACCGCCCCCCCGTTTCGGCCCCCGTTACCACGGGATTCACTATGCCTTGCGGCATTAGTGAATCCAGCCCTATATCTTTTTAAAAATTTTACTTTTTATTATTTCTGGTGTGTTTTATTATGTTGCACGTCCCTTGGAAGTTGTACCAGATTAGTGAAGATTCCCAGTTAAATAAATGAATGAATAAATCTACTCCTCACGTTGCATTTAAATCAATCGTTGCATCTCTTTCGTTAGCAGGAGGCGCATCTTTTATGGCACATTGGTTGGAAGGGCTCTAGGGCCCTCCTCAGGCAAATCTTGTTTGAAGGAAGAATGATATATAAATGATAAAGTAAAACAAAAAAAAAGAAAACACTTGACACAATAAGGATGGGCATATTTCTAAAGGCAGGTAAGAGTAAGACAAAGAAGCAGGAATAATGAAGGATGTCTTGCACTGTACCTTCAGTCAGATGTGTGTGTGCAGTGACCCTTCAGATGGTTCTGGCTGGATGTGGTCACCATGGATACAAAAGAAGCTGCTTTTTAAAACATTTTTTTTACAGTGGCTCTCCCCATTGAAAGCTTTTTCTCCAGTCACAGCATTAGCAGGAGCCTGTAGGATTCAAATCAGGTAGCTTTATGTTGTTACTGGCTGAAGCTTTATGTTGTTACTGGCTATAATATCTCAGTGCATATGCAGGTATTATAAAAGTCTGTGATTTGTAATGGTAGAATCAGGACTCTTCCTATCACCAGTGACATTTTGAACCTTGACAGTGTCAGCTGCTGCTATGTCAGTTGTAAAGCAATGTTTTTTTTTGCCCTGGGAAGCCCTGGCATTAAGTTGTTAGAAAAATAAAAGTTCCAGAAGAAAGTTGTGCCGCTCTAAAGGGAACCAACTGAAAGATACAAACTTTCCAGTGTGGGTTTTCAATTCTCACATAGACTTTTATTTTACATTTTTTTTTCTAGTTTGTAAGAGGGCATCTTTGCTTTTCAGAAAAAAAGACTTCAAGTCATGAAACATCAACCTTCAAACTAAAACCAGGGCTAGCACTCCGGAAAGACCTCTGCTTATGACTTCCTAGGGGCAATTTACAAACGACCCTCATTGCTACAATGTCCGCAAGTGCCTTTTACTGGCACCCTTTGCATTGATTTTCAAAGCATTTACACTTGGTTTTTCCTGCGGATACCTTTTTCCATGCAAAATAAGACACCTACATTTGAAAATGCAACCTGAATACAGGGTCGGTGCTTCCATTAGGAAAACTAGGTGGTCGCCTAGAATGCCAAAATTTTGGGGGTGGAAAAATCCCACCAGCATGAAGCCCAGAAGAGGAAAGCCAATACTGCCAAAAAGGGGAGCGCTGTGTTGGAGCTGATGCCAATAGGTAAATGGGGGGAGGGGGGTGCATGACAGAGGAATCACCCAGGGCACCAAATATTCTTGCACCGACCCTGCTTGAACACCTCCCTCCCCCGAAAACAACCAAACGCAGCTAAACATACATGCATTTTAGAAGCCCATATGTCATTTTAGCTGGGCCAAGGGTGGAAATTTTCAGACAGGCCTTCTACCTATGTAAATCAGTACTTAAACGGGTAAATAGCTTTTGAAAATCGCCCTTCCCAAGTGTCAGATTAGGCACCTACTGCTGCTATAGGTGCAGACACATTGATTCATAATTCAACAAATTCACTAATAGGAAGGGCATTTTAAACTTAGCCATGATGGGAGGATAGAGCGTTTTGCAAACGGACATCACATAAACAGGGCAGTAACAAGCTCTGGGGTCGGTGAGGAGCACGTTGCACAAGATGGTGGTGCTGTGTACTACTGCTGCTAGCAGAAGAATGATTATACAAGGCAGAAGTGATGTGGAAAGAAACGTTTGAAAAAAAAAAAAAAAAGTTACAGGTGTGATGAACCCCACATTTTGTAGGTGTTTTTTTTTTTTTTTTTACTACTTTGCAATTTTAATGATGAAGTTCAGCTGAAAATAAGATAAATGGCTTCTCTGATCCTCATGCTTCTCTTCCCCCAATCCTCCTGAGTATCAAAAATAAATTCTTGAAAGGCAGATTACAATTTGCATCTGTTAAGCAAGGCAAGATTTTAATCTTTGTGCAAATGAGGCGGATAAGTAGCAAAACAGGGTGACATCACTCCCTTTCACCCTCCCCTTTTTCCTGGGCATATAAATGTTATGTGCGGTCAAATGGAAAAAAAAAGAAACATTAGGGGGTGGGGGGTGTTTGATCCCTCATCACGTCTGGCAAAAGAAGTATGTTGTCTTCAAAGCCAAAGAAAGGCAGATGGGGCAGAGAGAGGGAGAAAGAACACTTTTTATTTCTTATGGGCAAGCCCTTTTTTTCTCAAGACAAAAGGGAAATGATCAGGTTAATGTTATGCTAAGTGCTAAGGAGAGACAAATGATCAGTTACTGCCAAGTAAATGCATGAGAGAAGAATGCAATAGAAGGGCGATGGGTCAATGTATGCATTTTTAAATAAATTAGGATACATGCTTTGGCAAAGGAACCGACCCATCCTAGCTAAGTTGGGGGGAGACTACAACCAGGGAAGTGCTGTGCCTCCTTAGCAGGGGAGGGGGGCAGAGGCTGGGGGTGGGCTGGCTAGCACAATTTAAAGAGGTGCAGGCCTGCCCACCAGGCTTGGTCTCCATGTGTCGGGGTGAGTGTGGAGGATCGTGGAACAGTTGCAGCATAGGGGCAGGGGTGACCATGTCTTGGGGGGCATGGCAAGTGCTATGCTTGAAAGACTCTGGGCAGAGAATACCAATCAAGTAGCATGGAATTCCTAGTCCTACATTTCATCGGTAGGTGAGAGTGAGATGAGTTGCCTCTCAAGTCTTCAGCTTTTGATGGCTGGGATTGACCTGCTCACCACCCAAAATTGTTTCAGCGTGCTTAATGAATGACTCTTGCTCTTTTTCCAGGATCAGGACATTGCTGCGCTGCTTAAAACTTTGCCAGTAATCGAGGATCTAATGCCAAGATAACCTGAGGCTTCAACGGCCCTGCGTCCTCAGTGGCATTACATTGCTGTAGCATGATACTATGGAATATATATGTGAACTGAAATTCAGCAGGCGAGGGATAAAGGATATGTATAGAGATTGATATTTAGTAATTGAATTGTGGGATGCAATTGACATTTGCTGCGGCCATACCCATCCAATAAAGATCTTCTTTTTGAGTAACAATGTGACAGAGTTGTCTGTTACAAATGTGATAGGAAATATTGGGATGGGGAGGGCAGGGGGAAAGCATGGGTAATTATAGGTAGGCGCAAGGAGGCGATCACACCTGAGGTGGTTGAATGTTTTTTTTTCCTCCAGTTTTCTACAAGGGAAGCTCTATCACTCCTTTATCAGTGGATATCAACATGGATTTACCCAAGGGAAGTCTTGCCTAACAAATCTGCTTCATTTTTTTGAAGAGGTTAATAAACATGTGGATAAAGGTGAACCGGTAGATGTAGTGTATTTGGATTTTCAGAAGGCGTTTGACAAAGTCCCTCATGAGAGGCTTCTAAGAAAACTAAAAAGTCATGGGATAGGAGGAGATGTCCTTTTGTGGATTACAAACTGGTTAAAAGACAAGAAACAGAGAGAAGGATTAAATGGTCAATTTTCTCAGTGGAAAAGGGTAAACAGTGGAGTGCCTCAGGGATCTCTACTTGGACCGGTGCTTTTCAATATATTTATAAATGATCTGGAAAGGAATATGACGAGTTAGGTTATCAAATTTGCGGATGATACAAAATTATTCAGAGTAGTTAAATCATAAGCGGATTGTGAAATATTACAGGAGGATTTTGCAAGACTGGAAGATTGGGCATCCAAATGGCAGATGAAATTTAATGTGGATAAGTGCAAGGTGATGCATATAGGGAAAAATAACCCTTGCTGTAGTTACACGATGTTAGGTTCCATATTAGGAGCTACCACCCAGGAAAAAGATCTAGGTATCATAGTGGATAATACTTTAAAATCGTCGGTTCAGTATGCTGCAGCAGTCAAAAAAAACAAACAGAATGTTAGGAATTATTAGGAAGGGAATGGTTAATAAAATGGAAAATGTCATAATGCCTCTATATCGATCCATAGTGAGACTGCACCTTGAATACTGTGTACAATTCTGGTCGCTGCATCTCAAAAAAGATATACCGTAGTTGCGATGGAGAAGGTACAGAGAAGAGCAACCAAAATGATAAAGGGGATGGAACAGTTCCCCTATGAGGAAAGGCTGAAGAGGTTAGGGCTGTTAAGCTTGGAGATGAGACGGCTGAGGGGGGATATGATAGAGGTCTTTAAGATCAGGAGAGGTCTTGAACGAGTAGATGTGAATCGGTTATTTACTCTTTCGAATAATAGAAGGACTAGGGGGCATTCCATAAAGTTAGCAAGTAGCACATTTAAGACTAATCGGAGAAAGTTCTTTTTCACTCAACGCACAATTAAGCTCTGGAATTTGTTGCCAGAGGATGTGGTTAGTGCAGTTAGTGTAGCTGGGTTCAAAAAAAGTTTGGATAAGTTCTTGGAGGAGAAGTCCATTAACGGCTATTAATCAAGTTTACTTAGGGAATAACCACTGCTATTAATTGCATCAGTAGCATGGGATCTTCTTAGTGTTTGGGTAATTGCCAGGTTCTTGTGGCCTGGTTTGGCCTCTGTTGGAAACAGGATGCTGGGCTTGATGGACCCTTGGTCTGACCCAGCATGGCAATTTCTTATGTTCTTATGTTCTTATATTCCTGAACTCTGCACGGTGGTGAACAAGGTGTTTTTGTTTGTAACATTTCAAGGACAACTTTCAAAAGAATTTATGAAAGTAAAAAGCCTGTAGGAGGGTAAAAATAGGTGCATAGTTCCACAGCCTATCTACTTTTAACCGCATTGCAGTGGAGGTGTTTATAGGGCAGGATTAGGTCAGGGAAGAAAATGACAGTCTTGGTGGAAGCAGCATCCGCAGAATAAGCAGGTGTACATCTCTGCGGGCATTTTTCCCCTGAGCAATTTTCAAAGTAAAAAAAAAAAAGGCATGCCTGTTTTTACTTTGAAATACTTCTGCATAGACTGCAGGCAAAAAGTAACTGTGGGACTTTGCAGCTATGCAGCTAGTAGAAATATTGCCCTCCTCAATACCCGTACTGAGAAACTGCACAAAGAAACAGGACAAAAAATGTGATGGCTTAAATTCAGTACACCACAACACAATGCAGGAGCAGGAGCCTGCACTTCAAATATTCAATCACCAGCAGAGGGAAGTGCAGGTAATTCAATAGTTCCCTCAACTTCAGATTCTTTTCATTTCTTTTTATTTTTACATTGGCAACTCCATTACTTAGACAAGCACCCGTGTTTCGCCAAACCCGGCTGCGTCGGGAGGGACAAGCATTTAGAAACAGGAATTCTTCAACTTTTAGTCGCTGTGCTGATATTTACTTTGACTCCAGGTAGGCGTAAGTTATGTGGGCCGGCTGTTGCCGGCCCGCGATTCCGGGCACATCGGCAAATGGCCGCTGTGCCTGGAGGCTCTGGCCCTGCCCCCGCCCCGCCCACCCCGCCCCTTTTTCAAGCCCCGGGACATACGCACATCCCGGGGCTTGCGCACGTCGCCGAGCCTATGCAAAATAGGCTCGGCGACGCGCAGGAGGCTTTTAAAAGGATTACGCGCGTAACCCTTTTAAAATCCGCCCCATAATGCATAAGCGCTGGCAAGTTAAATGTAAGACATTGATAAGACAGGCTAAGAGTGAATTTGAAAAGAAGTTGGCCGTAGAGGCAAAAACTCACAGTAAAAATGTTTTTAAATATATCAGAATCATAAAGCCTGTGAGGGAGTTAGTTGGACCGTTAGATGATCGAGGGGCTAAAGGGGCAATTAGAGAAGATAAGGCCATCATGGAAAGATTAAATGATTTCTTTGCTTCGGTGTTTACTGAAGAGGATGTTGGGGAGGAACCCATACTGGAGAAGGTTTTCATGGGTAATGATTCAGATGCACTGAACCAAATCACGGTGACCCTAGAAGATGTGGTAGGCCCGATTGACAAACTGAAGAGTAGTAAATCACTTGGACCGGATGGTATACACCCCAGGATTCTGAAGGAACTAAAAAATGAAATTTCAGACCTATTAGTAAAAATTTGTAACCCATCATTAAAATCATCCATTGTACCTGAAGACTGGAGGGTGGCTAATGTAACCCCAATATTTAAAAAGGGCTCCAGGGGTGATCCAGGAAACTACAGACCAGTTAGCCTGACTTCAGTACCAGGAAAAATAGTGGAAAGTGTTCTAAATATCAAAATCACAGAACATATTGAAAGACATGGTTTAATGGAAAAAATTCAGCAAGGCTTTACCCAAGGCAGGTCTTGCCTCACAAATCTGCTTCACTTTTTTGAAGGCGTTAATAAACATTTAGATAAAGGTAAACCAATAGATGTAGTATATTTGGATTTTCAGAAGGCGTTTGACAAAGTTCCTCATGAGAGGCTTCTAGGAAAAGTAAAAAGTCATGGGATAGGTGGCGATGTCCTTTCGTGGATTGCACACTGGCTAAAAAAGAGGAAACAGAGAGTAGGGTTAAATGGACAGTTTTCTCAGTGGAAGGGAGTGGGCAGTGGAGTGCCTCCGGGATCTGTATTGGGGCCCATACTTTTCAATATATTTATAAATCATCTGGAAAGAAATACAATGAGTGCAGTAATCACATTTGCAAATGATACAAAATTGTTCAGAGAAGTTAAATCACAAGCAGATTGTGAAAAATTACAGGAAGACCTTGTGAGACTGGAAAATTGGGCATCCAAATGGCAGATGAAATTTAATGTGGATAATTGCAAGGTGATGCATATAGGGAAAAATAACCCATGCAATAGTTACACAATGTTAGGTTCCATATTAGGAGCTATCACCCAAGAAAGAGATCTAGGTGTCATAGTGGATAACACATTGAAATCGTCAGTTCAGTGTGCTGCGGAAGTAAAAAAAGCAAACAGAATGTTGGGAATTATTAGAAAGGGAATGGTGAATAAAACGGAAAATGGCATAATGCCTCTGTATCGCTCCATGGTGAGACCACAACCTGAATACTGTATACAATTCTGGTCGCCGCATCTAACAAAAGATATAGTTGCGATGGAAAAGGTACAGAGAAGGGCGACCAAAATGATAAAGGGAATGGAACTGCTCCCATATGTGGAAAGACTAAAGAGGTTAGGACTTTTCAGCTTAGAGAAGAGACGGCTGAGGGGGGATATGGTAGAGGTGTTTAAAATCATGAGAGGTCTAGAACGGGTTAATGTGAATCAGTTATTTACACTTTCAGATAATAGAAAGACTAGGGGGCACTCCTTGAAGTTAGCATGTGGCACATTTAAAACTAATCGGGGAAAGTTCTTTTTCACTCAACACACAATTAAGCTCTGGAATTTGTTGCCAGGCCGGCAAGCTCCCATGGCCAACATCTGAGGATGATGGAAGGTGAATGGCACTCCAACCATTCCAGGCCCTTTCGGACCTGCTGCAAGCAGCATGGAGCAGCAGGCCTGGCCTGAGGTTGAGGGCAGACGGGCCTTGACATGAAGACATAACTATGACTGATGCGACAGCATCCAGACGAAGACACATGGCTGATGCAACGGCATCCAAGGACGAAGACACATGGCTGATGCAACGGCATCCAGGGACGAAGGCACATGGCTGATGCAACGGCATCCAGGGAAGAAGTCACATGGCTGATGCAACGGCATCCAGGGACGAAGACGCATGGCTGATGCAACGGCATCCAGGGACGAGACTCTTGACATCCACAAAGGCAACATGAGGCATGGACATTGGCACTGTCTCTCAGGGCACCCTACTCAGGCCACCCGTGGGACTGAGTCGCGGACCACCCTGTCCGTTACGCACCCTACACTGCCCCAAGGCTGGTCACGGACCAGCCACTACTCCCGCCCGGGGCTGTGGCCTGGACGCCGCGAAGATGGCAAACAGCCTCAGGGGCGGTCCCAGTCCCGAAGGAAGCCGCGGCTCCGACCGCGGAGCCAAAGAGGATCCAGGGCGGCCTCTGGGCCATGAAGGCAACTTTAGGCTGCGGCTCCGGCCGCGTGAGAGGGCCGACGATAGCGTCCTGCCACGTTGGCTGAAAATCAGCAGCGAGGTGAGTGAGCCTGCTCGTGGGGGAACCCGCGGGCAGAGTTCATAACAGTACCCCCTCCTCAAAGCCCCCCTTCCTCAAGCCTCCTGTCAACAGCTCAAGGATAAGGGTGTCAGTCCATACCGGATGGAGGTATTCTAGGGTCCCAAAAAAAATGGAAGCTGGTAACTCCGGGGACAGCATGAACAAACCAAAGCAAAGCAGCAGAAACATAGAAGACAAACCACAGGAAACCAGACAAGAACAAGACAAAACAGAACACACCACACAAACACAAGAGACACAACGAGAGACCAAGAACACGAGACCGAGAGCAGACGAGACAGAGGGAACACGGGACCAAGCGAACACGGGACCGAGGGAGCAGCGACCGAGCGAACGGTGACCGCGCGACCGACAACACAAAACACAAAAGAGGGAGCAAGGGAACGGAGAGCGAGGGAGCGGAGAGCAAGGGAACAGAGAGCGAGGGAGCAGGGAGCAAGGGAACAGAGAGCGAAGGAGCAGAGAGCAAGGGAACGGAGAGCGAAGGAGCAGAGAGCAAGGGAGCGGAGAGCGAAGGAGCAGAAAGCAAGGGAGCGGAGAGTGAAGGAGCTCTAAGAGCGAAAGAGCCAAGAGCGAGAGAACGGAAAGCAAAAGAGCAAAGGGCAAAAGAGCGAAGAGCGAGGAAGGGAAACGAGGGAACGGGAACGCAGGAACGAGGACGGGGAACACACAAATGGAACCCAACAAGCAGGAAAGAAACAAAGGGAAAACAAACAAACAAGCACCCAACACACACAGCACAGACAATACAAAACAGACAAATGAGCAACAAACAAGGACCAACAAAAAGCACCCAGAAATACCAAGAAGACCTGGGGGAGGGAACCCAGGACGGGCAAAGAAAAACCAGCAAAACCAGTAGGGGTGCAGGCGCCTCCTGCAGGTCGAAAAACCCCAATCTGGCAGCAAGATGAAAAAAAAAAGGTCTGGAGCAGGCCCCTCTTGCAGGTCGATAAAAAAAGAATCCAGACAGCTGGCGCCTCCAGCAGGTCGTGACTATGGCAAACTGGTGCCTCCAGTAGGTCATACACATAAAAATATCCTGAAAAAATTTTTCCGGTCCCAACACAGTCCAGGACATGGAGACAAGTCTCAGGAACAAGGCGGATCCATCGGCGGGGCACCACCGTCGGGCACATGGCCTTGCATTCTGTTCAGAACGGTGTTTTTCGTGTGCCCATGGGCCTCAGCCCGACCCCAATCTTCCGAACAGAGCCAAGGGTTGACGGTGGCCCCGTGTGGCTGAACAATCTACCCTCCGCCAGGCCGGCAAGCTCCCATGGCCAACATCCGAGGATGATGGAAGTTGAATGGTCCTCCGACCATTCCGGGCCCTTTCGGACCTGCTGCGAGCAGCATGGAGCAGCAGGCCTGGCCTGAGGTTGAGGGCAGACGGGCCTTGACATGAAGACATAACTATGACTGATGCAACAGCATCCAGACGAAGACACATGGCTGATGCAACGGCATCCAGGGACGAAGACACATGGCTGATGCAACGGCATCCAAGGATGAAGACACATGGCTGATGCAATGGCATCCAGGGACGAAGACACATGGCTGATGCAACGGCATCCAGGGACGAGACTCTTGACATCCACAAAGGCAACACGAGGCATGGACATTGGCACTGTCTCTCAGGGCGCCCTACTCAGGCCACCCGCGGGACTGAGTCGCGGACCACCCTGTCCGTTACGCGCCCTACATAGCCCCAAGGCTGGTCACGGACCACGACGGGAGCGGGACAGCACAGGAACACACATCCGGGACATGACGACTCAGGAGCACAGGACGACCGTCCACCGGCAGGCTAGTCCACCCAGGAGAACAGCATCTGAGGGACCCCTGGCCTACCGGACCAGAAGGCTCGAGAGCGTTGAAGGTGAGGCGAAGGAAGGAACATCACGGAAGGCAGGAACACCAGGACATAGGAGAACGAAGACACCTGGACATGGACCTCAGGCACGAAGACTTGGACATGGAACAGCTGAACGAAACAAGGCGCTCCTAGAAGACTGGAAGACCTTACATGGACTCTGGCAGGCCGGAGCCTCCAGATCGAAGACTCGATGACGATGCAAGGCCAGGAACAACAGACGGAGCAGCCCTTTATAGGGCTGAGCAGGAAACAGTCATCAAGGTGGGGCCCAGACACTTCCTGTGTCTGGCCCTTTAAATGTTGAGAGAAGACGCGGCCGCACGCCTAGGGAGAGTGCAGGAGCTGTGCAGAACCGCGGATAGCAGCCTGCACCATCGTCATTGCGGAAGACGTCAGAAGACGCAGGCCCAAAGTTGGAAGCGGCTCCAGCCGCTGCAGGAGGCCCCGGGGGCGGCTCCAGCCACTACTTCCGCTCGGGGCTGCGGCCTGGACGCCACGAAGATGGCAAACAGCGTCGGGGGCGGTTCCAGCCCCGAAGGAAGCCGTGGCTCCGACCGTGGAGCCAAAGAGGATCCAGGGCGGCCTCCGGGCCGGGAAGGCAACTTTAGGCTGTGGCTCCGGCTGCGTGAGAGGGCCGACGACGGCGTCCTGCCGCGTCGGCTGAAAATCAGCAGCGAGGTGAGTGAGCCTGCTCACGGGGGAACCCGCGGGCAGAGTTCATAACAAAAACAGCCTTGCATTTAACATGTATGAGGTGCCAATTTTCCAGCTTCCTTAGTCCATGGTTCTCCTTCCACAATCAGAACTCATACTATTTGTAATGAAGGATGAAGAAATACTATAGTAGTTATAGTGATGGGATAGTACTATAGCATTTGTAGTGATGGGTGAAGATAATACTATTAAAAGATTGGAAAAGTTCCTTCACTTTGCATGAAACAAAGTATATTAAATCTTCAAGATCATGCTAGATACAGGGGACAATGCTGATGACAAGAAAGCTAAGACAGTTCTGGCAAAATACTTCAACCCTCTACTAAAAATAGATTTTAAGCAATACATGTTCTTCCAAGTCTGTGTTGAAAGATATAGGGAGTTAATTAGTGGGCCAGAAGACCTTTGTATTGTAGGTGGGGATAATAATAGGGGAACAAAGTAATCACCAATCAATAAATGAATCAATATGGATCAGTATATAGTGTACAGCTTAGCATATGAAGTTTTAAACATGATATTGCTGTAAGCCTTTTTTTTCTTTCTTCTCTAGTTTGCTCATTAACAAGTTGAAATAGGAACCAGGAACATCAGTTTTTCTGTCTGATAAGATTCAGTGTTTGAACTATTTGAAATTATGGTGTACCAGGATCCCTAACGAACCACAGCTGAGGCATGAATCTTGTTGAATTTGTGAGTTCTAATTAGACCAACTGAATTTGCAAAACTTGAACTTGAGCCAGACAAGAGAGTATAAAGTTGATTGTAATTAACAGCATCTTTAGACCATCATAAAAATAGAGCACCATTACCCATCTCATCTGGGGAGTCTCAAAGCCTGTTGTCCCTCAGTCTTTTCAAAGATACATTGACTCACACAGGGGGACTCTAAGGGAGGTATCTCTTTATTTCTTTATATTCTTTGTATAAATCTTTATCTTTTATTATAGTAATGCTGTTTGCTTTTATTGATATTCATTATAATATTATTTGCTTTTGCTGATTTTTACCATGTTCGGTAAAGTGTGTTTTTGCTTTTACAAATTTGTGTTGTGTGTTCTATTATGTAATATAGCACCATTCAGGCCACTGCTTACAGTCTGTTAACAAGAAAATGAAAACATAGATGCCTTTCATTCCTACTTGTACCTCTTGTCAATTTTCCTGCAATTTTATAAATACAGATTAGAAAATAATATGGAAAAATCATACAAGGCTGCTTATTTGTATACTAAGATGACACATTCTAGGGGTCCCTAATATTATACTCATCAAAATCCTGGTTACTGTGATAACAAATGAGATTGTGGAGGCACAAGCTCAAATGATTAAGAAAAAAGACTTTTAAAAACAAACTAAAAATGCTTCTGCTATTTATTCTTTCATCTTTCCATATCTTGTCACATTCCAGATACCCATCAGTCTGACAGACCCACTGTCAAGTGCCACCATTGTGGTGTGAATTTCTCTCAAAAAATACTTATCCAGCTAAAGATGCCACATACCGTGGTTGTGGGAAATGAAACCACTTTCAGTGGGCATGAATTCTTCCAGACCCAGGATCTGATAGATCCTTCAGACAGCACAGGACAACTTCAGTCAGCAAGCTTCAGCCTGATGCCCCAATGAGTGAAAATGCTTATACGTTCACAGTATCTTCCCTCAAATGCTTCAACCACAGTAGATCCTGTAGAGTTGCTGATTGATATAGAAACATCAGTAAAAGTGATGACTCCAAAAAACATATGATGTATTACCCAACAAATCAACACTGTATGTAATGCCAGTACATATCTATGCCTATGTGTGTTCTAAATCTCTGCCAATGTGTGGCATGTTCCAAGTGCATATTACACCCAAGAACTTGTAAGCAGTGGCCCCCATATATGTGCTGTCTAATAATTTTGATACTCCTCTTGACTCCTAGAGAGCTACTGAATTGGTAATAATCCAAATAGTCCATACTACATAGCCTGACAGATTTGGCTGCCTATTAAAATAATATACTGCCATTTTCCAAGGATCTAAAAAGGCAAGCAAATCAAGTTTCACATAGATTCATCTATTCAACCTGTAGGTCTTCCCTGCAAACAAATACATTTCTAACTCTTGAAGCACATAAAGAACTTGCACAACTGGATGAACTTGACATTTTCAAATGTGTCAGTTGACCAACCTCTTGAGTCTCCCAAATTATGGTTGTCCAAAAACTCAAGCAACCAGGCAAAGTCATACTTTGTGTTCATATGAGGATACCCAATGGTGCCATTAAATGAGTATGACATGTTACACCCATAGTGATTGCAATCATTGCCAATTTGAAAGATGTTTTTTCTCTAAGTTAGATCTGCACGCTAGCTATCACCAACTTGAACATCCAGATTCAAGGTATATAACCACATCCATCACTTTATAGGCATTTGAACCTTGGCATTTCTTAAGTTGCAGAGGACTTCCAAAACACCATTCATGAAGTGCTTTCAGGACTTGCAGGAGTCCTAAATTTCAGTAATATCCTGATATTCAGAAGAACAGCTAAAGAGAAGACAACAGTCTTATAGCTGTTTCCCAATGTCTCAAAGAACACAATAAGAACATAAGAACATGCCATACGGGGTCAGACCAAGGGTCCATCAAGCCCAGCATCCTGTTTCCAACAGTGGGCCAATCCAGGCCATAAGAACCTGGCAAGTACCCAAAAACTAAATCTATTCCATGCTACTGTTGCTAGTAATAGCAGTGGCTATTTCCTAAGTCGACTTAATTAATAGCAGGTAATGGACTTCTCCAAGAACTTATCCAATCCTTTTTTAAACACAGCTATACTAACTGCACTAATCATATACTCTGGCAACAAATTCCAGAGTTTAATTGTGTGTTGAGTGAAAAAGAACTTTCTCCGATTACTTTTAAATGTGCCACATGCTAACTTCATGGAGTGCCCCCTAGTCATTCTATTATCTGAAAGAGTAAATAACTGATTCACATTAACCTGTTCTAGACCTCTCATGATTTTAAACACCTCTATCATATCCCCCCTCAGCCATCTCTTCTCCAAGCTGAAAAGTCCTAACCTCTTTAGTCTTTCCTGATAGGGAAGCTGTTCCATTCCCTTTATCATTTTGGTCGCCCTTCTCTATACCTTCTCCAATGCAACTCTATCTTTTTTGAGATGCGGCGACCAGAATTGTACACAGTATTCAAGGTTCAGTCTCACCATGGAGCGATTTAGAGGCATTATGACATTTTCTGTTTTATTCACCATTTCTATTAACACTTTTCCCCCTCCCCCCCCCCACAACACACCCTTCCCCCACCACTCCCCACACCTTGCCCTCCTCCCCCATCCAACCAATCCCAAGACTTCACTTGATTCAACCAACATACTCCGAGCTCCTATTCAGACCCTTCCCAACTATAAATCACTTCTCATGCTCAGCACTTACGTTGTTAATTTTGTTCCATATGATATTTAAAGAATCTGATATACTAACTCTTTTATGTTTTATCTCTCATATAAATCGTCAATTAATATGTTAAATAAGGTTCTATGTTCTGAATGTTAAATACAGTTCTAATGTTAAATACAGTTCTAAGATATTTGTATGTATTAGGTTGTTATCCTGTAAACCGGAGTGAAGGCAAACGCTATACTTCGGTATATAAAAGAATCCAAATAAATAAATAAATTCCCTTTCTAATAATTCCAACATTCTGTTTGCTTTTTTGACTGCTGCAGCACACTGAAACGATGATTTCAATGTGTTATCCACTATGATGCCTAGATCTTTTTCTTGGGTGGTAGCTCCTAATATGGAACCTAACATTGTGTAACTATAGCATGGGTTAATTATCCCTATATGCATCACCTTGCACTTATCTACATTAAATTTCATCTGCCATTTGGATGCCCAATTTTTCAGTCTCACAAGGTCTTCCTGCAATTTATCACAATCTGCTTGTGATTTAACTACTCTGAACAATTTTGTATCACCTGCAAATTTGATTACCTCATTTGTCATATTTCTTTCCAAATCATTTATAAATATATTGAAAAGTACGGGTCCCAGTACAGACCCCTGAGGTACTCCACTGCCCACTCCCGTCCACTGAGAAAATTGTCCATTTAATCCTACTCTCTGTTTCCTGTCTTTTAGCCAGTTTGTAATTCACAAAAGGACATCACCACCTATCCCATGACTTTTTACTTTTCCTAGAAGCCTCTCATCAGGAACCTTGTCAAACACCTTCTGAAAATCCAAATGTACTACATGTACCGGTTCACCTTTATCTACATGTTTATTAACTCCTCAAAAAAGTGAAGCAGATTTGTGAGGCAAGACTTACCTTAGGTAAAGCTATGCTGACTTTGTTCCATTAAACCATGTCTTTTTATATGTTCTGTGATTTTGATATTTAGAACACTTTCCACTATTTTTCCTGGCACTGAATTCAGGCTAACTGTTCTGTAGTTTCCCGGATCGCCCCTGGAGCCCTTTTTAAATATTGGGGTTACATTAGTCACCCTCCAGCCTTCAGGTACAATGGATGATTTTAATGATAGGTTACAAATTTTTACTAATAGGTATGAAATTTTATTTTTTAGTTCCTTCAGAACCCTGGGGTGTATACCATTTGGTCCAGGTGATTTACTACTCTTCAGTTTGTCAATCAGGCCTACCACATCTTCTAGGTTTACCGTGATTTGGTTCATTCCATCTGAATCATTACCCATGAAAACCTTCTCTGATATGGGTATCTCCCCAACATCCTCTTCAGTAAACACTGAAGCAAAAAAATAATTTAATCTTTCTGCGATGGGCTTATCTTCTCTAATTACCTCTTTAACCCCTCGATCATGTAACAGTCCAACTGACTCCCTCTCAGGCTTTCTGCTTCAGATATATTTTAAAAAGTTTTTACTGTGAGTTTTTGCCTCTACGGCCAACTTCTTTTCAAATTCTCTCTTAGCCTGTCTTATCAATGTCTTACATTTAACTTGCCAATGCTTGTGCATTATCCTATTTTCTTCTGTTGGGTCCTTCTTCCAATTTTTGAATGAAGATCTTTTGGCTAAAATAGCTTCTCACACTAAATCCATAGAAATGCATGTATAACCACTTTACCCAGAAGGGTTACATCTTCTCGAAAGATGGAGTGCCAGTTGATCCAGGGAAAGTCAAAGCCATCCGACAGGCTGCTATGTTTACTACACCATCTGAAGTTGAAGAGCTGTTGGAGCTTGCAAACCATTGTGGCAGATTTATTCCCAAACTTGCTACGATAATTTTACCCCTTCAGGAGCTCACTTGAAAGGACCAAAACTGGGGCCGATTAGGAGACTTCAGGATGCTTTTACTAAATTAAAATTGATCCTGACTAATGAGACTATCATAGCCTATCTTGATTTGTGTAAATGTTAACCATGTTGGCTTTGGAGCTTTCCTCACACAGATTGATCAGTCTGGTCATGTTTATACCATTGCCTATGCAAGCAAAGCCCTTTTGCTGACTGAGCAATGATAGTGTCAGATTGAGTGGAAGCTTTGGCTGCTATATAGAGCCGCACCCATTTTTTCTGTTACTGATCACGAGACTTTGGAGCTCATGTTCAGCAATCCATCATTCCAACCATCAGCTCATACTGAGCACTGGTTGCCCAAGTTGCAAACCTATGTAAGAAACCTCTGGTTTCCTTACCAAAAGAAGTGTACTAATGTTCTGGAGAGGTTCAGAGCCATCAATAAAGAGAGAGGTTTGGATTTTATTCCCCCATGTGGGAGCTGCAGATGGTGTCCTCTAGCTATTTATCACCTCCATGCACCATCTTAGGAGCATGGAATTTTAGTTGGATTTCCTAAAGGTAGGAGCTCTCTGTCTCATGTTTAATTTTTTTTATTTATCCCAGAAGGACTTTGGTTTCCCTTTTGTGGGTCAGCTTATCAATCTGATCTACTTGTAATGGATTTTTACTCTTTAAATCCATTTTTGTAGATTTCCATTATGAGACTCTTGTGTGAACTGTCCACAGAGGATTGGAGTGTCCCTGTGTATGATTAAATCAAGGGATGGGAAGAGTCAGACTGTGCGCTATGATTCCTCCAGGGTTTAGACCTGTCTGTGACCTGATGCAGCTAAGTTTCAAGCTTCACTTGGATGTTTTTGCCATTAACTGTCTCATCATTTTGGAGGCAAGGAATCTTTTTCCACCCTTCCTGTCTCAGGTTTATTTTCCTTATTTTTGGAGTAAAAGACTTATTTTTTCTACCTGGACATCATCACCTTTGGTACCAGGGAATCAGTCTCCATTCTATGGGGAAGAAGCATCTCACCTAGGAAGAGTCTGAGAAGTGAAGGTTTTTCAGCTAAGAAGTGGGCAGGAGCTGAGAGTAATCAAGGACTGTGTTTTGCTGCTGACTCAGGTGTGCTACACTTGAGAAGAAAATGCCCATCTGATACTCCATCAGGGGATCTAAGACTATTTAAGAAGACTTCAGGAAAAGTATGAGAATTGGGACTGATGTTCTGATAAATTATTGGGACTTTATTCTAATTACTCCACAGTGGGGAGAATCAGGGATAAAATTAGAAACTTGACAGAGGAGTAAGCTTTCTTCAAAAGCTGAGAAATTGGAGAAGAGGATATGGATTTCTAAGGACTTGGCTTCCTGTAAATTAAATGACTTTGCTAGAAGAGTGAGGTCACAAGTTTATGAATCTTTCTGCTGTTCTACTATGTATTGACTATTTTGAACATGAATTGAGTACTGTAAATAATCTTCAGTCATCTAATCAACTATCAGTAAAGAAGTTGGAAACCACATTGCTTCTCAGTATGCTTAATGGATGCAAAAGACTGTGACTATTATCAGTGTTGTTTACAGAGAAGGACAAAGGGCTGGTACTGTGTTGAATGCACAAGGGCCTTGAAGTTAAACCTCCCCCTACAGGGAGCTCTGGAACTCAGATGTTAATGCTATCCATGGAGAAACGGAGAGAAACTGAGAGCAGACAGGATTCATCTCTCTTCCTATGTGCCCCTGGGCGCAGTCTATGGGATCCATCCCACCCAGGGGTTTCACCTGCATTTACAAGTCATCTATCATCCAGGCAACAACAATCCAGCTGATTACTTCTTCAAGCATCCATTCTATCAACCAACTGAAGCAGAAGCCCATGTTGATTTCCTTCTCTGCTACCCTGTTACCCAAACCACAATTCTAAATCAGATAAAAGTTGCGGTATCAGATACTTGCTTACAAATAGTTCTGCAGACAATCAGAGAGGTGCAATGGAAACACCTCTGTGCTCAGTGCAATGTCTAAATGCAGAAGCATGTGAATCTCTTCTTTCTTTCTCATGAGTCCCCCAAAAAACCCATTGTCACATAGGATGGCCTGGTTTTGTGTGACTCAAAGCATGCCATGCCTCATTTCGCTTTGATCTCAAGACAATTAATCTAGCCCATGAAGGCCACAAATGTATTGTGAAAACAAAACCCTTACTCAGGGACCTTCACCTATACCAGCCCTTGTTCCCCGCAGGTTGAGGCTTTGGGTGCTGGGGCCGGCAGAACTTAGGAGCGGGTCTCCAGAAGAAGATGAGCTTGAAGACGGAAGGCAAAAGCAAATTCGAGCGTGCCAGAGGTTGGGGCCGGTGGCGGGCAGGAGGATCCAAGGATGGGCCAGAGGTCAGGGCAGATGGCTAGCAGGAGAAATAATGAGCAGGGAGGCAGTCAGGGTGGGCAGCAGACAATGCAGAATCCAGGGACGAGCCGAGTCAAGAACCAGAAGAGCAAGCCGAGGGGATGAAGAACAGGACCACACAGAGCAGGATCACACAGAGGCAGGAGGCAGGATCACATGGAGGGAGGAGGCAGGATCACACAGAGCAACCAGCATCTCTAAGCGAGCGGGACCTGTTGCTGAGGCAAGGATGGGGCAGCAGGGGCTGCCTTATCTAGGACCCGAGAGTGACGTCAGCAGCTAAGGCCGGTGGTGCGGCGGCGGCAGGATTGGCTCCCCACCGCATTGGAGGAAGGTGATGGCAGCGGCTCGAGGAGCCGTGTGGGGGGCCCGGGTTGGCTCGGGAGGTGAGTGTGGTCAGCCGCGAGGTTCCGCGGCTGGCCACCGTAACAATAGTGCTCTTTCCTAGGGGTGTGCATTCGTTTTGAACTTAAATGGAAAACGCAACTTATTTTTTTTTTAACTTAAAAAAATGATGAGGCGTAAACGATCGGATTTCCAACTTATTCAACATAGCTATGTTGAATACGTTGGAAATCGCGATTGTTGATCTAAATAAAAATTTAAACCCCTCACCCTCCTTAATCCCCCCCCCCCAAGACTTACCAAAACTCCCCAAGCTGGCCAAAAGTTCCGTGAGGGTCCGGGAGCGGATGCGTGGGGAATCACGTGACGTCCGCGTCACTCCGATGTGACGCCGACGTCACGTGATTCCCCTCGGGTTCGCTCCGGGACCCCTCGTTGGGCCCAAAAGGCACTTTTGGCCAGCTTGGGGGGGTCAGGAGGCCCCCCCAAGCTGGCCAAAAGTGCCTTTTGGGCCCAACGAGGGGTCCCGGAGCGAACCCGAGGGGAATCACGTGACGCCGTGTCATGCCGACGTGACGCCGACGTCACGTGCTCCTTGCAAAGGAGTTCAGGAATGGCGTCCTGACTCCGCTGGACCACCAGGGAGTTTTGGTAAGTCTTGGGGGGGGGGGGGGGGAGGGATTAAGGCGGGTGAGGGGTTTAAATTTTTATTTGCACATATGGACATAGACTCAACTTATGGAATTCTCCATATGTCCATATTGACCGCAAATGGGACCCCCTTTCGACTTATGGACTTATGAACTTAAACTTTTGGTCTGCACATCCCTACTCTTTCCCTTATCAAACATGCTGATTCATTGCAGTTGCCCTCTGTAATTAACCTCAACTGCATCTCCCAATTATTACCACACCTTCTGTGGCTGCTACTTTCCTCCTAATTGGTTCTCTGTCAAGGATCTCCAAACTACATTTCCCAGGAGCCCTGTGCTTCCTGTTCCCTCTGATTTCGCAATCCCCTAGCCACTTTTTCTTTCCAGTTTAGGATAGTGTTTCCCCTGGAACTCCCATTAGAGCTCCCTCTGTTTTCTTGACAGTCTAACTGTTCTGTCTCTTCAGATTGTTTCTCCCTGTGTGCAACCTCTGTTCCATCACACAACTCCGATGTTCCTTAAGAGGAATTTATCATTACTACTTCTGTCAATGATATAATACCTAACAGGCTGATACAGTACAGAGCGCTAATTTCTCTGGGCACCGGGAAAGTGCACAGAAAAGCAGTAAAAACTGCGATATTAAGTCGGAGGTCCCGAAAGTTTAAAAAAGTAAAAAAAAAAAAATTTAAAATAGGCCCGTGGCTCGCAGGTTGAAAACCGGACGCTCAATTTTGCCGGCGTCCGGTTTCCGAACCCGTGGCTGTCAGCAGGTTTGAGAACTGACGCCGGCAAAATTGAGCGTCGGCTGTCAAACCCGCTGACAGCCGCCGTTCCTGTCTGAAAAAAGGCACTAGGGACGCGCTAGTGTCCCTAGTGCCTCTTTTTACTGCCGGTCCTAATTTAAATACATTTTTTTACTGTATCGCGCGCACAGGAGAGTGTCCTGTGCGCGCGCTGGGAGAGCGGGTGCTCACCGCTCTCCCGCGTTTTTTACTGTATCGGCCCGTAAGTTAGACAAAATCTTCTCTTTATGTAGGATCCAAATGTTGTCAAATTAAATAATGGTCTCAACTTTCAGAGTATGCAGCTCCCTCGATTTGCTGGGTTTCAAACATTGGAAAATCACCCTGTATTGGCCTTACGCCAACAGTAAAATTGAGTGCTTCATGAGAAAATTCAAGAAAACAATGCAGATTGCAATTACAACTGGGTTTAGTTTTCAGCAAGAGTTGTCCAGTTTGGGGCAGATTATAAAACCTACGCGTGCAGCCTACATTTGTGCGCGCTACCTGGCGTGTACAAATGTACGCCCTATTTTATAACATGCACGTGCAGACGCGCGCATGTTATAAAATCAGGGGTCGGTGCGCGCAAGGGGGTGCACACTAGTGCAACTTGTGTGCGCCAAGCCCTCGGGGAGACCAGCTGGCTTTCCCCGTTCCCCTGCCACTTTCCCCTCCCTTCCTCTACCTGTCCCGCCCCCCAGCCCGAAAAAAAACCCCTTACCTTTTTTATGGAAATTACACCTGCCAGAGGTAGGCGTAACTTGCACGTGCTGGCCAAGTGCCGGCGCGTGATCCCCCAGCCCATCGGCTGTATGGAGGCCTCTGGCCATGCCCCCCGCCCCTGCCCTGCCCCGGACTGCCCACGCCCCACCCATGCCCCACCCCTTTTTTCAAGCCTCTGGACATACGCGCGTCCTGGGCCTTTACGTGCGCCGCCGGGCCAATACAAAATAAGCTTGGCGTGCACAGGAGGGGTTACGCGCGTAAATCTTGAGGATTTACGCGCATAACCCTTTTAAAAGCTGCCCCTTTTTGTGCAACTACAGGACCATGCCTTATAGTGCCGTTGGTGCTACTCCAACTACTTCTCATTTTATATGACCCATATAAGCCAAACTACTTCACTGTGGGGAAGATGCCATAACAACTTTGATGTACTGCTGCAGCAACATGACCCCAGTGCTAAACACAAAATTAAAACTTATGTGGATTGCTCTAGGCATGCGAAAACCTCATCTCTCAAAACTGGGGGCAATGTCCTAAAAGGGATCTCTAGAATGAGCTTTCCAACCCGCACTGTATCAACCCTTGCTATATCACTAGAATGAATGTCACAATGATCACTGCTCAGCGAGATGATCACAGAGTTATACAGAATACTTCTCAATTCAAAGTACTATATGGATCTCATTTTGTGCCCAATGATATATCCAATAACAATAAAAATTGGGGGTACTCATGCTCCATCATTCACTCCCTTGAGAGAACCTGAAAATGTCCAGGGGACAACTCCACCAGTTTTGCTTTCTCCACACTCAATGGTTAACACCTGGTGTGAGGCAGAGTTTACATTTTTAGCCTTGGCACATGCATACTGAATAGCATAGCAGGTGAAAGAGAGTAGGCCATGCTGTTCACCATGTGCCCACTAAAACCTCATTTACATCTGATATTTCTTTATTTATTTGTGGATATGTGCTAATTTTAGTGTATACTTACTAAATCCTCGGGGACATGTTTATTGCTTAGCGTGCTCATTAGGGCTTTAATGCATACTAAATGACCTTAGCATATACAGTAAGCTTTAGTACATAGCCTCTTAATGGTCAATTTCATTAACCAATATATTTAAAAAAAAAAATCTATAATAGTACTGAAATAGGGTATGTATAGATCTGTGTGTATGTGTGTGAGTATGTGCTCTACATGTATAAATCTACAGTATAATTTCTTTCTTTTTCTTTCTTTATAAATATATATTATAGATATATGTATGTATATATATGTATATATGTGTATGTTCTGCGCTATTGTGTATTATCCTGACCCAAAGGAAATGCCTGCAAGATTCCTTCTTTCCCCATGTATTAGGAATCCTTGCAATAATTAGCAATGTTAAAATGAATATTAGCTTATGCTCAACAGCTTTCCCAGCATGCTACTCTGCACTGACCTAGTAGTGCTAAACCAATTATTTTTTTGAACTTCATGGCTTTAAATAATCCCCTGCTCTAAAACTCCCTTTACCCCTCAACTACTTAACTGCAGGCCTGGCTGCCCTAAAATCCTTTTCTTATACTTTGTAGCTTTTTAAGCAAGGCCCCTCTCTAAGCAGGCTTAATCCCTTCTCTGTAGAAAACATGAAAGACCTTGAGCAAATCAAGATTTCTCCATGGAGAATTCAGCTAATCCTGTGCTTAGCTCCTAACAAGAAAATCCATCTCTCCACCAAGCACCCCACATCACTAGGACTAATGCCTGACTTGAATAACAAGGAAATTACTGTGCTTTAATTGTAGCATTGCTCTGTCACATGGAAAAGTTGAGCGAGAAATGTGATGGGGCTTCTCCAGGAAAGACAGGTCACGCCTTTTGTTTTTTGCAAGAGATCATTATTATTATTATTATGTAAAATTAGACTAAATTGACTTACTGACTTTTATAAAAGAGTGTGCGCCACTCTGTACATTGAAGTTTGATTAGCGCAGAACAGCTAGTTATTTCTGCCTTATAGATTGTTTCAGAATTATTGTTATTATAATTCATTACACACACTACAGTACATAGTCTTATTCATGCTGCTGCATTTATATTCAAATGATGTCAGGGCACGATCGTGCCCCAAAATGATCAGTTCAAGACAGATACAGCAAAGATTCAGCATGCAAGGTGAGAGAGAGAGAGGGAGAGAGAGAGAGAGAGAGAGAGAGAGGATAATTTCTGCCGAGCTTGGCTGCAACGCATGGCTTCTTTTCCTACTCAAGATCTAGACCCGTTTGGATATTTGCCAGGTATTTGTATCCTGGATTGGAAGCAGGATGCTGGGTTAGATGATCTGACCCACTATGGCAACTTCTTATGTTCTTATCATCTAGTGAAAGGGCTGGAGACCAATTCTCTGGTTTTATTGGTTTTATTTGTGGCTGTTTTATTAGGGCATAGAACTTCATGGTTTGAAGGGCCAAAATGTGTCCTGTGTTTTGCAGTATGTAGTAACAAAAATATTAATAATTAGGAGGATAGTTTCAAAGGGATCTAGCTCGATAACTAAGGAGATACCAGGTTAGATCCCCCAGCCCTGGGGTGAAAACTGCACCCCTCGAAGTGACACAATTTGGTTGTCTAATTTCATTAGGAGCCTAGATTTAGCCATGGGAAAAATTGGCTGCCTCAGGGTGGGAAGTGGAGATGGGCTAGAGGAAGGAAAATCTAAATAAAAATTAAATAAATATACTGTTAGATTAGATTTTCAAATCTGTGACATATTTTCAAGTATAAGTTTCCTTTGAAAATTGGCACAAACATACATTTTTGAAATGCAGAAGGTTATACGGGTTGTTATAAAATTACCCTCCTTAATTGTAAGCTCTTTTGGACAAGGAATTGCTAATAGAGTAAACCATCCTGAGTATTATTTGTAGAGGTAAGCTAAAAATCCAAATTGTTTTTATTGTTAAATGTTATGCATCTCAGCCTTGAAAATGTCTATATGACATAGCCCACCCAATGCAATGTTAAATAAAACAATGGCCAACTTTTAATTACCAGATCTATGGCGTATGTATCCGAAGCAATGGAACATGAAAGCCTCTGTTTTTGTTTTGTAATCTGAACAATTCCTTTTACATAGTTCACTGTCAACAACAATCTTCCAGAACATTGAACACTGTAAAAAAAAAAAAAAAAATGGCTGATGCAGTTCTACTGGAGCTCCACTAGATGGTAGCAGAGATCTTTACACTGAACAAACCCATACTAACTGGCACCTTTTTGAACACAGGCCAAGTAAAAAAAAAGAATAAAATTGGCACATAAACTTGGATTTTGACAGAGTCCCTTCAAAGCAATGAGGTGGTCCAATTCTAAGCCTTCCTATGCACCCTGCAATTAAAATGATGCCATGTGTAAGGATTCCAAACAACTTTCAAAATCACAATGTACTTTAACTAAAAAGTGAGAAATCAGTGTTTTAGTCTAGCATTAATTACTTGTTTTGAATCAAGCTGTAATTTGCTTAATTTTTTCAACAAATTACAATTGACTGGTATCCCTTCCAACATTTTTTTTTATAATACTGTAATGGAAAGTAATTGTTCAATCTTGTTTTAAGAAAATGGCAAATCAATTGAAATAATATTCTATAAGGTTGTGGCAATTTTTCAGAGTGCTTTAAAAACAGACCTGGAATTTAAAGGAAAATACATCCTCAGTACAGTATTTTATTTCTAATTGCAAATACATTTTTTTTGAAATAGCATAGGATCTTTGATTTCCTTCAGGCGCTTGCAGAAAATATCTTGGATACTTTATTTTCTGAAAATTGAAAGCACAGACCATGAACTGAATAATCCAAATTCGGTATGTCTCTCCTAGTGATGCAGTAATCCTTGCTTCTTATTCTATGCCACTTCTTCCTCTGTTCTATTGCCTTTGTATGCCGGACAGCCTTTTCCACAGATATGCTTTAAGGATTTTTTTTTTCAAGTTTAAAACCTCTCATATTCATGACATCGCTGGCATCTCTTTTTCATAGTGGGTTGTTTTTTTTTTTTTACATTCTGTAATCTATTGCTCTTTGTGTTTCACTCTCTTTCCCTTCTCCAGCATAGAATCTGATATTACATAGCCTCACAGAAGACCCACCTACACTCGTGCATCATTTGCCCTCTCTAGTTGTCACTTCTTCCTTCTCTAAGACTTGCGAGCTGATTCAATAAAGGGCAATACATTTAGTCAAATATCACACCCCATTAGTCAAGCACCGAGCCTTAAATCTGCCCCATTATCATGCTAGGTACTAAAACTGAATATGCAGAAATATGTGCAATACATATTTTTAGCATGAAAAAAGCGTGTTTCAGCTTAAAAAGACCATGTGAGATCAACCACATATGGATGGAAGGGAGCCCGCCTTTTTGGGGGAAAGGAGAGCTACTGGCCCCAAGATATCAGAGGATTAGGTAAACGGGAGAGAAATGTGATTGCCGACAGGGGTGTGCATCTTGTTCTTTTTCTTTCCTTCCTCTTCTCCTCATTCCTTTGTGTCTACCCTGGTCTTGTTCTGAGAGCGTAATCTATTTGAGTGGACTTGCCTTAGCTAGTCAGTTTGTGCTGGTGTCTTTGCCCTGTGTGATGAGTTTGGAAGAGCCATATGCTGAAAGAACTGAGAGTGAGCCATGAGCATGGGCATGAGAGAGCGTGAAGGATGGGAGAGAAGAGGAGAGGCATGGAAAAGAGTAAGTGGAGGGAGGAGGAGGAAGGGAAGGGAAAGGGAGGAGATGGCAGGATGGGTGGGACCCTTGACAGTCTGGCTCTGTAGCGCACTCTGATGTTGTAGACTGTAGCAGAGCATCTTGGGCAAGGCCATGAGTCCACAATATGTAATTTAACCAGTGAGGAAAATTAAAAGCTAACAGAGAAGGTTATGGAGCAGTATGATGTACTATTTGGGAAGGAGGCAGTGAAGAGATCCACAGCCTTCTAGAAGAACATTTGGAATATATAGTCAGGAGCCTCAGCAGTGTGTGGGTCTCCCATTGAGCAACAGATAATTGTAAGAAGCATGTATGAGATTTTAAGAGGCAGTTGACAGAAGAGATCTTCAGGCTTCAGGCCCATGTATCGGTAACTGTGGGAGAACCAGTCCCAGCTGACAGTTACAGAAGAGGGGCCGTGAGCTGACATAGGACCAAAGCAGGTTATGGGTCTCCCTGGAGCAGGGGCAGTTCTATAATGAGGCAGAGTGAGGCGGCCGCTTCAGACGGCAGAATGTTGAGGTGGCAAAAAATGCTCCCCCTCCAAAAAAAAAAAAATGCCCCTGCACAGCATCTGCCTCACCTGAATGCCTGATGAATCTACAGGAGCATGAGCGTTCCATGTCACTGCAGCACGCAGGCTCACCTTTTTGTTCTACCTCATGCTGCACAGCTTCACTGAGCATGTGGCGCAGGGCTGAAGCTAAGGTGTCAAAAAAAAACCCACAAACCGGAAACCGATCCAATACTGCAGTAGCGACCAAAACAAGAGGACCGGTGAACACCAGGAATTCTTTATTCAGCACAGAACATCATAATAAGCCCGACTCAGGCCGAGTTTCACTCATTTGAGCTGCTTCAGGGGCTATCAGAACAAAACAATATAACCTCATATAAAAACATATAAATACATATAGAAACATATACACCATACATACATAATAAAATCATATGAAATAATATGAAATCAAATAGAAATATACACAGACATTGGACATAATGAACAAAAATTGTGACAACACTCAATAGCCAAGAATTGGAAGATATTAGAGATGGTCTAATCTAATAAATTAAAATTATAACAAAAAGAACTTCTATCTGTGTGAATAATTATGTATATGCAATATATTAGATTGATTAAATTGGTGCAGTCTATTAATTTCAAAAGAACATTTTAATCAAAGTGTTTTAATGATTTGAGTAAATACCTATTACACTTGATACCGGTGGTTGCCTGCATGCAGCAGTTCAGCTTCTCTGAGTGTGCTAAAATAGGTTTAAAAAAAGGAAACATCAATTGCCCAAAGGACAAGTAGGCTAAAAATATTAAATCAATCTTAGATGCCAATTAATTAATCCCTCCCCCCAAAATAGAATAAAAAATGAAATTATTTAAGGAAAAAGATCAACCCAGGCTATACTGCTGGCTCAAGCACTGACACTTATTAATTAAGTGTATCTTGAAAAACATATTTTAAACAATATATATACCTATTTTTTATTTATTAAAAGAATTAAACACCAAATCAACAGTCAGCTTATGTTCTGTCAGCGATTTAAATGCCAACCTTCGCGCCAAAATGATTTAAAAACACAAAAGGTTTATTTGAAAACCACATGGCTATAACACAAAAATTATATTCAAAATATTGAAATTTTTGCAAAACAAATTTTAATATCTTAGCTGTCACCTTATGCATGGATCTCCATCGAAGTGTCAAATTGCGCGCCAAAAAACTTGAAGTCAATTAAACATTATGCCTGGGACGGAGCATGGCGAATTCACAAAAGATCATTAGAAGCTAAGGTGTGACTGTCCTCTGGTCTGGCGGCATGCTCAGAGGCAGTGGAAAGTTCCGTGTAGTACTGATCGCGGCGCTGCTGTCGCTATAAAGTGAGGCCTGGTTCCAGATATGTGCAAGCCCGCTGCTTTCTCCCTCTCCCTCTCCCTCTTTCCCACCCTAAATCCAGCTCGATCTCTCTCCCCATCCATGCATCCCCCCCCTTGATCCCAGTTCCCTCAGTCCCTGGTTGTCCCGGCCTGGTTCCCTTCTCCCTACACTTGGCTTGGTCCAAAGGGGCCTTTCAGGTTGGATTGCCCCGGTGCGCCGGTCAGGTCAGTCATGTGGTTGCAGGGCTTAACTTATGCTGGGCCGTGCAGAGGAAAAGAAGAGGCCTCCCTCGGCTGGGCCACGTGGCTGAAGCAGAGATGCCCCTGTCAGCTGGACTGCAAGTCGGAAAATAGAAGGCTGTGGTCTGCAGGGCTGCACAGCCAAAGAGAAGAGGCCGTGGCAGCTGTTATGTTCTGGGGAGAGGGAAAGCCAGAGTGTGTGTGTGTGTGAGAGAGAGAGAGAGAGAGCACATGTATGTGAGCTGGAGCATGTATGGAGAGAGCATATGTGTGAGCAAATAGCATGTAAGACTGCATGTATATGTGAGAAAGAAGCTGTGCAGGCCTGAGGAAGACTCTGTAATGAGGAAAGAAAGTGTGTGCATGAGAAAGAATGTGCGTGTATATTTGTGAGAGAATGTGAGAGAGCATATGTATGTGTATGTGAGAGAGAACGTGCTTCACTAGTATGGCAGTCTAATGGAATTTTTTTGTTAATTTTTTTAAGGTTAAGGCCCTCTCTACAACTGAATTTACTTCTTAGATTGTTTTTAAACTTAAAAGTCAATCCAGAAGATAGTTACTGTTTTGGTTTTTTTTTTGTTTTTTTTTTGTGCACACAGGTATCATCTCTGATGCATTTTAACCTGGGTTGTATCCAAAGAGAGTCTTTATGAAATTGTGATTGTACCGATGACAATGTGTTGTGGTTTGCATGGCTTCAAATAAGGCTTCAGATAAGGGTTTGAATCTTTGGTGGTGCTTGGAGTCGTAGGGAGGGATGTGACCTTTGTGATTTATACAGTGGGGTGTAATTATGGATGGTGGTAGGCAGCAAAGAAATTTATGCATGGGAGATTGAATAGGACACTATGGAAAATCAGAGAACCAAGGCCCCTTAAAATGTTTTAGTTTCCATGTGTTGTTGTAATGCAATTTTTAAACTGGGTTTGTAAAAGTTTGAGGTACAGACATTTGAAAGATGCTATAAGATTAATTTTAAAAGGCATTTCCACCAGTAAATGAGCTTTTTAACAATTGCCCACCCTATATGTGGATCAAAGTATGTGCCTGAGGTCTCTAAGTGTGTACTTTCTCCTGCAGCGAGAGGAAGCATTCCTGGGAGTGGGACTGGGGGAAGGCTCCGTTATTATGTGCACACTGTTGAATTAAAAAAAATATGTATATAATTGTTCTCATGAAAATCTACCTTCACAAATGAGAATGAGAGACTGTCCCTGTGAAAGTGAATAACTGAGTGTGAGAGAGACTGTGAATGAGAGTGTGTGTGTGTATATGAGAGAAACTTGTGTGTGTGTATATGTGTGTGTGTGCTGTATGTGTATGAGAGGATCTTGTATGTGTGTGTGTGTGTGTGTGTGTATGAGAGGAACTTGTGTGTGTATATATATGTGTGTGTGTGTGTTGTGTGTATATGAGAGAATCTTGTGTATGAGAGAGTGTGTGTGTTGGGGTGTGTGTGTGTGTGCAAGAGAGTGTATGTTTATTGCAAATAAGGCCCTTAGAAGCTTTTCTTGTAATGTCTTATAGACAAGTTACCAGATAGTTAATGTTAGGCCAAGGTATACACAGGGCCGGTGCAAGGGTATTAGGCGCCCTAGGCGAAACGTCAGTTATGCCACCCTCCCCCCCGCCTCCACACACAATTAACTTACATTGTGCATTAATGAAAATAGCGAAGTCTGTATTTATAACAGAACATTTATTTGACATTTTTATGTCATGTAAACCATTGAGATGATTTGTCTTATCGACGGTATAGAAACTCTTTTATAAATAAATGGTGGGACAAAGCACAGACACATACACACATACACCCTCACATACATTCCCTTTCTCTATTGCACATAGGCACTCTCTCTCTCTCTCTCTTTCTCTCTCTGGCAAACAGGCTCTGCTCTCTCCTTTAGATGCTTCTCCAAAGTTTCCTTCCTCAATCTCAATTACTTCCTCAATCTTTCCCTATTGTCTTCTCCAACCATCTCTTTCTCCCTCCAGGCCCTATCACAGTCCCTGTTCTTTCTCCCCTCAGGGCTATTCCTCTTCCTTTTTCTTCCCTCAGGGCTATTCCACCTCCTCCCCACCCCCCCCCTACCTCCATCTAATGGCCCAACCATTATTGTCCTGAGATCCCCCTCCCTCCCCAGCAGAGGAACAGGCCAAGCTACTACTGATCCCTACAGAGAAACCACATGCTAAAAGAATGCTTCATCTCAGTCTTTGCATGCAGAACACAAACTCTCACCAAATACAGAATAAAGCCACATAAAGTATAAATAGAAATGCGCAGACAAAAACTAAACTGTAAAATGTATCACGCCAGACTCTATACAGTGCAACAATGGAAAAACAAAAATGTCACCATTCTTCATGAAACAATCAATAAAATCAAGATATATAAATCATGAATCATAATATCATACTAATAAAATAATTTCAAAACAGCTGATGAATAGAATATCCAATAATTAAAGACTCAAACAAATTTTGAAACCTTTATCAAAACACCAATAAAATATTTCAAACAGAAGACATCACACACTACCCAATAATTAAAATGGTAGTCAGTCAAGAAAAATGAATTTTAAAAGCCACCTTTACTTACCCTCTCCAGCAGTTCTCCTACTTCTTTCCCTTGCAGGCCACACCAGAAGCAGCAGTAGCTGCTGAAGCTGTCCTCATGGTCCTCTTCCTTAGGGACCACAACCAGTCTCTTCTCTCTCTCTCTCTCTCTCACACACACACACACACACACACCAATCACATCCTCAAGACCAGTTTCTGTCTCTCACACCCCAATCATCTCAGTATCTCTCTCTCACACACAAGCACACACATACCACCAGTCATCTCCCTGTTCAGTTTCACACATATGTCGCCTCTCTGGCCAGTCTCTCTCAATCACACAATGCTCTCGCTCCCCTTACTTATACGCAGGATTTCAATCACACACATGCCCTCCTCTCACAGCCACAAGCCAGCCAAAAACATGCTCCATCTCTCTCTCGTACACACGCATTGACTCACACAAGCACCCTCCCTGACTCACATATTCACCACACACACAGAAGCACCATTCCTTTCTCAGGCACACACACACACACACACACACACACACAGAAGCACCATTCCTTTCTCACACACACACACCCAGAAGCGCCATTCCTTTCACACACACACACACACACACACACACACACACACACACACACACACAGAAGCACAATTCCTTTCTCACACACACACACAAGCACCATTCCTTTCTCACACACACAGAAGCACACTGAAGCTCCATTCCTTTCTCACACTCACACACCCACCCAGAAGCTCCATTCCTTTCACACACACACACACACACACACACACACAGAAGCACTCTGCCGATCTAAGGCCCCCAGCTGAACAGCTGGTCTCCGGCGGGGGTTAGCAGCATCGGTGTTCATTATTTTGCCGCCACCGGCCACGATTTTTATTTCTTCGGCCCCCGCTGCTTGGTCTCTAGCGGGGGCTGACTAGGCTGCGCCCATCTTCGTTTCTTCGGCTCTCGCGGGCTTGGTCTCCCGCGGGGGCTGTCTGGGAGGCGCCGGGCCGGCCCATCTTCTTTTCTTCGGCCTCCGCCGGCCTCGATTTTTATTTCTCCGGCCGGGGCTGGCTTGGTACAGCTATTATTACTTCAATGGGCTTGCGAGGCTGCAAACACAAATTCTCCACCTACCTTGAATTGATGGAGGTCTCTGGGCTGAATGCAGGCTGCACGCGGTCGAGACCACGTGACCAGCTAGACCGGCCCACCGGGGGAAGCCCGATCCCCCAATAGGTCAATCCGCCCCTGCTGGCTGAGCAATCAGATCGGGTCTTGTTAATTATCATGGCCGGCACCATGATAATTAATTAAATCTGTCTTTGGGGCGGGCTGCCGGCAGCGGCTCTTTTATTTTTATCGGGGGGGGGGGGCCGGCGGCTTAATGCAGCTCTTTTATTTTTACCGGGGCAGGCTACGGCTCTCTTAATTTTACCAGGGCAGTGCCGCCCCCGGGAAGCTGGCGCCCTAGGCGACCGCCTAGTTCGCCTAGTGCTTCCGCCGGCCCTGGGTATACATAGTCTAGGGTATGTTCTACTTCTTGGTTATTTCGATAAAATTTGAAATTTGTGTTGGAGACTTTTTTGACTCAGTTTTGCTGGCAATGTATGATCCTGGGATACATGATTGATAGAAAATGAAAAAATGTTTTATTCTATAGATGCATTTCTGTATTTAGAGAATGTATATTTCTGTATTTCAAAGGCCAACAGTGGAATTTTGGAGAAGGGAATGGAGAGAGTGCAGAGGACAGGGGGAGAGAGAAAATGTGCCCAGCACTGCTAATCCATGTCAGTCTAGGGGAGCTGGTTGCCTTTCTTCCTCCACCTGTCTGACTTCTTTACATTTTTGCCCCCACCCCTCCTGAGGAACAGGGATCAATTGGGGTGGGGTATGGTGGGTGCACCGAGATCTTAATTATCAATCATGACGTTAATAACAATCTAATATACCCAGCTGTCCCACTCATTTCTACCACTCCTATAATTAATCACTCACCATATGTACGTGATCTAGGCGTCATGATAGATAATCAGCTTAACTTCAAAAAATTTATAAGCACCACCACTAAAGACTGCTTCTATAAACTTCTTGTCCTGAGAAAATTGAAACCACTTCTCCACTTCAATGATTTTCGGATGGTTCTACAAGCCATTATTCTAACAAAAATCGATTATTGCAACTCGCTCCTTTTTGGTCTCCCTACCTCATCCATCAAACCCCTCCAGATGATTCAAAACTCTGCAGCTAGAATCCTTACCAATACAAATAAAAGAGACCATATAACCCCCATACTAAAACTCCTCCACTGGCTGCCTATTAAGCAAAGGATTCTCTATAAAGTATACACAGCAATTCATAAATCTATTTACAACATATCCCCACTCCACTTAAGTACCCAACTTCGTTTTCACTCTTCATCTAGACCTATCAGAGGAGCTTATAAAGGCACACTCTATGTTCCTTCAACAATATCCTTACATCAGAAACGTACCATCTCTTTAGCAGGACCCGTCCAATGGAACATGCTCCCGCCAGACATCCGCCTTGAGATCTGCTTCGCTTCCTTCAAAAAGAAAATTAAAACCTGGCTCTTTAGCCAAGCTTTTCCAGAACTTTGATTATTTTTTACCTCCAGCTATCAAGATTTTCTCACCATCGCAATCCCTTCTGCAGATCACATTTATCTTAGACAATTACGCCTTATTTTATGATTTGGTTTCTCAAAGAGACTATACAATTTTCTCAATGTTATTTTTCGAACCTGTTTTCCAAGTTCTATAACCTTGTTATATGTACCGCCTCTTGGCGTAATTTTTATGTTTCAATGTAAACCGATGTGATCTGTATTTTAATACAGGAACACCGGTATATAAAAATCTAAAAATAAATAAAAATAAATTTACCCT
The DNA here is from genome assembly GCF_901001135.1 of Rhinatrema bivittatum. Lineage (NCBI taxonomy): Eukaryota > Metazoa > Chordata > Amphibia > Gymnophiona > Rhinatrematidae > Rhinatrema > Rhinatrema bivittatum. The sequence continues at coordinate 551,490,254 of NC_042615.1, forward strand.
AGAGCCAGCCCAGTGAGTGAGAGTCCTTTGAGTGCTGCCAACAGGATTCATCCTGTTTCCCTGCTTGAAGGCAAAACATTGCGGATATTTTGACGGGGGAGCCCATTACATTCCTCCCTCAGGCAGCAGGTTGCCTTGAGCCGCCCCTGCCCTGGAGGCCTTGGAAGCAGTGAAAAAAACCTCACATTAGCATTAAACATGTCGAATGTCGAAAGATGTTCCTTTGGTGCTGGGAGCCTTGTGCGAGGTTAGTTTATCTTCCGGAGTGCCATTGATCAATCTTCCAGTACTAAACCCTGGACTTGAGGTCTGTCCCACAGGGCAAGTGGTGAGATCTCACTTGAATCTATATGAAACGTTATTAGCACCATGAATCTCTCTATTAGCAAGAAGTTAGAAGATATTGAATCCTTTATGAGAGACAATAAAGATCACATCAAGAGAGTTGAACCATCTGCTAAAGTTTTCTCTGAGAAATTCTCTGATTTTGAAGGGAGGTTAACTTCGCTTCAGTCTAATAACAATACCCTAGAGAAGGATAATCTTATGTTACCCTCAACCGGGGTGTTTAGTCCCAAGGGTTCACAATCACATTTTTAACCTCTGGGGCTGCTCCAGCTAGACTACTTCCTCCCAGCTCAACTCTTGATCCCTGGGGGGGGATTCTTTTTATGGGGGGAGAGACTCTCGTCTATGGCCCAGACAATGAAAGAAACTTTAATGGGTCCCTTGTGTGTATTTGCAGCTGTGGCATCCTCTGGAGGGAGATGCTGTGACTAACCAAACAAGACCAGGTGCTAGGTTTAAATAATAATTTGCTGATTGGTTTAAGGCAAATAAACGTCCAACTTTAAATACTTGTGCTTTTACAGATGATGTCTTTACAGATAGTGTATTTCACTGTGGGTAGGTGTTCTTTCTTTTCAGCACACTGGTTGAGCTTCCCATGGTGGTGTAAAATGTGCACTCAAAGCTCCCCACTGGCTTATTTGGGATTCCTAGGTCAGAGTCCCTTTCTATCATTGCAAAAATCCTACCACAGTCCAGCATCTTCCCGAACATCCAGCCCTGTGCCCTGGTCCCAAATTAGTGGAGATCCGGATGGGGTCTCCTCGCTCTACCTTGACTCTATTAAGTGGATCTAAAAGGGTGACTCCTTGGGTTGAAAAGTCTTTGGGTGGGAACCTAAAGATCCCGCTAGGCTCCTGGTGAAGGGGGGTGGCTTAAAACCTCTTTACAACAAAAAAGTGTATTTTCCTTCTTGAAAAAGAGGATTACTAGAGAAATTCTATTTTTTTTTTCTATTTGCTTGCATTGTTTATTACCTCTGAAACCTAATTTCTTTAACAAACACTATTGTATTGTTAGTATTTGTTAAAATTAATAAATATATAGTGAAAAAAATTACATTAAAGTTATATTTTCTGTTAATAAGAATGGTGGTGGTGGTGGTGGTGGTGGTAGGGGTTGTTGTGGCTGGCTGTTAGTTAGAAGTAGCCTTATAGGTGCTAACTGCCTGTATCTCTTAATTTCTGCATGGGAACCAGAACTTTGAGAGCATAATGTTTTAGGGATGTGCAGCAGGGATGGATTCGTTCCATTTGGTATTCGTATTCGTGGGGAGCCAAATCCATTGCATTCGTTCTCGGGGGACCCCAATCCATTCATTAGTTATGTATATATTCGTTTCCCAAAAAAACCCCCATCCCACCCTTTAAATTTAATTAACGACAACCCCCCACCCTCCTGACCCCCCCAAGTCTTACCAAAAGTCCCTGGTGGTCCAGCAGGGGACCTGGCGTGATCTCCTGCACTCGGGCTGTTGCCTGCCGGTATTCAAAATGGCACCAATAGCCTTTGCCCTCACCATGTCACAGGGGCGACCGGTGCCATTGGTCGGCCCCTGTCACATGGTAGGAGCAATGGACGACCGGCGTCATCTTGTGCTCCTACCATATGACAGGGGCCGACCAATGGCACCAGTGGCCCCTGTGACATAGTAAGCGCAAAGGCTATCGGCGCCATTTTGAATACTAGCAGCCGATGGCCCGAGTGCAGGAGATCGCTCCAGGACCACCGCTGGACCACCAGGGACTTTTGGCAAGTCTTGGGGGGGACTCCTGACCAATGGCACCGGTAGCCTCTGTGACATAGTAAGGGCAAAGGCTATCGGTGCCATTTTGAATACTGGCAGCCGACGGCCAGAGTGCAGGAGATCGCTCCAGGACCACTGCTGGACCACCAGGAACTTTTGGCAAGTCTTAGGGGGGTCAGGAGTCCTCGTTCATTAGTTACTTATGTATTTGTTTCCCAAAAAAACCGCCTTTAAATTTAATTAATTACAACCCCCCACCCTCCTGACCCCCTCAAGACTTACCAAAAGGCCCAGCCGACGGCCAGAGTGCAGGAGATCGCTCCAGGACCCCTGCTGGACCACCAGGGACTTTTGGTAAGACTTGGGGGGGTCAGGAGGGTGGGGGGGTTATTCGTTAGATACGTTGTATTTGTGGGGGTTCGCCATACATTTCGTGACCCCACAAATACAACGAATAGGGACATATACGTTGCGGATTGCCAATACGTCATAAACGAATGCACACCCCTACAATTTTTAATAAGGCAAGACAGTTGTGTCTTCTGAGGGTTCTCTACTCTCTGGTAGTTCATCCTGAGTTTAAAATTTCAAACTTCTTACAGAGAAGGGATAGAGGTGAATTTCTTGAAATGCTCTCTACCATACTGTGGGTAGCAGTATCAGAAAGCATGTTGTGGTGATCACAAACCCAAATGGGAGATCAAAAAGATTCTCCATAACTAGAATTCTTCCAGGAGGAAACAACATACAAATACTTGATCCAGCTTGTGAAAATCTTCAGAGGGATAGCTGTTAGCCTTGTGTAGCAAAAATGACAAGTGGCGAGTAGCACCTTATAGACCAACCAATTTATTGAAGTATGAGCTTTTGAGAATGAAGTGGGCTCTGTCCCTGAAAGCTCATGCCTCAATTAATTGGTTAGCCTATAAGATGCCACCTGCCTCTTGTCATTTCTGATCCAGCTTGGTACTCGCCTTAAAGAATACTGTCCAGGATGCAAAGAATGGGGTAGATTTTTAAAAATTGCGCGATCGCGTACTTTTGTTTGCGCACCAGGCGCGAACAAAAGTACACTGTATTTTATAAGATACGCGCGTAGCCGCGCGTATCTTATAAAATCCGGGGTCGGCGCGCTCAAGGGGGTGCACATTTGTGCAACCTGCGCGCGCCGAGCCCAGGGCTCGCTGCCTGTTCCCTCCGAGGCCGCTCCGATTTCGGAGCGGCCTCGGAGGGAACTTTCCTTCGCCCTCCCCCCACCTTCCCCTCCCTTCCCTTACCTAACCCACCCCCCCGGCCCTATCTAAACCCCCCTTACCTTTGTTGGCAGATTTACGCCTGCTAAAAGCAGACGTAAATCTGCGCATGCCAGTGGGCTGCTGTCGTGCCGTCACCCGACCCGGGGGCTGGTCCGGAGGCCTCGACCACGCCCCCGGGCCTGCCCCTGAAACGCCGCGGCACTCCCCCGAAATGCCACGTCGTTTTGGGAACGCCCCCGACACGCCCCCTCCCTGCCCCTTTTAGAAAGCCCCGGGACTTACGCGCGTCCCGGGGCTCTGCGCGCGCCGATGGCCTATGCAACATAGGCCATCGGCGCGCAGGGCATTTAAAATCCACCCCAATGTGTTTTTAGAGGATTTGTCTTTTGCAAGAGGAACTGCTGAAGTAAAAGAAGACTTTTTTTTTGTAATGTCTGTTTGTGTTTCTGTTCCAAATGTTGAGAAAGAATCATGTGTCTGGAGTTGAAGTTGTTTATCCTTTGGCTATTTGAACTTTTATTTGGACTTTGATGGAATTGTTAGAAACCAGCTCCTTGAAGATGATGACCTGTTATTAAGAGAGCTAAAAAGGAAGCCCCTTGAGAACATGGGCATTAGGAATATATTAGCTTATGTAATAAGCTCCCTACTAAGAGTTGGTTAAAATGTACCATTTGAGTGAGAAGGAGACAAAGCAATAGTATAGGTATTTGATTTCCCTATGTGGAAGAGATTCCTCTGGTATATAAAGCCAGACCACCATCTTAGAGTGTGGATGCCTTAGATTTGCAGAGGCAGCATGTTTTGGCTGTCCTCTGATTTTCTTGCTGTTTGAGTTATTGCTTCCATGGAGCTTCTTTTAGTTGTATAGGAGTTTCTTTCCACCCTCCCCATCCATTTTGATGTTTTAAAATTGATGTATTTAAGAGTACTTATTAATTAGGGACTCAAGTTAATTTATTTGCTACTCTGACATCAAGTGGGAGAAGTTCTCTTCAAGAAAGAGGAAGCTGAAATCATCATAATCAGAAGAGAAGATTGACTTTCAGCCATCCAGAGGAGGAGAAGGAGAGAGGGGAGAAAAGGAGTTGGAATGGACTAGGAATATCTACTGAAGATTTGGAGAAGAGGAGTCAATTAAATATCATCCTGATACTGAAGGGGAAAGGAGGAGAATGATTGGTGCCATTCAGGTACTGTGAGAAAACTAAGGAGTTCGTAGGAGAAAAACTACATGGAGGAGATAGGAGATAAATGACCTTGTAAAATACATTTTCATCTTAAATAATTCACCAACATTAGAAGGAAAGTAATTAACTTGCCCTAAGCAATGGGATGGGAGAACATTAAGGTAAAGACTGAATCAATTGGATTTACCATCTTACACTTTGATAAGACGTTGAAAAGTCACAAGTTTATTTCAAGGCTCTTGCAACATTGAAACATGAAGTAAACAGCTTAAAGAATAATCTAATCATGTCACACTTTATCAATAAATGTATTATTGGAAACCACCAATGTTTCCAGTGTGTGTTTACTGCAAAGTGACTTGAACATTCATCCATGCTGTATACAAAAACTGGGAACTGGGATTTAAGTGTTGCAATGTGAGGGGCCTCGAAAGTAATCTTTCCTCCCTGCTCAGGGAACACCTTTTAACACTCTGGAAGTGTATCACTTAAAACTGTGAATTGAGATATGACCTCTGGAACCACTGTCCGGGTTTAACTAGCCCAGGGGTTCCACAGGGATGGCGGCTCTCAAACAGACGCGTGTGCGCACATTCGCACATAAATGACCGCCCGTGCCCGGGTACACAGTCATTTGATAACATACACATGAATATGCACGCATGTTATAAAATAGCCTGGAAGTGTGCACATGACACCAAATTTTAAGTGAGCATGTGCATATGCGCAAATCCCGCTTCTACTGCATATATCGGGGAATGTTGAAAGGGACGCGAGCCAACACCATTCCCAGTTTTACCCGTTCATCCCCAGTACACCCATTTAAGAGAGAGGTCCTCCAGCTCTCCCTGGATTGATAGCCTTCACTCCCGCCAGTTAGCCACAAACCTTAAAGCCCTGCAGATCTGCCTAGTTTTTAAAATTTTTTTAACTTGCATGGCATCCACAGCAGAAGTAAATTTATATAGCAGGGGACCTCGGCACATGCCGGGTCATGTCAGTATTCACGCGCACATCTTTGGTTCATGCCCCGAAATGTTCATGCCCTTCACAAACCACACCCACATCCAACTCCTTTTTGAAATGTTCCAAGATTTGTGTGCTGTGGGAGGTAAATGCGTATCTCTGTGGGTTTTAAAGCTTACTTGGTGCGTGCGAACCCGACTTCTTCACATGTCCCCTAATAAGGGAGGAGGAATAGCCTAGTGGTTAGAGCAGGGGGCTCCTAACCAGGAGACCAGCGTTCAAGTCCTGCTGTCACTCCTTGTGACCTTGGGCAAGTCACTTTACCCTCCATTGCCTCAGGTACAAACTTAGATTGTAAGCCCTCTGGGGATAGGAAAGTACCTGAATGTAAACTGATGTGATATCTCAGATCAAATGTCAGTATAAAAAGAAATAATAATGCATAAGAACATAAGAAAATGCCATACTGGGTCAGACCAAGGGTCCATCAAGCCCAGCATCCTGTTTCCAACAGAGGCCAATCCAGGCCATAAGAACCTGGCAAGTACCCAAAAACTAAGTCTATTCCATGTAACCATTGCTAATGGCAGTGGCTATTCTCTAAGGGGTAGATTTTAAGAATTTGCGCGATCGCGTACTTCTGTTCGCGCACCAGGCGCGAACAAAAGTACACTGGATTTTACAAGATACGTGCGTAGCCACTCGTATCTTATAAAATCCGGGGTTGGCGCGCGCAAGGGGGTGCACATTTGTGCAACCTGCGCACGCCGAGCCCAGCGCGCGCTGCCTGTTCCCTCTGAGGCCGCTCCGATTTCGGAGCGGCCTCGGAGGGAACTTTCCTTCGCCCTCCCTTCCCCTACCTAACCGCCCCCCCCCCCGGCCTTATCTAAAACCCCCTTACCTCTGTTGTACGATTTACGCCTGCTAAAAGCAGACGTAAATCTGCGGCGCCAGTGGGCTGCTGGCGCGCCATCACCCAACCCGGGGGCTGGTCCGGAGGCCTTGACCATGCCCGCAGGCCGGTGCCACGCCCCCGGGCCCACCCCCGCAACGCCACGTCACGCCCCTGAAACGCCGCGTCATCTAGGACACGCCCCCGACACGCCCCTTTTACAAAGCCCCGGGACTTACGTGCGTCCCGGGGCTCTGTACGCACTGGCGGCCTATGCAAAATAGGTGCGCCGGCACGCAAGGGCCGGATTTACACGCGCAGGGCATTTAAAATCCGCCCCTTAAAGTTTATTTTCAGGAAGTACTGTCCAGAATTTGTGGACAGCATCTTCTATTAATTCTAATTTTCTTTCAGCATCTGGCTAGAATCTGGAGGAAGGAAAGAGAAAAAGTGCTATTTCCTCCTTCCTGGAGGTTTTAAGGGTAGTCCAGTGGACGAGTATCTGTTCCTCATGGAGACTGTACTGGCAATGGTAATAGCTCTAACACCGAGTTTTTACAAGTGTTATGATTGTGCTTCTTCTCAGACTTGGATTTAGGCAATGAGCAACACAGGCAACTATCTCCAGTGCCAAATTTCGATAGGTGACAGAACATTGCTGCTGCTGCTGCTGTTCCTTCATTTGGGCCTGCCTCTGAGCCATTTTTTTTATCTAGAGGGCAGAGCCGATCCGGCAGCAGCAGCCACAACTTTGAAAAGGAAATTTAGCATCGGGGCTTCCCACTGCCTGTCAAAAGCTGCAGCTCTGGCCTCTCACATGGGTTTTCATACTGGCAGGAAGCTCACGAGGGAAGAGAGGGTGGGACTGCCAAAGTGCTTTGAGTGAGTGAGGGGTGGCCGGAGGCTCCATGCTGAATTTTCTTTTCAAAGCTGGTGCCATTGCTAATGGCAGTGGCTATTTTCTAAGTGAACTTAATAGCAGGTAATGGACTTCTCCTCCAAGAACTTATCCAATCCTTTTTTAAACACAGCTATACTAACTGCACAAACCACATTCTCTGGCAACAAATTCCAGAGTTTAATTGTGCGTTGAGTAAAAAAGAACTTTCTCCGATTAGTTTTAAATGTGCCCCATGCTAACTTCATGGAGTGCCCCCTAGTCTTTCTACTATCCGAAAGAGTAAATAACCGATTCACATCTACCCGTTCTAGACCTCTCATGATTTTAAACACCTCTATCATATCCCCCCTCAGTCGTCTCTTCTCCAAGCTGAAAAGTCCTAACCTCTTTAGTCTTTCCTCATAGGGGAGTTGTTCCATTCCCCTTATCATTTTGGTAGCCCTTCTCTGTACCTTCTCCATCGCAATTATATCTTTTTTGAGATGCGGCGACCAGAATTGTACACAGTATTCAAGGTGCGGTCTCACCATGGAGCGATACAGAAGCATTATGACATTTTCCGTTTTATTCATCATTCCTTTTCTAATAATTCCCAACATTCTGTTTGCTTTTTTGACTGCCACAGCACACTGCACCGACGATTTCAATGTGTTATCCACTATGACACCTAGATCTCTTTCTTGGGTTGTAGCACCTAATATGGAACCCAACATTGTGGAACCCAAAGTGCCCTGAAATATGACTCCCTGATCAGCAATACCATCTATTGGGTTTGCTTTTATTTCTAAAGTATTCAAGTGGTATGGGAAAAATGTGTCTATTGAGATTTCTCAAAAAGTTTTTTTTTGTTGGTTGTGGTAAGTGTAACTTCCCCCTTTCCTTCCAGAGTTCACTAAATGGAGCTATACTTTTAAGTGAGAAATTTTCCAGCAATGGGAGGTCCAGGGAGGTGTGAGTTAAAGGACTGAGCGACAGAAGGGTTCCCTCCCCCCCCCCCCAAAAAGGAATGGATTGTATATGTAATATAAAAGTATTTTCCACAAGGCATTAGGAGTTGTCTTCTCTGAGGAGTTTGAAGAAGGTGGTTGTTGTGTTGTGCTGGCAGCCAGGCAGGGCAGCAAGGAGCTGGGGTCTAGCCTGGAGCTATAGTTTTTGGATCAATGGAACGAGATGACATCTTCCTTTGGCGACAGTTAACGTAGGAACTTCTACCCAGCAGAAGACAGAGGGAGGATTTGTCTAGGGTCTGTTGAACCAGTCTGTGAATACTTTGGGAAATTTGAAGAAGGACTCTGTACTTTTTCTTTGGTCTAAGCAACAGATGGGAGAAGATGCAGTGCTCTCACGGAGAGAGAAGGCTTAAGTGAATAAGGAATATATCCCCATTACTGGTTTGGAGAATTTTTTTTAAATGATCTGTATGCTGTTTCTGTGTATCTATATCTTTTTCAAGTAAATTATTTTTGGCCTCCGGGCCTGGGCCCCAGCGTCAGGACCCGGCCTCCAGGTCGGGTTGTGGTATCAGGCCTGGATCTGGGTCTAGGCCCTGACATTGTGACCTGGCCTCCAAGTTTATTGTTTGATTCATTTTTTTTTCACACGAATGAAAAGAATCAAGCAATCTATGAACTGAAATTCTTGGGGAAAAAAAACCCCTCCTGAAAACGAACCGAAAATGAAAATTAATTTTTTCCCCTGCATATCCCTATTCTAGTCCATTCACTTCACCTTTGGTGGAAGAGGGTGAGGGGGCCAGCTAAATAGATCTCCAAGGAGTGACTGATTGATTTTAACTGAGAGCTATGAGCTAAGAGTCCTAGAAAACCACATGATCTTGCATGTCTTATGGAGCAGATGCCTAACAGTCTTCCAGAAGGCAGCTGGCCTTTGAAAGGTTGGAGTTTGAGAGCTCTACATTTTGGTTTAGTCTTTGAAGAGATTTGCAAATGGGAGCTTGGAGGTTTAAGCAAAAAAACTGGCTCTTATTTATTTATTTTATTTTTAGATTTTTATATACCGGTGTTCCTATATGAAATAAAGATCACATCGGTTTACATTGAAACAGAACATGAAAATTGCCAAAAGGCATTACATAGAACAAGGTTATGAAACTTGGAACAGTGTACATAAGTTCAAAATTTAACAATAACGTTGTAACATTGATGACCAAAAGATAAAGGAGAAAAAAAAAAAAAAAAGACTTAAACAATTAAGTTGACAGCATTTGGAGGGGTTTGATGGATGAATATGGAAGGCCAAAGAGAAGCGAATTGCAATAGTCGACTTTTGATAGAATAATGGCTTGTAGGACCATCCGAAAATCGTTGAAATAAAGAAGAGGCTTCAATTTTTTTAAGACTTGTAACTTATAAAAACAGTCTTTGGTGGTTGTGCTTATGAATTTTTTAAAATTGAGCTGATTGTCTAGCATGATACCTAGATCTCGAACATGTGGTGAGTGATTTAATATGGGAGTGGATGAGTTGAGTAGGTCAGCTGGGTTTAGAAGTTTGATGTTGATGTCTTGATTGATGATTAGGATCTCAGTTTTGTTGTTGTTAAGAATGAGGCAAAGGCTGGAGAGAAGATGATTGATCTGTTGCAAACAATTGTTCCAGTGAGCCAAGGTTTTTTGTAAGGATTCTGAGATTGGGATGAGTATCTGGATGTCATCCGCGTAGACTTAGTGAGTTAGGTTTAGTTTAGTAAGTAGATGACATAGAGGTAAGAGGTAAATGTTGAAGAGGGTAGGGGAAAGGGAGGAACCCTGAGGGACCCCCCGGTTGGCTCTTACCTATAAGTGTACACAGTGTGAGCTTGGAGAGGGGTAGGCTGGGTGTTGGTCAATAATCTGGCACCTGTTTTAAGGCTCGTAGGCATTCCATCTCTGTTGTATTTTAAAATTTGTAAATATTTTCTGTACCACCAGACCTCTGGGACATAGAGATAACTTTTTAGACTTGATTCTGGGGCATGCAGCTCTTACCAGTACCTCTATATCACACCTCTTCTCTGGTATGAATGTAGTGATTCTGAATGCGTCACCTCCTGCATGCTCCTCATCTCCCTATGTTGTGATTGTACTTTAGGGGATACCTAACATACTAGAAACTTGATACCCTAAACCCTTATTTATGGCTTGACAATACTCACATCTGGTGCCATTTGGGGAGGAGGTTATGTAATTATTGATTTGTGGTCTCACTTACTGGTAGCAGCTTTAGGGGTGCAAGGTTAAGACATCTAAACCAACCTCATAAGGTGATGTAAGTGTACATAAGACAAGTCTAACAAGTTTTAGACTTACCAGCCCTGCATGTCGCTTGCTGGGCTATGTGTGCTACAGACTGTTATGGCTACTGTATATTCTTAAACAGACTTTAATGTTGAACAAAACAAACCATGGTATAGAAAGTCATACAGACACACCCCTAAAGTTTATATAAACGTTTAGAAATTGTACATACAACTTTATAACAACTTTTTTACAATGTAAAAAAAATGGAATGGAGATGGGGCTAACTAGGGTGCAAGCTATTTACAGAAACAAAATAAGTCCAAGGCAGTAGCGAGGCAAGGGGCTGCAGACATAGGAGTCTGATTGGTATAGTGTGAGCCTCATGGTAATTAGCAGCATTGCCACAGTGAGTCGTGGCTCATCAAGAGGCATCCCACCATACCGAGCAGATTCCTGAGGTCAGCTCGTATCCTTCTCATCTTCTCCACCATAATCTGCATACCCTCCCCAAAAAGGCACGGAGACACAGGCTCATCACCTAGAGTGGGTGCTTCAGATAATGAGTCTGGCTGAGGCCCCCTTGGCAGGGCAGCAGATGATGGTGGGAGGTTGAGGGGGATCAGGGCCTCCCTCAACCAGCAAGGACTGGCTAGTCTTAGTCCTGGCATCCCTACTGTTGCGTTCGTGCCTGCTTTCGCCCTCGCTCCACCCTCTCTACCTGAGTGGCGACTCCCTCCATGCCTGATGGACGGCTTGATGCCATGGTGCCTCCATGCTGCTCCTCCCCGGCTTCCCCGGGCCGGCTCGATGCTGCGGATCCGCCATGTTCCTGATGACGTAGGGCGTGCGCTCCAAAGTATGTACCAGCAAAGGTGCGAACCTCAGGGGCATCCCCCTGTATTGACGTCATCTGCTTCCAACATAAAAGGTCTTTTCTTTTGCTAACAACTTGAGTTAGCAAGGACTCCGATTGGACTAGCTCCGGCTGTCTAAACACCACTTGCACCACAGGATTGTTTGCGGGATTCCTCTGGACCCACGTCTCTCTTGCAGCATTGCCTCTCCGGACCTACCAGGGGTACCCGCTCCTCGGGTACCCCTGGTAGGTCATTCTCTTTCTCTATTTCAGATTACAGAAAGGAACTGGTACTCGCTCCTCGAGGGCCCATGTTCCTAAACCCTCTGAAGACTCTCCATTGCCTGGAAGCGATCGCAAGATACGACATTGTGACTTACTCTTTCAGACTACGGACAGGAACCGGTACTCGCTCCCCGCGGAACTATGTTCCTGAACACTCTGAAGATTCTCCTTGTCCAGAAGCCATCGCAGGTACAGACATTGTGAGTTATTTCAGACTACAGATAGGAATCGGCACTCGCTCCTCGAGGGCCTATGTTCCTGAATACTCTGAAGATTCTCCTTGTCCAGAGGCCATTGCATCTACAGACATTGTGAGTTACTATTTCAGATGGTATATAGGAACCGGTACTCGCTCCTCGAGGGCCTATGCTCCTGAACACCCTGAAGATTCTCTATTGACTAGAAGCTATTCCAGATACAGATTAGTGTGAGTGACCACCGCTCTCTCGGAGCTTCCCTGGAACCAGGTGCTTGCTCCTCGAGGGCCTAACCCTTTCCAACTACTGAGCCATATCAAGACCTTGTGTGAGATATCATCTAGTACTGGCTATGAATATCTGCATATCCTGTCTATTCACTATCTTCAGTCTCTTTGCAGCTCAGCAACCTGGGAATTGCAGTTCCAGTCTGAGGGACTTCAGCCCTGCCAGGCATACTAGCTCACTACCGCCACCTCTGGTGGTTATACTGCTTATCTAATAAAGAGCTATCTGTGTCTGTCTCCATACTCCAGCCTAGCTCGTGGTCCCTCTCGGGACTCCTTCCTGAGGGCGCTGTCATCTGCCATCGGCCCAAGGATTCACCAATTTACTTTCTGTCCAGCTGAGTACTCTTTCTAGCACTCCGCTGGTACAGATTGCCAACTCTGCAGTCTACATTAACATTGCCATTCCTGAGCAGACCCATCGGAGGCAGTTCACTACAGATTGCTATTCCTCCCTTAGGGGAGGGACTTCCATCAGCCTGCTGTTTGTATCTGCTCGCTCCTCCCATCCGCATCGCAGACCCTGCAACAGATTGCTTACCGCTAGCAGTTTTACAACAGATTGCTGACTCCTCCCCTTGTGGGAGTATCCAGCAGCAGGATCCTATCCGATAGCTCTCTCTAGCAGCCAACCCCACAACAGATTGCCAACTCCTCCTTCCTCAGGAGCAGAAGCATAACAGATTGCTAACTCCTCCCCTTTGGGGAGGGAATTCTATCAGAGTGCTAATCTTTCTGCTAGCTCCTCCCATCCGCTAGCAGAACCACAACACCTACATACCTGGCTAGAATGGAGAGGAGGCTTTACTAGGATGGGAAAAGAGATTTCTGGCATTTGGGGTCTGGAGGCCCGCTGATTGTGGTGGAGGGACTGGACTGCCACGACTGGATCCCCTAATGGTGAAGTAGTGGGGAAGGAGCATCCTGCTCCTCCTCAGTGGTAACAACAGCTTGGGCTGGGTCAGGCACTGGGACCTTGTCGGTATCTTCCTCCTCTGGCGTCTCCTTCTCTGCCTCCTCCTTCTCTTTCTCTTTGGATGGTGGCAAGGAGTTGTCTCCTGCTTATATGGTACAAGATGTGATGTGCATGATCACAGAGGCAGTTAGAGGGCATTCCTTTTCTGGGAGAGGTGTAGGCAAAGAAAAGTGCCCTCAGGTATGGTACATCCATATTATATAGGTGGTGGCAAGGTTATAGAAGAATCCCTTGACATACTGAAAATTTATTTCAGCGGTATTTTTATTTGATGGTACCTTGCTTATGATATGGGCTTAGAGTTAGACTCAGTGTCAGTGTTAGAAGCATTGGGTTTTGGTCTATATAGCAAGGCATCAAGAGCCATGAGGCAGTATATAGTTGTATAGGATAGGGGCCCATATAATTTCATTGGGAATAAATGTAGGAGTAGCTGCAAAGACTCTGAAGAGTTTTCACCTAGACCTGAGGGTGCCTTCCAAGTAACACTTCATGACAATGCTGCCTGTGACTCAGATAATTGCCAAGGTGTATGTATGTTTGCATGATGGTTGGTTTAAGCTCAAGGCAGAGATAGGGTCATGCTGAACTGTCTGCCTATGGTGTGGCTGGTGATGGAAACCGGACATAAACAGACCTTGTAAAATTCTCTTTGATGGCCATATCAGGAACATACTCCCAGAGGAGAGTTTCTCTTTTACACCTTGGGCCCTTGAAGTCTGTCCTCTTCGCACTCCCTTTTTGGAGAATCCCTGCCCTGGGCCTGTTGGATTGTACAAGGACTTAGCCCCAGAACTGAGTAAGACCCCTGTCTTCCCAGATAATACCAGAAGAGGGGCTACAATAGGTGCAATCCAATTTTCATATCTATATATTATAAGATCATCAGAGGGATAGCCGTGTTAGTCTAGTGTAACAAAAATTATAAGAGGCACCTTCATCAGATGCATCTGACAAAGTGGACTTTGTCTTTGAAAGCTCATACCTCAAGGTGCCATCTGCCTCTTGTCAATATGTAATAAACATAAACATAATCCCCAAATAAGGCCCCCTCCACCTGCTCTCACCATCCAAAAACATTGATGGGAGCCATATCGTTGGAATTCACCCAGACTTTAAAAGAAATGGGCCAGGGATATTACACAGGTCAAATCTGACCCTAACTCGACTTATGCACAGAAGATGCATCCATCATGCTCACTTTTCCCTACTGGGAGCCAGGCCCTTGGAAACCTCCCCATTCTCAAAGAATTCAGTCAGAGAGATTTAAAAAAACAATATCTAGCCAACCCACATTCAACAGATATATCCAAAAACATCTGTGCTAACTGCTTCAAAGTAGGCATATATTAACATCATAAAAGTCAGAATTATGCCTTTACCAGCCTCCTTATTCACTAAAAAGAATTGGTTGACATCTGGGCACAGAGTCTAGTTCTGGATCCATGTACAAAAAGTGAGGATTGGGTCATGACTAATGGGGGAGAGTTAAATGAAATCTGACCAAACAACCAAGTCTTCAGGGATGTTCGAAAGATCAGGTAATTCTGATTTGATCTTAATTCAAGAAGAAGTGAATTCCAAAGTGTGGAGCTTTCCTGTGAATGTGAAATTTCTCTAGTCCTTCAATATAAAATTGTATGATGTATTTGTCGTATGACACCTGGAGTTCCATCTGGAAATGGGGAACTTATAAAATCTCAGCACATAAATAAATAAATAGTAAATAAATAAATTATGGCCCTTTAGTACACTGGGGCCCCTTATTTATCTTCCCTTTCTTTCATGGGACTTTATAGGCTGGAAATCCTGTGTCTTTCACCCTGTTCTTCAGTTGGTTCTGGCCCTTAATACTTTCCCTTAATTCCCTGATATTTGAAATAGTTCCTGAATTACTCACCCTATTATTTTAACAACTCCCCCTTGGATTCTGTCTCATTCTCCAATTATTACCTCATGTTCAATTTTCCCTATTCAACAAACTGTGATTTTCTGCCTCCCTGATCACCTTACTAGCAACAACACATTGGACTAGCTTCAATCTGGCATTAGTTCTGGTCACAGCACTGGAACTAAAGCTCTCATTTATGCAAACAATGACCTTCTGATGCCTTTGGATGATAGCTTTTCCTTACCACACTTACTGAGGATAACTTTTAAACAACTTTGCATGGCCCAATATATGCCTGTATATAGCTGTGCAGAGATCTGATAGCATTTTATATTCTGTGAGTATCAGATATACATGCATTTTAAAATATGCGTAAGTCTACTTCCCAAAATACACATGTAGGTCTGCTTATGCACGAATACATGACATGCATTGAAAGTGAGTGCGTTTCCTACCTATTTTAAAAACATAAGCATATATATTTTACATGTGAAAAAAAGCAGGACTTGCTTGTGTAAAAGCTGATTTGTGCATGGAAGTCAGAATATTTTAAAACATGCTCATGTAATTTAAATGACCAATTTTTTGATTCCTCCATGAGTTCGCCTATTCTTTCTTCATGTCATCAATACCCTCCTGGTTCTTCAGCCTGAATTCTCCCCAGTTCACCCAGACCTCCCACCCAGCCCATAGTACAATAGACAAGTCTGATATCAATTCCGTAAGATAATTAGCAAGTGTAAAATTACGTAAGTTGTCAAATGTGCATGTGGAAGTCTCTTATAATGTGCATAACTGTTGTCCTTGCCCACAGAACACCTCAGGTCCCTCCTTTTTTCGTGTGTATATTTGCATGTGAAACCAAAAGTGCATTTCGATGTTTTAAAATAGCAATTACATGAGTACATGTTACTTATTCTCATATATGCTAATTTTGAATTTTGAAAATTCACCCTATTGTGCATTTTTAAAAATTATTTATTTATGAGAATTTTCAATTTAATAAATACAGAAATAACATATAAGTGACATTTCAGACTTAATATTTTAAAGTCAATCTTATCCACTCATAACCTCTCATCTCAACAAAGAATAGTAAATCAAACAAGTAATATGACATTTGTATATATCTTACTTCTTCATAGAGATATATCCCTATACTATATAAACAAAGTAATTTAACTTTAAGGAAATTTAGGGTAAGTGAGACATGGAAATACAAAAAAACAAAAATTTGTAAGGAGACTCCCTAGGAATTAAAAATAAAGAAAGACATTTGCAGAATAACAATTGGCATTACTTAACATATCCTATTCATTTAAAAGCATTGGTGACAATGTAACAGGTACCTGGGCCTCCAAAAACTGCTGAAGTTGTTCTATTTGTAGAAAAACAAGTTTGGTTATCTTTTCTTATCTCACAACGACATGGATAACGTAAGAAGAAAGTCATCCCTAAGGACAAGACTCTCTGTGTTGAAGCTAGGAATTCCTTTCTTCTAGTTCTCGTTACAGGGATATAGTTTTATCGATTGACCATGAAATTGTAATGGAAATTTTTGAAAGTATCTACGCATTAATTTATTTACGTCTTGTACTGTTATAAATGAGACTATTAAAGTATTTCTGTCTAAGACATCAGTACTTGAGCTTTCCAAAAAGCTTGTTAAATTTGCAGGAATTAACCCTTGCGGCTCAGATGATTTTTTTGTTAAAAAATAACATGTGTTAATCGAGGGAATATCTTCATCTGGAAAAAGTAATACTTCTTTAAGAAACCTCTTTAAAGTAATATATGAGATTTCGCCTGCCACTTTAGGAAAATTTAATATTCTTACATTAAGATGTTTTAAATTTAATCGATTCTCAATTATTTCAAGACGTCTTGAAGAAGCAACTGTTCTTTGACAATAATTGCTTTAAATTTCTGACAAGATTTAATACATTTTTCATTTTCCCCAACTCTAAAAGCTATATCATTTGACTGTTGTGTTATATCATTTATCTTAGACTGAAAATTTAAAGAAACCTGATCCATTTTATTTTCCAGCCTATTAATGGCTGCACTCAGTCCAGATATAACGTCCCAAATCATTTCAAGTGTGAGCAGTTCAGGTCTTATTATTGCTTGCGATTGATGGTTTGTCTGATCAGAGGCAGTGATATGCTGTTCCCCTCTCTCAGCTGTTTCATCTCTAATTGTGGATTCACTCACCACTTCTGTAGCATTTCTTCCCTCTGATATTGACCCGGGAGGTGCTCCCACCTACCCAGTTGCTCCTACCAGTTCATGGTGCAGCATCTGGGCTGCATCTATTCCTGAGTTGCGTTGAGCAGGAGGTGGTCACAAGTTAGGACTTAAGGATGCCTCATCTGGGGTGGATTCCTGTTCTCCTTCACGGGATCCATCAACAGACTCACCAGCAGCGTCTTTTTCCAATTGTATGAGAAAGCGATCGATTTTCAATTGAGTTAGGGTAAGTAAGGGCTTCGTAGGAAAAACCCTAATTTTCCCTTTCCTTTTTGGTGGCATAATATTCAAAAAAGGAAAGAAAGAAATAACAAGGAACCGACGCTCTCTAACCTTATGCCGTTATATGTCTCAACTCCGGGGAAGTTATTTAATAAGGAAATCAAAAGTCCAAACCTAAAAAAAGGGGTCAAACAATTCCTGGCAATTCCATGCGAATCAGAGCGAAGCTGAACAAAGCTGCATGCCCCTTAGGCGCGTGCAGCTTTGGCAATGCGCTGGCGGCTGCGGCGCGCCGCAGGAGTGCGGATTTTAAACCACCTCTAGCTTCTCCCTCCGACGTCGCACGTCGGGTGCTCGGCTCCTCAGGTCCCGGAAGGCAAACAACAGGAACCTTGGCTGGATACACAATCTTTTTCAGGAAATAACTCCTCCGGTTACCCTCCCTACTGTGCATTTTAAGTGTGATTTCCATTCCTCTCTCTGCATATATTGGTATCTGATTGTGTTTGTGGTAGTTCTGCATGGGTAAGGTGGAGAGTAGTGGATGAGATAGATGATCCTCATACATTGATTGAATCTGATTCTGCCTGGCAAACTTTATTCAGATGAGGCAAACTGAAATGTGGAGGCCACTGTCCATTTAGAGGAGACTCTGTATATATACAACTAAAATGCAACAACACAGTCCTCATCCTTGTATCAAAGTTTGTAATTCTAAGTCATTGCTCTTTGGGAGTTGTGTTCTAAACTTCACCTGCATCGGCCAGGTTGACTGTACAGTTCGGACAAAAGAATTATTGTAAGTTGCCCTCTTCTATCTTGCTTAATAATCCTTCCCTTTTCATTTTCGGGCCATGGCAAGAAATAGATGAAGCCCTTCAACATTTCTCTTTTGCATTAGGGTCCTGGAGCAATCAGTCTTGCAGGATTTCTCTCACCATATATAAATCTAACTTCAGTCTAGGGCAGGGCTTCCCAACCATTTAGCCTGACTCTTGCCTTGCTCTATCTGGTCCATTTGAACTGCTCCCTCACCTCAACAGGGGGAGCCCTGGGCAATTTTGCTGCATCTGACAGCTGGAACTTCTTGCTGCCCACTGTCATCAGCAGCCTGCCATCATGAGCTTGCCCCCGCTCACCTCCCACGTCATCAGGAGGTACCAATAAAGGCCCCAGTGCGTCGCCACAGATGCCCCCACTGAAGGAATTCGTGCGCAACTTTGTGCACAATTTCATATGCCTTCTTTCCTATTAATTCAAACTACTCTACTACTGTATTCTTGACTGATTTTTTTCCATTTTTTAGATTTTTTCATTCCACTATGAATATTAATACCATTATCTGTCACAGTCGCTATGGCCAACTGGCCTCTCGTTCTAGCAAACCTCCCCGATGCCATAGATTATCTTACTCCATTATTACCTTCCTGGTATCTACAACCTTAATTTACACCACCATTTCCTTTCTGGTATTTAATCCACAATCTATTAGAAAATAAATACCAGTCATTTACGATTTCATCCACTCACATTCTCCTGATGCTGTACTTATCACTGAAACATGGTTATATGACTAGGATAATACAACTTTGAATTCCATTTGTCCAAACAATTACACTTATCTTTCAGAGCTACGACCTAACAGGCGTGGTGGAGGCTTGTTAGCGATCATTAAATCCTCACTATGGGCAGATTTTGTAATCTATGCACGGGCGTAGATTTCTGCGCGCAACCCGACACGCAAAAAATCTACGCCTGATTTTATAACATGCGTAAATAGAACAACATAACAGTGGCAGCTAAGGCGTTACATTAAAACATAGGGTCTAGTATAAATATGAGAATAAATATGAGAATAAAAATGAGAATAAATGAGAATAAAAATGAGAACAAGTGAACAAGTATAAATATGAGAACAAGTGAACAAATCGAATGGTGCGTAAAGTGGACCCTGAAGGGCAATTATATTCTGTTATGTCCTTTGACCTGTGTCAAAATAGTCTTGGGAATCCGGGAAGGCTTATCTGAAAAGCCATGTTTTGAGGTGTTTCTTAAATGTTTGATGGCAAGGTTCTTGACGAAGCTCCGGAGGCAGAGAGTTCCAAAGGGTGGGTCCAGCTGTCGAGATTGCACGCTTGAACACCTTGCGCATGCCGAGCCCTAGGGGAGCCCCGATGGCTTTCCCTGTTCCCTCCAAGGCCGCTCCAAAATCAGAGTGGCCTCGGAGGGAACTTTCTTTCTGCCCCCCCCCCCGCACCTTCCCCTCCCTTCCCCTATCTAATCTGCCCCCCTACCTTTAATTCTTTATTTATGCCTGCCTCCGGGCAGGCATAGGTGTGCGCGCCGGCACGACCGCTGTGCCGGAGGCTTCAGTCCTGCCCCGCCCCTGGCCTGCCCACTCCCCACCCATTTTTTCAAGCCCCAGGACATACGCGCATCCTGGGGCTTGCGTGCGTCACCGAGCCTATGCAAAATAGGCTCGGTGCGCGCAGGAGGGTTTTAAAAGGGTTACGCGCGTAACTCTTTTAAAATCCGCCCCTATGGCTTTGTAAGAAAATTCTTGACTTTAAAAGCCCTCTTGAAATGTTGCTCATTACCACTTCCATTACAAATTTCTGTAAAGTATATTGTCCCCCTGGCTTACTCAGCCATGACCCTTCCATACTACTTAATACTCTCGCTACTCTACCTGGAGACCTAACAAAAACAATTGTGACTGGTGACTTTAATTTGCATTACAATAATGACCCTTGTCCAACTACAGTAAAGCACTTTTCTGAAGCCTTTATTGGACTAGGTTGGTCCCAACTAATTGGCCAACAAACTCACAAACTAGGTCAAAAATCTTGACCTACTTCTTTACAACTCTGCTTTCGCTACTCTATCTGCCACAACAGCTCCTTTACCATGGTCTGATCACTATTTAATTCAAACAATGGGCACACTCTCCCCCTAACTTAAATTCCAACTTGGTCTACAAGCGGAAAAGGATTGACCCTGAACAGTTCAGCAACTTTCTTCTTCCTTGTCTAACCCCTACTTCTAACATTACTGCCCTAACTGATGTTAAAGCTGAATTTGAAAATTGGAACATTCAACCTCCTCAGATACATTTGCACCAAAAAAACTGTGCTTTGTTTCCTCCAGGCAAAATAACTCATGGTACTCACCTGTTTTACATCTTATGAAAGTCAAGCTATATCAACTAGAATGACGATGGCAAAAAGAACCCCTAAATGAGAAGAAACATTTTTTTAAATTTTATTTTTATTGAATTTTCAACATAAAACATTAGAACAATGTTATCAGCAAAATACAGAAAAGAGATATACTTAGAATCCTTCTATACATGTAATTAAATAAATCTGAATATTATAGGAATGGTGGGAGACCAAGAGGTAAAGAAGCAGACAATAAAAGAAATCAAACATCAAATATCAAGTATTAGATATGCATAGTATTCCCACTTATCTTCCCTTCAGAGCCAATCCCCCTCTGGTATTACTTTAGGAGTGAGAATCCAGGTACACTTGCAATTGCACCAGATCAACAAAGATATATTTAGCATTCTGAAAAATAATAATACATTTACATGGAAATCATAAATGAAATTTGGCTCCCCTTGACACTTCCTCACTCCTCATTACCAAAAATTTTTTTCTCCTCTCTTAAGTTATTTTTGTAATATCTGGAAAAACTCGTACTAATTGTCCATGGAATTGCTGCATCTGATATCGAAAAAATAATCGCAATACTGAGTCTCTCTCAGAAATAAAGGTAAATGTCACCAAAAGAGTTGCCCTGATCTCTATAGACATTTCAAAAGACGTTTCCAACATAACTGTTAAGTTCATAGATGGGGCAAAATCTTGACCTTGTACTTCATTTTTCTCATTCTTCTCATCCTTAAATGTTGGTAAATAATATATCTTGGATATTGCCAGTATGGCTGACTCAGGAAATTTCAAAATATTGACTAAGTAACGTTTAAAGAGCTCTTTAGGAGATATTAATCTTGACTTTCGGAAATTCAAAAACCTCAAGTTAGGCCTTCTCATCTCATTTTCAATAGACTCCATTTTATTTATATATAAGTTCTCTGATTTTATAAGATTACTTTGCACCTCTTTAACACTCTTTAACCCTCTTTATTTCAGTTTCCATTTCCTTCATAGTTGTTTCCATACAGGTAATTTTATTATCGAGTCTCTGTACCTTGATTGCACTTCCTTTAACATCATAGTTAAAGTATTTATAGATTTATCCATAGATATTAGAACTTTCCAAATTTCTTCTAATGTGATTTTAGGAGGTCTGGTCAAAGCATTATTATACATTGCATGTATATCTGGAACTTTTACTCCTCCCTCCAGGAGGTCTCTTCCTCTGACTTCTTCTTCGTGCCTTGCCTCCTCCCTCAGGCCCGTGGAGCCCTGAATCGGGCTCTCCGAAGTATAGAGCATTCTGCCGTCTCTTCTCAGTGCTTCTCAGCAGCTTGTCTCTCCGGTGTTTTAGTTGGTCCTTCCTCCGGTCTTCTAGGAGTTTCAAATGGCAGATTGGGAGTTGTTTCCTCTGCCAAGGCATTCGGCGTCTGCTCCTCACCGACATCACCAGCGGCTCCTCCTTCCAGCATCAAATAGGTGGGCCTCGCAAACACTTCTTCGATCCGCGGCTGTCTTGCATTGGAAATCGGAGTTGAGGTAATGTTTTCTCTAACTTTCTCCTTTCTTTTTGTGTGAGGCATTTTAAGAAATGAGGAAATTCCCCAAAGAAGAAAAAAGGCTTAAATCAGAGATTCTCCCACGGAGCCGAGGTTCTTGCATGCAGTCTATGCAGCAGCCATCTTGGTCCATAAATGAGAAGAAACATGCCCATTTTTCCCATTTAAGAAAATACAAAAAACAAATTGATCATGCCAAAAAAACTTATCATGCCCGTAAAATCCTACTCGCTAATGGCAATACTAATGTGCTTTTCAATATTGTCAAATCACTAACCACTCTGAAAAATAAATCCAACGACCACATCTCTCCTTCATTTTGGAATGATATAGCTGACCGTTTCAAGGATAAAATTTCCAATCTATCCTCTAAATTTCTCCATCTTCCCACACCGAACAGTAACCTACCACCTACATTCCTGGTCTGAGTTTTCTCCTGTAAACTCAGACACATTAATTTTTATACTCACCAAAGCAAAAATATCAAACAGCCCATTTAACCCCTGTCCCAAAAGACATTTGTGATACCATTGCCCCATCTGTAACCCAATTAGTCAATTTATCCTTAGCTTCATTAACCTTTCCAAAATCCTTAAAACAAACTTCTATTCTTCCAATCCCAAAAAAGAAAACAGGTGACCCATGACATTTATCAAACTATCTTTCAATAGCCTCTCTAACAACAACAGAAAAAATACTTGAATCTGTAGTTCTACACCAATTAAATGCCTACATTGAAGATAATAATATATTACACTGAAATCAACACAGTATTCGTAAAGGATACAGTGCCGAATCCCTCATGTCTTCTTTTGACTCCATAATCCATGGTTTCAACTCAAACATAGATTATATCTTAATTTTCCATGACATTTTCGCAACTTTTGATACCTTAGATCACAATATTCTCTGTTCCAATCTTCAAAATATTGGTATTAACTAGAAAGTCCTTCAAAGGTTCAAATCATTCATATCTCAAAGACCACTTCAAGTCAATATTGGTCCACATCACTGAAACTGGTTTTACACTGAATCTGGGGTACCCCAAGGATCAGCTCTATCTGCTATTCTATTCAATATATACCTATTACCTTTCTGCTCCCTCTTATCTGGACTCAGTATAAATTTCAAAATTTATGCTGATGGAATTCAATTCATCCTACCTTATACACAGTGGTTCCCAACCCTGTCCTGGGGACCCCCCAGCCAGTCGGGTTTTCAGGATATTCACAATGAATATGTATGAGAGAAAAATTAGCATGTAATGGAGGCAGTGCATACAAATGTTCTCTCATGCATATTCATTGTGGATATCCTGAAAACCCGACTGGCTGGGGGGGTCCCCAGGACAGGGTTGGGAACCACTGTTATAACACATCCTGAACCATACCATATCCTTAGCTACTCTCTATTAAAAACAATAAACACTTGGTTATCTCATAACCATCTCACTCTCAATGCAGCTAAAACCAAAATATTTTGGGCCGTATTTTAAAAAGGTTACGTGCGTAAATCCAGAGGATTTACATGCATAACCGGCCTTACACGCACCGGGCCTATTTTCAAAAGGCCCGGCGAAGCGCGTAAGTCCTGGGGCTTTACTAAAGGGGTGGGGCATGGGCGGGTCATAGGTGGGCATGAGTGGGGCGGTCTGGGGTGGGTCAGGGGTGGGGTCAGGGGGAAGGGGTGGGAAGGTCAGACTAGGGGGGAGGGAACGGGGGAAAGCAGCACGGCTTGGCGCGTGCAAGGTGCACAAGTGTGCACCCCTTGCATGGGCTGATCCAGGATTTTATAACATGCGCGTGCCTGCATGCGCATGTAATAAAATCGGACATACATGTGCGCGTGCCGGGTAGTGCGCACACATCTACGCCCGCGTGCAACCTTTTAAAATCTACTCCTTTATCTATCAACTATTCTGGACTCTATCTACACCCCCCCCACATCTCAATTTTGAAAACTGTTTTATTCCTATATCTAGACATGCCCATAACTTAGGAGTCACCCTAGACTCCAAACTAACCTTGGCAAACAATATTTCATCTATCACCCATACTTCCTTCTATGCACCTACACACAAACACAGTGACAGCAAAATCTGGTTTTAACACAGTACATTGTTATTTTGTATTTTATTGTTTTATCTTCCTGCACTTTAACTAATTTTAAAGCTTATTTTAGTATTTATGATTATTGATGCTTCATTGATTATTAAGTATTTTATATTATTTGTTTACGTATTGTATTTTCTTGCTTTAATTTATTGTTCACCATTATGATGGTTTTACCGAGATGACGGTATAAAAGTAAGCAAACCTTAAACCTTATGAACTTCGCCTATTAAAAATCTCCTTTTCCCACATGACTTCCATTCTGTTCTTCAACCGGTCTGGAATATTGCAATTTACTTTACTTAGGCCTCCCAGACTACATTCTACGTCCCCTTCACACTGTGCAGCCCGACTGATTTCCAATACACGCCACAATTGGTGCTGGTGTAGTTGCCATATAAGTATTAATTGATTATGGTGTGGTTGGAAGTTGGTCTTCACTAGTCTGCAGGCTTTTTTAAACTCTGGCTTGGAATCTTCTCAGACCATGTAAAGGAGCCCAGAAGCAGCAACCCTGTGATTTTACCTCTTTTTGTACCCAAGACTGGTGGGGCAGCCCAGATGTAGAGCTGTCTCAAACTGTTGTCAGATATATGCTTCAAACTATGGCTAAGGGTTAGGCAGCAGAGCCAGACAATGAAACAAAAAGATTTTTTTGATCTGAATTGCAGGTTTCTGAGTGATTATTGGTGCAAGGGTTTCGGAAACCTCAATAGGAGAACACAAGTGTGTTAAGTAAAGGGAACAAGAGTCCAGTATCATGTTTTGTCTGGGTTTAAAAGAAAGAACTAGTGGCACTGTGGTCAAAGACACAGTTAAACTCAAAATATGTGAGTTAAGGCTCCTGCATAGAACCTCAGCTACTAAGGGAGGCAAGAGAACTCCCATCTGGAGTGTTTACCAAATGAGGGCAGATAGGAACTGGGAGAACCCTTAGTTGTGTTGTAGGGAATTCAAAGCTCACAAGTGCGGGGAAACTGGTTAATAGAAAACTCCTGATATAGAGGTTATTCCACCTCCTTATAGATCCTAAGATGAAAGTGGCCACTCTAACTCTAGAAATCAGCTCCACAGATGCCCTGGGACTACACCCCACATCATACCTGGGGCATGGTTGCTCTGCTCTATGCTCTTCTCTCCTGTGGACTAGGCATGGACAATGTAGACCTCCAACACAATCCATACTTTGGGCCAGATTTTTAAACTTATGCGCGGGCGTAGATTTGTTCGCGCAACCCGGTGAGAACAAATCTACGCCTGATTTTATAACATGCGTGCACTGCCGCGTGCATGTTATAAAATCCGGGGTCGGCGTGTGCAAGGGGGTGCACACATGTGCACCCCCTTGCGCACGCCGAGCCCGAGGGGAGCCCTGATGGCTTTCCCCGTTCCCTCCAAGGCCGCTTCGAAATCGGAGCGGCCTTGGAGGGAATCTTTTCTCCGGCCCCCCCCCCACCTTCCCCTCCCTTCTCCTATCTAACCCCCCCCCCCAGCCCTATCTAAATCTCTCCCCTACCTTTGTTGAAAAAGTTATGCCTGCCTGAGGCAGGCGTAACTTGCGTGCGCTGGCTCACCATCCCCCGGCACAGGCTGCTGTGCCGGAGGATTTGGCCCCCCCCCGGACCCCCCACCCCCCCGAACCACCACCACACCCCCGGTCACACCCTGGGACCCCGCCGCGCCCCCAGCCCTGCCCCCGGCCCACCCATTTTTGAAAGCCTCGGGACATACGCGCGTTCTGGGGCTTGCGTGCGCCGCCGAGCCTATGCAAGATAGGCTCGGCGCGCGCAGGGGCAGACAGGGGCAGGTTTTCATGGGTTATGCGCGTAACCCTTTGAAAATCTGCCCCTTAGAGTCTACTCCTACCTATCCAAATCTTTCCGCTATGCCTCTGGAGGTGAATTCTCATCTACAGTCAAAGTAATATATTAGTGTCAACTGGTGCTCTGGTTTTATATCTCTTTATTTATTTAATTCATTCCCTTGGGTTGCCAAATCAAAATCAGTTACTGCATGCATGTGTTTGACTCATTCAGCTTAATTAAAGCTTTAATTAAGTTAGCATAAGAACTTTTCTAATTTTCCTATATTTTCATAATTGAACCTTTTATTCTGGATAGAAAATACATCTAAATCATACATAACCCCATTCTCAAGGCATATAAAATGATGATAGGTTCTGACCCCATTGGACTGCAAAGTGTCAGGCTTTCAGGAGTTTTGGGTTCAGCAGTTTGGGTCATGCAGCCTGTGAAGTGGACCTGAGCTATTGGCACTGGAGTTGGTTGTTCCTCTTGGCCTGGACGGGGAGACTTCTCCTTGCATCTCCCCTCTGTGACTTCTGGTCCTCCTATATGTCTCTGGATCTTTGCTGCTGGCTGCCCAAGGCATGTGAAAAATCACCAATCCACACCAAAGTATAATGCAAACCATGAACTTTTTATCTTCTGGGGTTATCACTGAGCAACTATATACAATAATGTAGAGGGCAGAACAAGATTTCTGAGTAACTCAGAGTTCAACAGGTTTCTCAGTCAAGATATAGTTACATTACTTAAACTGTACCACAAGAATTATGATACCATCTCCAAAAGAACATTTCCCCTTTTCTTCCATCCTTCCTTTTCTCCTTTCCAAAACCTACTCCTCACAGGAATGTAGAGTTCATATCCCAAACTTATTCCCCCTTACTCCTTTGAACTGACTTTCAGCAGGAACAGATGACCTACATCCTTAAAGTGGAAATCACTCCTTCGCCTGATTCACAAGTGGGTCATAGGGCTCACATCCATAAATTACTCCTTGGTGTCACCATCACACCTCACACATCTTACATTACTTTCCCCTCTTCTACTCACAATCCATGCAACTCCTTTAATGGACCACCAGGTGCCTCTCCCCTCAGGTCCTGTACAGTGGCGTACCGGCGCGCGGGGGCCAATGCATTTGTGGGCCTCTCCAGCGACCCCCCCCCCCCCATCCTTCTTGTACTAATGCTTAAGGTCACAGAAAATCAGTGGCGTCTCTAGACAGAAGAATTTGGAGGGGGGGGGGGGGGAGCCAAAATGACATTTCCTCATATCACACCCACCTCCATAGCATGGCCCCCTGCTTTAAAATTGGCTATAAAAAAAGTCTTAAGAAAGCCCAAAGTGTCTTCTGCATAATTTGAAAAAGCTGGCTAGTTTCACACTTCTAGTAAAACTACTATTAAAGTTATTTGATAGCCTCATTCAACTAATTCTATATGGCTATGAGAGTGAAGTCTGGAAATTGTACAGGAAGGGAAAAAATGTCAATATAAATCCTGCATCTCCAGTTATGCACATTCATAGAAATTCCCCCAATAATGGAGCTTGGATGTTTCCCTTACAGCTTATCATATAAAAAATATTTTCAAATTCTGGTGTCATCCCATAGTAATAGCAGCGTAAACATCTTCCACTGCCAGACATGTTGTGAACTAACACAAAACCCGTAAAAAAGATCCTCAAAATCTATACTGGAATCTCATCGTAACATAACAGTAATAACACCAAGGACTCAAACAACAATAATCCTACCTGTGAAAAAGCAAGGGTAAATATTACCCTGGGTCTCAGAATACCAATACACCACCTACTGAGGAAACAAAACAAACCCGATTGCTATAGATCCTTACACAGACGCTACACACTAGCAGAATCTCTCATCACACACACAGAGCAGAGACAGACCCTCACCAAATACAGAATAGAGAAATTAGAACCAGCAATATGCAGACAAAAACTGAAATGGAAACCCCAAGAAGCCAGACTCTGTGTGTAACAATGGAAAAACAGAACCACCATTCCTCATAAAACAAATAAAATGAAGAAACATAAAGCATCGATTATAATAGTGAAACCATACTAATAAAAGAATATTTTAAAACTACTGACAATCAGAAATGGGGAATTAGATTTAGACAGCAACCAACAAGGAAATTGAATTTTACAGTCTGGGAAAACAAATAAACATGGGGGTAACTTGTTGATGTGGCTGTTACTACCCTTAACTAATAAGCCTGATACTTTGATGCAACTCCAACATTGCAAGAGGTAACAGGGAATTGGACTCAGACAGCAACCATCAAGAGCCCTGACTTTGACGGTCTGGGAAACTGATAAGTATGGGGGTGACCTGTATGGTGTGGCAGATGCTACCTTAAGCTTGCTGGGCAGACTGGATGTACCATTGGGTCTTTTCCTGCCATCATTTCTGTTTCTATGTAATTAAAATCATATATTTTTTAAAAATTTCCCAAACACCAATAAAATATTTTAAAACAGCACATATAGCAAATAGTACCCAAAAATTAAAACTAATAAGGATTTAAAAAAGCCCCTGCTATCCATATCTGGGAAATCCTGATTTCCAGTCACCCTGAGTTTGTCAAGGATTAGGGGGTTAGAAGGGTGCACAAATTGTATCCTGTCTCTCACACATACTCATATGCCCATTCTCTCTCATACTTACACTGTCACATATACCCAAATACATACATGCTCTTAGACACACCCACAATCTCACTCTCACAGACACTGACACACTCTCAGGCTCTAAGACCCTCTCTCTCCTCCCACTCCCCACACACAAGCTCTTACTCCCTCAGATTCTCTCATACACACATATACTCTCACTTTCACTGGCTCCCTCACATACACACACACACACCTAGGCAATTTCCCCATAATTCTCACACACACACAAATCCCCAGACAGGCTTCCATTCATTCTCATACCGCTCCCCCCCCCCCCCCCAGGTATGCACACAATCATTGTCACACACACACACACACACACACACAGACCCCCAGAATAGGCACCAATTCATTCTCTCTCTCTCTCTCTCACACACACACACACACACACACACACACACACCCAGGCAGGCACCCATTCTCACACAGATAGACCCCAGGAAGGCTCCCATTCATTCACATACCCTGACCCCCCCCCCACCCAGATAAACTCCCATTCATACACATGCACACACTGAAAGTAGACCCCTTTCTTTCTTTTGCCAGCAACCTCAGAGCCTCTCTCATTCCTCTGCTGCCACTGTCACTGCTGCCACATGGCTATTGGGGAGGCGCTGATCACTGCTACTGGCACCGAAGCCCTTTCTGCTGCCTTCTCTGTGTGGGCCCCGTGGTATTAAAAATTTGCGGCCTTTCCAGTTCCTCCATGCTGATTGTGAGAAAGTGCTACTCTTGCACATTCCCAAAGATAACATATGCCAATCATTAAAAATTCAAAAATTATTATTTTTTTTAACCTTTGCTGTCTGATCTTAGTTTTCTAATCGGTTGGTCACATGATTTTTTTTTCCACCTTCCCTTTCTTGGTCTTTTGCCAATTCCATTTACAGAGTGTCTGTTTTTTTTCCATTTCTTCTCTCTCCACCTGTCTTCTTCCCTCACACGCACTCAAGTTCTCATTCTCACATGTTGTCTGTCTGTCTGTCTCTCTCTCACACACACACTCTCAGGCTCTCATTCTCATATGCTGTCTCTCTCTCTCTCTCTCACACACACACACACACACACACGCTCTCAATCTCACATGCTGTCTCTCACACATACACACACATACACACACACTCAGGCTCACATTCTCACACATACACACAGACAAAGGCTCTCACACTCACATGCCATCTCACATACACACACATAGCTCTCACTCTCACATACTCTCTCTCATACATATAGACACTGTCTCTTTCTTCATATGCTGTTTCACTCTCACATGCTGTCTTACACAAACATACAGGCTCTCTCACGCTCACATGCTATCTCACACAAACACACATGCTGTCCCTCTCAAAATCATACACACACACACAAAGGCTCTCTCACTTTCACATGCTGTCACACACACACACACACACACACACACACACACAGAGGCTCTCACATGCTGTCTCTCTGAACATACAGGCTCTCACTCCCACATACAGTCTCTCAACTCACTCTCTCTCTCACACACACTCAATTTCTCAACTCATTCTCATACATACACAGACTGTACAGGGCCTCAGCCTCTCTCTCACCTCTGGGTCTCCTCTTTGTGGGTCGCTGTGGGATGGGCTCTGTGGTAGCTCTGATCTTCTCAGGCATCCGCGAGGTGGGATCCACAGCATCCCGAGAAGAGGAGGAGGCCCGCATGGCTACGATCTTTTCTGGGGCCATGCAGGCAGGATGGAGGAGAAATATCTGGAGGTGACCTTTTCTTTGGGCAATGGTGGGATGAGCATGCTGAACTGTTCTAGACCCCTATACAGAGATATATGCTAGTGGAATCCCTCACTTTGATCACACATGCATAACACAGAAAAATAGTAAATAAGGAACCACAAATTAGAAATAGAAATGTGCAAACAAAAAACTGAACTGGAAATCCCAAGAAGTCAGAGACTACAGTGCTTTCATGGAAAAATAATAACAACACCACTTTCCAACACTGCTGCCCACTGCCCCCTAACCCCTATTCCATCCCCTCCAGTTGCTGTGGATCCTAGGCCTGAACTAGGACCAAAGGGGCAGCCTCCCCTCACCCCAGAAGACCCCCCTATTCTTTGTCCAAAACCTCTCTGACTGCCCTCACCTCTCCTGCCCAGAATCTCCATGACTCTGACCCTCTTCCCACCATCTCCACTATCTGCCCACTATGCCTGATTCCCACCCTCTTCCCACAATAGTCGTCCTCTGCCCTTGACATTCTGTGCACCGTCTTCCCAACATCACCTTGAGCCCTCTCTCTTCCCCATCCTCTGCCCACCAACTTAAGCCCACCATTCCCCCGAGCCCACCTCTTGTCCACTATTCTTCTGAAATCTTTCTAGCATTCCCACTCTTTTTCTGTCTCCCTCCTCCCCCAATGCCATTCTCTTTATCCCTGCCCAGCAGCATGAGCATCCCCATTTCCCCCTCCTCCTGGCTCCCAGACAACAGCCCTTCCCTCTTCCTTACCGGCGGCAACGCTCTCCTTAGTTTCAGCCTAGTGTGGATGCGATGGCTGCAGAGTGGGGAGGTGGCGGTGGAAGGAGGCAGTACTCTGGCCACCTTGAAGTCGAGCCAATCGGATGTGAAGCAGCAGGAGGTGGCCTCCCAGAGGCAAATGCAGGCAGAGACAATGGCGTGGTGGCAGCAGAGGCAGAACGAATTGCATGGCAGTAGCAATTAAAGGCAGACATGGCAGTAGCATGTACATGAATACAGCAGCTCCAAGCAAACTGAGCTGCCGCTGTTTGCCCCTCTCCCACGTTCTTTTTCTGAGTCTGCGTGAGAGCCAATCGGAGGCAGTGGTACAGGCTCCTCCTCCTCCTCCTCAGAGCCCCTTCCCTGCCACAGAAGGGACTCGGACACTTGATCTGATATTCCAGTGTCCAGTTACTGTTGCAATTGGACGCTATCCAAAAAGGTCAAAAACTGGACTGTCCGGTCCAAAAGTGGCCACTTTCCAGGTTCTTGGAGGAGGGAGGGCAGTTTGCCTTCCTTTTCTTTTT
This sequence comes from Rhinatrema bivittatum, assembly GCF_901001135.1. Lineage (NCBI taxonomy): Eukaryota > Metazoa > Chordata > Amphibia > Gymnophiona > Rhinatrematidae > Rhinatrema > Rhinatrema bivittatum. The sequence continues at coordinate 551,522,118 of NC_042615.1, forward strand.
GAGAGAGCGCCCTGCTCACTTGCCACGTTGGGGTAAGCTCCAGGAGGGGTGGGGGGGTCCAGCTTGCAGGCAGTGATCCAGAAAGGTTTCTATCCCAGTCATTGAGCGTAGGCGACCTGCCCAGGAATTTGATGTGCCAGCCAGATATTTGTATTTGTGCAAGTGGGAAAAGAGGACTTCATAGTTTCCACAAGGGGTTTTAAGGGACTAAAAAGCCCATTTGGAGCAAGTGAAAGTCCCTGTTTCTTGCTACTTTTACTCAAGTGGTATGAGATTTTGTATTTATGTGCTGCAGGAATGAAACTTTAAAATCTGGCTTTATCTATTTTTTTTTTGCTTCACACTTTTACCTTTATCTTCAGTAAAGAATAAAAACAACGTGTGCACATTCCTTCTTACATATGGTGCAGAATTTTTATGATCTATCGTCTTAAATTATTGTACACTGCATTGAGACCAGTAAATGGTAATGCACATGCTTTAAAAAAAAAAAAATTACAAAAGAAAAGCTCCCTTTTCCCAGTGCTTTCCAATGTGATACTAAAATGTCTCCCTGTTCTCTGCCCTAAATTTGTTTCATAGGAAAGTCGCTGTATATGGAGGTGTCCCTCTACAACCCACATTTTCAGATTATCTTACATGGATTATGTTTTGAAAATGTCATCCAAAAATAAGCGGATGAGTGGGTAAATACTTAATAGCTGTCTTTAAAAAAAATATGAAATTGCAGGGCAATAACTTATTTAGCAGTACTTTAATGTAAGCATCAAGGTGATTCACAATTTCAGACAGACATAAGTCCCCTGACATGGTCTGTGTTTTGCTGTAAGGCTTTGTTGGGAGGGACAGCACAAACATTTAAATCTAGAAAATAGATAGAAAATATCTTTGAGAGGCAAAACATATAAAGGCCAGAAGCAGCAAGTTAAAATATAAATTAAACGTTACATAAACAGTATAATGATCTCAAATCTTCCATGTAGTAGAATGTGAAATGTCAGAAAACAACAACACTAAACTACAGTGGCTTTTATAAGCAAAATCTCAAAAAAATGCACCAAAAAGAACACAAGAGAAAAGCAACCAATCAATAAAGATGAAGATCTGTCAATCCACAAACAGTCACATAATCTGAAATCGCCAAAGAGTAAAGTCACAAAAATGGATGAAGGAAGCTTAGCTTCTATGAATGAAGTCACATGACTCAAAAGTTCCCATGAGGAACCGCTATACAAGGGGATTTAAATCAAGAAGTAATCTTCAGGAAACCTGTATTAAAAGACAGGAGACAATCACTAAAAAGGTTACCCACTAAATACCCAAAACAGAAAACAAAACACAGTAAAAAAAAAAAAAAAAAAAGGAAAATTAAAGAAAAACCATCCCTTCAATACCCCAGTTTAGACCTCCTGGGTCAAGGACTGCAATTCATAAATCCAGCACTGCTCTCATTGTTTTAAGAATTTGGAAAAATGACCTCCCCGACTTCGAAGCTTCGTGTCCTCAATTGCAAAACATCTAAGGTCTAATATGTCATATCCTGCTGACAACTAGTGTGGGACTTGAGGGTCTTCACTTCTCAACTGGAAAGAATACAAGAACAATGTTCAAAAACCCTGGTTTTCAATAGAGATGTGAATCGTGTGCCAGATCGTCTTAACGATCAGATTCGGCTGCGGGGGGGCTCGAATCTGATCATTAAGATATGTGAATTGGAATCGTTTCCGATTCCAATTCACATTTTTTTAGGAGGCCCGCACCGCAAAAAAAAACCCAAAAAAACCACATCCGACCCTTTAAATCGACCTCTCGACCTGACCCATCGCTAATTATTTTTTTACGGAGGCCCGCGCCGCAAAAAAACCCAAAAAAAACCCATCCGACCCCTTAAATCGACCCCCCCCGCTCCCGACCCGACCCATCGCTAATTATTTTTTTACGGAGGTCCGCGCCGCAAAAAAAACAAAAAAACCCATCCGACCATTTAAATCAACCCCCCCCTCCCGACCCGACCCAACCCGACCCATCGCTATTTTTTTTTTACGGAGGCCCGTGCCGCAAAAAAAAAACAAAACCCATCCGACCCTTTAAATCGACCCCCCCCTCCCGACCCTCCCAAAACCTTTTAAAGTTACCTGGTGGTCCAGGGGGGCCTCGGGGGACCTCGGGGAGAGATCCAGGGGGGCCTCGGGGAGAGGAGAGATCCAGGGGGGCCTCGGGGAAAGATTTCCCAGGCATCACCTGTTCTAAAAAAAAAAAAAAAAAAATGGCGCCAATGCCCCTTTGCCCTTACCATGTGACAGGGTATCCGTGCCATTGGCCAGCCCCTGTCACATGGTAGGAGCACTAGATGGCGCCGGCCATCTTTACTCATCAGCCCATAGTATAATATGGGCTGATGAGTAAAGATGGCCGGCGCCATCTTTAAACATGGCGCCGGCCATCAGCCCATAGTATAATATGGGCTGATGAGTAAAGATGGCGCCGGACATCCAGTGCTCCTACCATGTGACAGGGGCCGGCCAATGGCACGGATACCCTGTCACATGGTAAGGGCATAGGGGCATCGGCGCCATTTTTTTTTTTTTTAGAACAGCTGATGCCTGGGAAATCTTTCCCCGAGGCCCCCCTGGATCTCTCCTCTCCCCGATGTCCCCCTGGCTCTCTCCCCGAGGCCCCCCTGGACCACCAGGTAACTTTAAAAGGTTTTGGGGGGGTCGGGAGGGGGGGAGTCGATTTAAAGGGTCGGATGGGGTTTTTTTTTCTTGCGGCGTGGGCCTCTGTAAAAAAAATAGCGATGGGTCGGGTCGGGTCGGGAGGGGGGGGGTCGATTTAAGGGGTCGGATGGGTTTTTTTGTTTTTTTTGCGGCGCGGGCCTCCGTAAAAAAAAAAAAATAGCGATGGGTCGGGTCGATTTAAAGGGTCAGGGTGGGTTTAGGGGCTTTTTTGGTGTGCCCTATTTAACGATACAATACAAATGCCCCTGACGATAAATCGTGGGCATTTGTATTGTATCGTGCACTCTAACGATTTTGGACGATTTTAAAATTATCTGACAATTTTAATCGTTCAAAAACGATTCACATCCCTAGTTTTCAATACACTAACAGTTTACTAACATACAGCAAAAAGCAAGGACATACTATAAAGGATTCTGGTGGAAAACCAGTCAGTCGCTCCCCTATGTTTGAACTCTTTGAATGTTTAAGTACTGACCAAGAGCAAGATAAGGGGCAAACATTACAACTGTCACACAGTTAGGCAAAACTACAGGATCTACCATGTGTAATTCAGAAGTTACTAAAAGGTCCTTTAACATTTTTACCATGATGGAAGGCAAAACATGGAGCCTCATGGAAAACGGAGTGAGGAGTCAAAATGGCCAGTAGTTATGGTAGATACTTGGCCTACTCTGCCAGAAAAAGGTAACACAAGTGATCCTATCAATTGATGTAGTAGGTCATGAAGTAAAGAGTAAATGACAATTCACATACAAAGCCCATTTAAAGGCATTCATTCTTAATCACTTGCCGAGGGTATCCACGAGAAAAAACCCTGGATATCATTGCTTTGGCTTGTACAATAAAGTCTGCCCAAGAACAAAGCAGATGACGAAGCCTAAAAAATTGCCTCATTGGGCTGTTATCTCAGAGAAATTGAAGATGGTGACTGCCATACCATAAAAGTATATTCCAATTTGTCAATTTCTGAAAAATAATTATGAAAGTACTGTCAGATACAATGATCAAAGTATCCAACAAAGATATTTGCAAGCAATGCAACAAATATTCAAAGTGTAAATTTGAGTCATGTATAATCAGCCAATCAAAAAACATAAAAACACTGAATATCTGTGCCTATCCAGCTCAAAACTATATCAGTATATTGCAGTCCCAAGGGTATATTGGACAAAAAGATGAACTGTAATTCTAAGTGGATTAAAAATGAGAAACATATAAACAGGCAATGTCAGTGCCATGGTAGGAACTCACGGCAGTACCACTAATTTGTTAGTAAAAGCAATCCTGGAAACTGAAAAAAAAGATTTGTCAGACCAAAAACTCAGAAGGAAACCAAGAATCGGAAGGCCTCTGATCCACAAAAGACCGAGCCATCGAAATAGCGTCCTCCTGCAGGATTTTATACAATGATTGAATACCTAAAGTAACAAGGAAAAAGGGTACAGATAGTAACATCATATTGCGCAAGATAGTAATCAGATGTCCTAATAGGGGCAAAGGCCAGTCAGCGCCATTTTGGAAAATGATGGTGGATAGCCTGGAGTCTAGGGAGTACTCAGGGCACCACTAGACTATCAGGGACCCCACTAGGGATAGCCTAGACCACCAGCTTTGGCTGAGGGGATGGGCTAGAATAGGTATGGGGGTCAGGGGGGCTATTTGAATAGGGGGGTTTTTGGAACCAGGGGAGTTTGGATGAGGGGTGACATTTTTTTTCGAAAGGGAAGGGGCTTGGGAAGGGCATGGCAATCCTATTTTTTAACATTTCCCCAGTTGGGCTGCCTCTACAATTGGTGTGGGTATTATCCAGACCCCCGGGGGGAATTTTACATATGGGAGGCTAGGTCATTAGGGCTGTTATGGCCCTTTAAGAAGATGGTAACCCCAGTCTAAGGGGGCTGCCATCTCACGACTATTTCCCTATCCCAGTGGTATTTTTTCCTGTGGATTTTTTTCACAAGATAAAATACTGTGGGGAAGCCACCATGGTATTTTACTGTGCTGAGACAAAATACTGCAAGAATGAACCCCTGCACTGGAGATGGTACAGAGAAGGGCAACCAAAATGATAAAGGGCAAGGAACAGCTTCCCTATGAGGAAAGGCTGTTCAGCTTGGAGAAGAGATGGCTGAGGAGGGATATGATAAGAGGTCTCTAAAATCATGAGAGGACTAGAACAGATACATGTGAATTGGTTATTTACTCTTTAAGATAATAGAAGGACTAGGGGGCACTCCATGAAGTTAGCAAGTAGCAGAATGAAAACAAATTGGAGAAAATTATTTTTCACTCAACATATAATTAAGCTCTGGAATTCATTGTCAGAGGATGTGGTTAGGACACTTATTGTAGCTGGGTTTAAAAAAGGTTTGGATACTTTCCTGGAGGAGAAGTTTATAAACTGCTATTAATCTAGTTTACTTAAGGAATAGCCACTGCTATTACTGGCATTAGTTGTATGGGATCTGTTTAATTTTTGGGTACCTGCTAGGTACTTGTAACTTGGATTAGCCACTGTTGGAAACAGGATGCTGGGCTTGATGGACCCTTGGTTTGACCCAGTATGGCAATGTCTTACATTCTTATATTCTTAAACCGCATGATGAGATCATAAAAAGATTCAAATTAAGTAATACAACAACTCCTCCATCACAAACTCCCAGTTCTTTGGGTACTTGCCAGGTTCTAATGGCCTGGATTGGCCACTGTTGGAAACAGGATGCTGAACTTGATGGACCCTTAGTCTGACCCAGTATGGCATTTTCTTATGTTCTTATGTTCATGTTTAATACCTTGCTGCACTATATGCTTGAAAGTCTCCAGGAGGTGGTGCATTACGCTTCTTCTCTGACCATTTTCAAGGCTCATAAGAACATAAGAAATTGCCATGCTGGGTCAGACCAAGGGTCCATCAAGTCCAGCATCCTGTTTCAAACAGAGGCCAAACCAGGTCACAAGAACCTGGCAATTATCCAAACACTAAGAAGATCCCATGCTACTGATGCAATTAATAGCAGTGGCTATTCCCTAAGTAAACTTGATTAATAGCTGTTAATGGACTTCTCCTCCAAACCTTTTTTGAACCCAGCTACACTAACTGCACTAACCACATGCTCTGGCAGCAAATTCCAGAGCTTCATTGTCCGTTGAGTGAAAAATAATTTTCTCCGATTAGTTTTAAATGAGCTACTTGCTAACTTCATGGAATGCCGCCTAGTCCTTCTATTATTCGAAAGAGTAAATAACCGAGTCACATCTACTCATTCAAGACCTCTCATGATAAAGACCTCTATCATATCCCCCCTCAGCCGTCTCTTCTCCAAGCTGAACAGCCCTAACCTCTTCAGCCTTTCCTCATAGGGGAGCTGTTCCATCCCCTTTATCATTTTGGTTGCCCTTTTTGAGGCTCTTTTTAAATCTTAAACCTGGGCTCTTCCTGATCACAATCTTGTTAATTTTAAGTTAACATCTGACTCTGTCTCTAACTATAACTCTATCTCTAATCTTCCTACTATGGCTAAAGAAATGGAGAAAGCAGTTCTTTCATAGCTCACAGATTTCATACATGACCATAACATTTTACATAGATATCAATGGTATGTAAGTTAGTGTAGCTGGGTTTAAAAATGGTTTGGAAAAGTTCTGGAGGAGAAGTCCACAAACTGCTATTAATCAGGTTTACTTAGGGAATAGTCACTGCTATTACTGGCATTAGAGGCATGGGATCTATTTAATGTTTGGATACTTGCCAGGGTATTTGGAAACAGGATGCTGGGTTTGATGGATTCTCAGTCTGACCCAGTATGGCAGCTTCTTATGTTCTTAACGTGGTTTCCATTCCAATCATAGTACAGAAACCTTGTTATTTGTCTTTAACTGATAACATTTTGGGTTCAGTTGGATCTGGGTAAATCCTTAAGTTTGATTTCCCTTGATATCTCTGTGGCCATTGACTGTGTGGAGCATGCCATTCTTTTACATCGGTTACACTCATTAGATGTTGGAGGCACAATGCTTTCTTGGTTTCAGTGCTTGTTATGGCTGCATCAATTCTCAGATAAGGCTGGCTTTCATTGTTCCAGATGGAAGACTAATGTTGAAGGAGTACCACAAGGGTCCGTGTTGTTCAAGCTGTACATGCTGCCTTTATGTGAACGTTTAGCATGTCATGTGAAGGAATTTAAAAATCTAGGCAGATGATATACTATTAAAGGTCAATTTTGAAAGCCTGATGCGCGTTAATTGAGGAACGTGCAAATAAATTGGGCTTGTGGGCACCGAATGGATTTTAAAAGCCGGCAAGATAAGGGGAATGTGCAATTAAGCTGGGCTCGGGCATGCCAAACGGATTTAAAAAGCCGATGAGGTACACGAGTATCTCTCACAACACGACAACTAGAAAGTTTTCAAAAAGGATTGGGGTGTGGGCAGAACATAGGATGTGCTTGTAAATACTTAAGTGACCTGGCACATGCTAAGGCTCCCTGCCGCGTAACTTTACTTCTGCTATGGATGCCGTGAAAGTTAAAATGTAAAGAAAACTAGGCAGATCTGCAGGGTTTTAAAGGTCAGAGCTAACTGGGGTTTTGGAGGACTTTTCTCTTAACTGGGCAAACTGGGGATGAACTGGTAAAACTAGGAATAGCATTGGCTTGCACCCCTTTTAAAATACCCCGATTTACTAGGTAGAAGTGGGATTTGACACGCCCCCTTAAAATTTGGCACACATCTGCATGCGGCCAGGCTATTTTATAACATGCACGCATATACATGCCCAAGTCATAAAATAGTCGCGTCCCTGGGCATGGGCTGACGCCCGCACGCACATGTGGGCCCATGCACCAGTTTGAAAACTACTGTGCCTCTGTTTCTGGTAAGTTCCGCTTCCCCTGACGGGTAAAGCCATAGTTACTGTAAATGCTTGTTAGCAATTAAATCCTGGTTAGCCCAGAATGGTCTTTATTTAAACGGCGCCATGCTGTCAGGCATCCATGCTGAGAGGGGCCACCCACCATCAGAAAGCACCCTGCAACACCTCGGGAACAAAATAAAAAAAGAAATGGGAAACAAATGTCAACAAACGCTGTGAAGAAGTGCCGGAGAGAAAGCCCCGATGGGGAGACCTGCCCCCCCCCCCCCCGACGTCATCAGACTCAGCACCGGCCGTTAAACAGCGCGTGCCATCAGGCGTCGTTCACTGTGCGTCGTGCGCCGAAGGGGCTTGACAAAGGGGCACTCCCCTTTGTGCACCCCTTCGTGCAATCAGTAGTGCCAGATTTAGTTAAAAACTCTATAATTGGTAGCCTCTCGCTGTTAACTATCATCTTAATATGCTTGTAACCTTCACATGTTTGTAATCCATTATGATAGCTTTATTATTAAGCTTCCTTCCCCCCTCCCTTGAACCCTCCCATTATTTCTTTGATTAGCAAATGTTAAATTAGCTTTAATGTTTGATGCTTGTAAACCATTGTGATGGCTTTACCGAACAACGGTATATAAAACGCAAAAAATAAATAAACAAATAAATTCATTTAAATCTAGCCAAGACAGAAGCTATTTGGATTAGTAAGTCATCACTGCCATCCTGCTTGACTTGTGTTACAATGGCGGGAGTGTCACTTCTCTTTTCTAAAGTAGTGTACGATCTCGGTTTTTCAGTAGATTCCACCTTCTCACTTAAGCCCCAGTTAAAGGCTATTGTCAAATCGAGATTTTTCAAACTCAGAATGATTCACCCTTTAAAGTTTTTGTTTCTGGCTCCTGAGTTTAGAACAATTATTCAAGTCCTTATCTTAACTACTGCAGATTATTGTAACTCTTTATATATGAACCCTTTACAACTAATACAGAATAGGGCAGCATGTTTATTGGCTCCTTGTTCAGTAAGAGATCATATCACCCCAGTGCTCCAGCAACTCCCCTGGCTCCCCATTACTCAAAGGATTCAATTTCAAAGGTTGAGTCCTTAGTATATAAATCACCTCAAGATGATGGCCCAGTTTTACCTGGCTAAAAGATTATCTAGGTACATTCCTTCAAGCATCTTGAGGTCTGCTGAAAAGGGCCTTTTAATGACTCCTACACCTAAAAATGTAAAACTTCAGGTTATCCATATGCAGGCTTTCTCTGCCATTGGTTCTGCTCTATGGAATGGACTGCCCAAGGAGTTGTGGAAGATTACGGATTATAAATTGTTTAAAAAAAAAAAAATAAAGATACACTTTTTCCAATTTGCCTTTTTCTGACCCTTTGTGCATGTGAATTTTTGTAGTTTCCTTTTATGTTGAATAGTTTATATTGTATTGGTTTTATTTCTGTGCTGTTTTGGTACTCTTGTATTTTTGTTTAATTATATATCTATTACTGTAAACTGCTTAGCATAGTTGTCCTTATAGGTGGTATACTATATAAGAACTTTTAATAAAAAATAAATAATTTTTATTATAATAAATGAATGTCCTGAAAGTCCTTAATTGTATGTATATCTTGGCTAGATTGTAAGCTCCACTAAGCAGAGTGCCATCTTTTATGTGTATTTGTACTGCCACTGCATTCCTCTAGCAATGCTATAGGTATGATTAGTAGTAATAGTAGTTAAGGAAAGGAAGGAAGGTCACATAGCAGAAGAGGAGGGAGAACTTAGGAAAGGGAATAAAAGAAATAAAAGCAGGTGGTACATAGGATCAAAAAAAAATAAGGCAAAAGAAAAAGAGAGGCAGAATTCTAACAAATATAATATGAGGCAAGGAGGTAACAAAAAGGAAGCCAGCCAGTGGGATGTGCATGAAAACATTTTGTGTCTCGTGCCATTATGCATTTGTGTTTCGGATGTATGAAGTTTCAATTGTTTTATTTTTCCATGTAAGCATTTTCATTTATTCACTTTTTTTTAGCCCATGCCACAGTTTTACAACATACATTCTTCACTAACAGCATGCTCTAAAATGATATGGCACAAAATGGTTTCTCATTGATGTTTTAATGCCATTTTAAAATGACAGTGCATCCTTATTAGCCACCAACTGTAGAAGCAAGAAACATTTTATGAAATCATTAATTTTTTTTCTGCTAGAAAGAGCTTATATAATTTTGCAATAAAAAAAAAAAATAAAGCTGACATCTTTTATTCCTTTACTTTGTACCTCTTGCTGTATAAGATCAATGTATGCTCTGTGCAGCATGCACAATGCTTGCCATTTTGATTTCGTGCGGGACAGTAGTGAGGGAATGGCAGGTGCGGTTGTGCGGGAGCAGCATGTGCATAGAGAATCCAGGCAGGCTGAATGTATTCACCTGCAAGACCCAAAACATCCTCTCTTTTATTGCGTGCTTGTGTTCTGCCTTTTGCAGTTCTACATTTCCAACAGTACTGTCTGACAGGGTCAGGGCCTAGGCTTCCTGCATGATTAAATATGTCAGAGGTGAAAGAGGAAGACTGGAGACTTGAGAGCTGACAATAAATTTCTCAGTGCCTTTGACAAAGCAGATCTTTTAGGCAGCGCTGGGAGAACATCAGGTGGAAAGATGCCTCTAAAATATAGAAGCAGTGCACAAAACTGAGCATAAAAAGGAAGAACTGCTGTTGTCCGCAAAGGCTTCCTAAAATCGGTTTGTTTTTTTTTATCCAAAGTGTGACTGAACCCAGCCACATGTGATAAGAGTGTACGTGACACTGGACTTAGTACTGTGGCCAGGACAACATGGCCTGTGCTGAAATTAATGTTCCAAAAATCTCAAAAGGAGCTGGACAAAGAAATAGGGTTGCCAGAAGGTTCCATTGTTTTCAGGAGCAACAACTGTCACAAAATACCCCAAAGTATGGGAAATATAAGTAACAACCCACAATAGAAACTCCCCCATACTATACATGATACCACATATATATTAATGTAGGACCGTTAAGCAATCAGCAACACATATATAAGTAGTAGTTTTACATATAGTACGGGGGAGGGGTGGGCGGTTTCTATTGTGGGTTCCATTTTTTTCAGGACAGGCTAATCCAGTCCTGGTTTTATCCCAGTGCATGGACTTGTCCTGCTTTTGTTAAGAAAGTCAATAATGAAATCAGAACTAGTTTATGCATGCACTGGGATAAAACTAGTACTGGATCAAACTTTCCTGAATACATGGAGCCGGAAAGTATACTGATGCTGAAAGAGTTTAACAGCAAATGTGGTCTTAAAAGATGACGAACTTGCTTTAATGCTTTTACATGTTAAGTACACACAACCAAACAAAAAAAAAATACATACAAATAATTATCACAAAGTTCATGTAAACCTGAAGTCTCATAATCATGAGACAAAAATAAAGAGGAGAGATGATTCTTTATAATCTATTGTGACACATTTGGTCTTTTTCCCTATTATACCCCTCCATCTTTGAACCACCTCCCCAGATGGCACCCCCAGGCAGCCGTGGGGAACCCTTTGTGCCTCCTTCAACACATATACCCTCAGTGCTTTTCAACCCAGTCTTCAGGGCACACCTAGCCAGTCAGGTTTGCAGCATATCTACCATGAATATGCATGAGAAAGATTTGCAGTATGCAAATTTGCAGTATGCAAATCTTTCTCATGCATATTCATGGTAGATATCCTGCAAACCTGACTGGCTAGGTGTGCCCCCAGGATTGGGTTGAGAAGCACTGCATTAGTGCACTCTTTGGCTAGAAGACGCCACCGGGGTAATGGCAACCAAACTCTCTCTCTGCCCCCCAGGCTTAAGTGTACCACCCACCTCCATGGCATCGTCAACCTTAACCGATGCTGATGAACAATGGAATCCAAACCCAAGTTACAGGCCAGCTCCAGGTGAATGTGTTGTTTTTATTCAGCAATACTTATCTGCTTTAAAAAGGCCAGCTCAACTAAACGGATTACAATTTATGTTTTTATGGAGTCGTGACATGCTGACTGTAAACATTTCCATTCCCTTTCATACTTTACAGGTAGCCACTTATAAATTCAGTTTATAATTCAGACAAGCATTCTCATTTCTGTAAGTGGTGATAATCTGGATGAAGGAGCTGGAAAACAGTCCACTCTTTTCATCTGCTTATCCCAGGCATTTGCTATCATTTAGGACTTGCTCAAAATCTGGAATCCCGACGCAATCATAATGTTTCTTTTTTTTCCTCTTTTGGTGATGTTGAAATAATAGGCACTCCCTTTTGCATTAGAAAGGACTTTGCAAAAGTAAACCCAGCAGTGCCCAAATACTGGAAAATCAGCAATCTCATTGGTCAGATACAAGAAAGGTGAAGATATCAGTCAGTCCCCAGATGGGACCCGGCACTTTGAAGAGACACATAAATCGTTGGAAGAATCCTTTTGTTTTGGGGATATTTTTAGTCCCTATTGACACCCAGCAGTTTTCTGTTAGCTCCCTGAATTCTTCAGTGGCCCCCATGGTGAATCATAGGCCCCTGGAATTATCTCCATTCTCAATCCATTTTCTGCAAATGCATTGCTCTCATATCTGCTTGAATTTCTGTTCCCCCAAGCACCAACACAGGAATTCAACCACACTATAAATTTACATCATTTTGTACAGCTACGGACTGCTTTATCTCCCTGCATAAATAGCAAATAACTCTGTTTCTCCTGTTCATCTCTCCTTTCCTCCTCTTTAATCTGCAAGATTTGCAGTACGTTTGAGCACCTATGCTGATATAAATTTGTAATATACTTTGGGAATAATAACTTTTTTTATTTTATAGACCCCTATCTCATTAAAAGTCACCTTCAGAAAATGCTGCTGCTCTTTCCTTGTAATCAAATGACACTTCATAACTACCTAACCAGCTTTAATATTCCCAAGAGTCCATTGCATTATGCCAGGGCTCAGACACTGTCTAGCTAGTCAAGGAAAGGAGCACACCATCATATCTAACAGCAGTTATTGGGACGGGTTTTACAGACGGTGGGGCTAAGACAATTCAGAAACAATTGCTTATGTGATAGTTTGAGGATTTGTCCCTGTCAAACAGTTAATATTGCTTTAATACATGAAGTAGGCTGTATAAGACGACAATAATGAAAAATGTCAGGAAAGACAATATCAATTGTTATTCAACATCCACATCAAAGATTACTTTTTTGTCAGTAGCTTTCAGAAAATGTATTTTCCATCAGATCTGATTGCATTCCTCTTTGAAGTGCTCCATCCTCCCGGTAGATTTAATGTGACATCTAGGCACTTTTTAGTCCCTGGGCCTCAGAGGCGATTCAAAGAGGCACAACAAGCCATCACAGGTTTATCCTCAAAGGCCGACACTGTCTGTCTGATTTATTGTAACTTTAAGAATCATCTCCAGCAAAGCATGAGCCTTCCTACCCATCCGCAGCTTCAGACTTTTATCAATTCATTTGTATGCAGCCTGTACATCCTGGAACAGAGAGAGCCCTATAGCCACTCATGGAAAATGCATTACCTGCTACTAATCCTTTTTATCTTTAAAGTCTGTACTTTTTAGTTACAAGTCATTTTGGGTTATCATAAAATATACATAATTCTCACTACTCTTCCCTCCCCTCTTCCAAAAAAACAGAAGACACAAAGGGAAGAGAATAGACAATAAGTTATGGGCTTGTTGCCTGCTCATCAGGAAGGCTTTAAATAAATAGCTCTCTTTAGGTAAGCATAGAGGGACACAAGGCACTGATTGCTTTCAACGGGGAACTGGAATGCATTTCTTTCTTGCATCTGGTTTCAGAGTGCATCAGGGAGGGAGCGAATATCCCCCCCCCACACACACTCTCATTTAAGCAGCTCTGGGAGCTATACTGTTCTTGGCCAGAGAAGAGTAGGGATCAGTTGTCTGTCAAACCTTCCCTCTCTGTCGCATCCTACCAAGTTCCCAAAATACCTACCAGTTTTTAATATTGCTAAAATTCTTTTTTTCTCTTTCTCTCCCCCCTCCCCCAACTTTTCCCTTCAACCAACTGCTTTAACCGTGATTATTATTTTTAATGGATTGTAAAGCTTCTTCCGTTTGCTCATCTTCTACGGTGAGACATGCTGCACACGCTAGCGAAACACTAGGAGCTAGAAACGATGCGGATACTTGGGGACGGAGGTGCAAAGAGCTGTGACAAGCTTATATTTTCCGGTACGCAAGGACACCGGCCTCTTTCTAGATGCAAATGATGAGCACCGATGTCCTTTTGATTCTATCGGACCATTCCCAACACCTACCAATGCATGAGGCAGAACCCAGATAAATGATAAGGAAACAATGTGACGACCGTAGATTGAGAAGCGGGCACTAAAATCTCTGATTTGCTTTATGGTGTTCCAGACTACGGTGCCTCCCCATCCCTCACCTCCCCAACCTGTGTGTTGTCACTTTTTGGTTCATTCTTTATTAAATGATTGCATAACTGAAATGTACGCCAACATGGCACAACACTGCTATTATGAATAATCTGTTAAGTGAATTTAGATTATGCCATCTGACCTTGATTTGTATTTTTTTTAAATAGAGAATTCTCACTTATGCCTCACCCATCTGTCCGCCTTTCTCCCTTTCCCTCTGCTCTGCTATTTATATTCTCCCCTACTTTTTTGCTAAAATTTGTTGCGCAACCGTTGTGTTGGTTTAGATCCACTGCTTTTAAACAATTATATCACCACTGCTGGACCGAGCCCTCAAGAGGAATTGCTCTGCTTGTGCCTTCCTCCATATGTACACAGTGCACCACAGACAAAATGACTAGAAACGGAGAGGAGTAATGGTTTTGGATTGGGGTTTTTTTTTTTTTTTAATTTTTATTAGACAAGATCTTCTGGTTTTTATATCTATATAGTTTGCAACTCCCCTTAGGTTTTCCTTTATGAAACGATCTGATTTTTAATGGAGAAACAGGAAACATCCACATTTCAACGATATGTTTCAGCAAGTGTGATAACGGCTCATTAAAGCAGAAGAAGGAACCTCGGAGGGGTTGAATATGCAAAAGCTGTAAAATAAAATAAATCAGATGAAAAATAGTTTGATTTTCGAGCAGATTTAAGGAGAAGTTCTGAAGCATATTGTAGCACAGTTTCTTATTTATTTATTTTTTTTTGCTATGAAAAGGACCTAAATGGATGCTGCTTTTTCTCTTGAAAGATGGTTTATGAAAACAGAACATTTTGGCTTCTGGAGGGTGAATATCAGAGATGCACAGCACCCTCCCCCAGTGACTTGCAACTATTGTAAAAGCAGAGAGAAAAATAAATAGAGAGAAAAAAAAGACTTTTAGAACAGGCTGGAAAAAGAGCCCTCATAGATGCTCCATTAACACCTTGCACTCTGCTCACAAATACCTATTCACCCAGCTACATACTTGACTTTTAGACATCTCCAGCAATTCAAATATATTTACTCCAGCTGGTACAAGTCCCGGCATGTTATGCTGTTTTCACACATGCTGTTAATTCTGGACCAAGGGCAAATTATTCCCCATTTATATTCACACTGTAAAGTGAACAGGGAGTGAGTACACATTAATATCACACTTCCTTGGAAAGGATGTTTGCTCCTGAATGAGTTATGCCAGAAGAAACGTTGCTGTATTAAATATGTGTAACAGGCTACAAGCCTGTTTCATTGGGTTACGGCTTTCTCTGGTAATCTAGACAGGTTTTCCACTGAGCAGCCCAGAGATTTCACAAAGCTGCCTTGGAAAGCGCTAACTCTAAAGACAAAAGGATTCCCTGATTATTCAGAAGCTTAGGTTTGCAACTGCAGACTCCCTGCTCGGATTACTGCCTTCCCTTAGCAACTGGCTATTTGCCAGGTGCAGCTTGAAAAGTTTAGCTGCTGCTCAGAATGAAAGACCGTAAGGGAAATTGTTACATGCACCCTGTGAGAGCTCCTGAGACTCTAAGCAAGAGGCTTTCCCTGAGCAAGACAGAAGGCACTGCTGCTTTTCACACCTCCTGCTACACCTTCTCTTCTGAGACTGCTAGAGAAGATAGGATTGCACGACTCCAGATGAAGCCCTGCAAATCTTCTCCCCAAGTAAAACCATGGACTACCTTAAAGGACCATAAGCTTCTCTCAAATCAGCCCTCTATTTTACCAGGGCTAACGACTGCTACTAACTCCTGCTAGAGCCCTTTACCAGGACCCAGCCCTAGCCTGAGAACTCAAGGAATAGGGAAACACCTTTTTCCTGTGCGTTTATTGGACTGCTAAATTACTAATGGAAATGACATGGCCCAAAAAGCCTGTTCCACTAAAGCTATTGCTCTGTTTTGCCTGCTGCTAAAATCTATGACATTTTTTTTTATTCATCTTGGCAGCTATAGAAATAAAGCCTGTTTTTGAACTGTCCACTAGCCTGTCTGAGCTCTCCTATTACTCATCCACTCTGTCTCCTATATGAATGGAGTTTTGTATTAACTATCTAACCCAGAAGTGGAAAAAATTGTGTATGAAAACAGTGGTAGAGACAATTTGACTTGAACAAGCAGGTTGGAGGTTTACAATGGTGAGCTCTATCCACTTAGCTTGGTTTTGAGCAGCTCCTCTGTTTATGATGATTGTTCTTTTTTATTAAGTATTATTTATTACTTGGATTTTTTACTTGCTTTTTTGAATAAGAAATTCACCCAAGGCAGGGAAGAATGGTGAAATGGCTACACATAAACTGGGTATATGAAGCTTGACATTGAAAAGGGGCCTAACATTCTACTAACATTTCACGATGATTGCCTACTTGAAATAAATACATATTAATATCACGAGCTTAACAGTGGACTAAATATGTATACAACAAATACTATGTCCATGGCACTCAAGTAGCATACTGTTGATTTCTTTTGTTGTCAGCATTGTAATGAGAGCTCTCTGAGAGAATCTTAATGGTTTTAGAGGTGTGTATAGGGACAGTCTTTTTCTCAAGTATTTTGGTTTGACTCTTCTTAGAGCCTTGAAGATCAGTGTCAATGATTTGAATTTCGATCTATAGGGGACTGGAGGCCAGTGCAGTTTGTATAGAACTAGTGTGATGTGGTCGCACAGTTTGCATCCTTCTATCAGCCGTGCAGCAGAGTTTTGAATGATCTGGACCTTGTAGATGGCCTTATCTGTAAGACCCTTGTATAGAGTATTAACATTAAGCCCGCTGTGTGGTTACTGTTGCATGGACTACTGTGATTAGATTCTTCTTCTTCTCAATGAGAAGACAACGTTTTCATAGGCTACGTAGTTTGAAGAGGAAGCGCTTTTCTGTTGACTAGATTTGTAGGAGCTTGGTTTATTCTGAATCCAATAGGAGACTAAGACTTTTTACCTGTATTTTTAATGGGAGCTCATAATGCTCTGAATGGAATTTTCAGATCAGGAACTTGTTTGTATGTGTTTTTTGTATCTGTATAATCTCAGTTTTGTTTGGATTTAGGTGGAGTTTGTTGCTTTTTTTTAACTCTTTATTTTCTAGATTTTTACATTTTTAAGTCAAACTGACATTTACAAAAAATTAGACAACCAATGAAAAAGCAAAATGTATACATTCCATAAAAATGAAGAAGATATAAACAAAGTGTATCGTCTATATGAGTCCTCAATTTGGGGACGGTGTAGTAAAAAGGAAAATAAAAATAGGAAAAAAAAAGAGCTCTCAAATAATAATTATGATCCACTGTATCATGGACACAAATAGAAATGCTAATTTAAGAGGGTATAGGCAAGGATCTCTCTATTCTGCAAAAATCCTTCTAACTGATCAGGATCAAAGAAAAGATTCTTAAATGTACTAAATTTAACAATACATTTATAAGGAAATTGAAGAAAAAATGATGCACCTATATCAATTACATGTTGTTTTTTAATCATAAAAGGTGTCCATCTCAGTTGGGTCATCTTGGTGATGTCAGGAAATACAGCCGGCTGTTGGCACAGAAAAAAAATTTCATGGTCCATATTCGATCAAGCTCTAAGGCATATAAAACAAGCAAAGTAGCAGAACCTTGAATTTCAATCTGGGAATCTTGGAGCATAGCAGTTAAATTATCTATAGCATTGGGTTGTAAGGGAGGACTGCTTGATGATGAAACAGTCTGTCTAGTAGGTATATAATAGGCTTTAATAATTGGTGGAATTGAGAGCCTGAGGGACTTTAAGAACCTCTACATAAAATTTCTTAAGCAATTCAATTGGGGAAATACTAACCGATTTGGGAAAATTAAGTACTCTCAAATTTAATTTCCTGGAATTATTCTCTAAGGCTTCTAATCTTTGTTGGATAAATTCCTGACCCTTAATCAAAGCCACAACCCATTTACCCAGTGACTCACACTGTTTCTCCATAAGATAAATGCATTCTGTGTTCCCTTTATAACTTGATCTTGCCCCTTAACCTGATTTTGAATTTGCCCAACAACTGCAGTCAAATTTTCAAATTTAGTCCTCAGAGATTGTTCCAGTTCCTTAATAGCAGTCCAAAGTGTCTCCATTGCTATCTGTGCAGGTCTCTCGGGGAAATTGGCTGATGATAAGTTGCCTAAAGCTGGGGTCACCAAAGATTCATTAGTGATCCAAGCTAATACCTGAGAGGCCATCAAGACAGAACGTATTTCCACAGGAGAAATGTTCAGAACATCTTGAGACTGTACTGAGAACACTTGAGTACCTGATAGTACAGAGTCCAGTCCAGGCTGAGGAGCTGGAGTTCCCAGAAGAAGCGGCAAGGGAACCCGTGCCAAATTGAGGCAGCCCTGAAGGAGTGCTGGAGGTCAGTGGTTGCATAAACCCCTCTATAGTTGGCTGAGACATAGAAGAGGGAACTGAAGGATTTTTTTTGGGGGGGGGGGGGGGAATGAACAGTTCCCTTTTTCTTCTTCCCCATATGACCAAGAGGGGAAGCAAACAAGAACATTTCCAGAGAAGGAAGCATTTACTTGCCGGGATCTTCTGAGGAAGAACAGTGGGATAACATCTGAGAGATCCACAAAGCCGCCGTGCCCCTTTGGTGGCGGCTGCAGGCCGCTGCAGGTCCAATGATATAAGGCCCTCCTGGCATCCCAGGTTGATGACAACAGATGCCCGGGTAAGCCAGGGAAGAAAACCACCATGTGGCAAGAAAGAGAAAAACTTCCTGGCAGTTCAGGGCTCTCCCAACAGGCAAGTCAGTTGGCTCTCTCCTCCACAGTCCCAGTCTGTTGCCGCTGCACGTCTGATGATATAGACCCCTCCTGGCATTCTGGGTTGATGACATCAGATGCCCAGGACAGCCAGGGAAGGAAACCACAGTGGGGCAAGAAAGAGAAAAACTATCCGGCAGTTCACGGCTCTTCCGACAGGCAAGTCAGCTGGCTCTCTCCTCCGCAATCCCGAGTTTGTTGCTTTTTGCTTATTCTTGGATGGCTGTAGGACATGTAATTAGCTTTTTTGAAGCTGTTTGTGGGTCCGGTTCCTTAGGAAATACTAGATGCATGTCATCTGCATAGATGTATGCCTTTTTATTAAAGGTTTTGATTAGCAATGCAAGAAATTTTAAGAAAGTGTTGACAGGGACTGAAGATAGTATAGAACCCTGGAAGACTCAAAATTCCAAGGTCCAGTGCCCTGATGCTTGTTGGTGAAATATATATATATTGTTGCATGTCAGATTGAAAGTAATTGAACCAGATTAGGACCTTTCCACTTATTCTAGTCTCAACTAGACATGATAGTATGATATTATGTGTCAAGTGCTGCTGAGAAATCCAGTAGCAGTAGGACTGCTAGCTGGCATCTACTGCAGTATCTGAGGAGGTCATCTAACAGGACAACAAAAACTGTGCTTTGTTCTTTTCTGAAAGCAGATTGTAAAGGGCCAGCCAATTTCTGTCAGCCAGTCATTTAGTTGAATTTGTGCTGTTTGTTATATTTCTTTCTCTAGAAATGGGACATTTGATACAGGACAATAGTTTTCTGGTTTGTCTGGATTTAGGTTTTCTTTTTTTTAGCAATGGTCAAACCACTGTTTTGTTTTTTTAGATCAGTAGGAAGAAGTACTTCCACCAGGGGGAGTTTACAATTTAGCATGCCCAGGTTTTGAGGCCCTTACATGCTAGGTTCACAAATTTGTATGGGCATGGGTTGAAGATGCAGGTAGTTGGGCAAAAAGAGTTCAAAGTTTTTCGAGACCCTCTTCATTGATATGTGTGTGATCTTTAGTGTATTTTGGGGGGTGGGGGGGGGGGAAGCTCATCTTTTTCTCTGTGTGTGTAGGGTATTCTGATAGTGTTTACAGAGGTCCTTGTTCTTTTTCTGAAAGAAGAATGCAAAATCATTTCATGTTAGTTTAGCTTGAGCAGTTGAGATGATTCTGTTGAGTTGGAAGCTGTAGCTTTTTGGTTTGAAGATTGTTCAATGCATTGTGAGAAGTATCCTTTTTTGGTCTTGGTTAAGGCCTTCTGGTGGATTGTCATATGCAGTTTATATTTAATTCTGTCTTCCTCTAGGAGTTATTTGTGCCATTTCCTTTCCAGTCTATGTCCTTGCTGTTTTAGAGCTCTTTGCCAGGATAGCTCAATCTGCACAGGTTCCTGATAGGTTGCCCATCACTCAACTTGTAACTGAAAGGACTATTAGTTTCCGAGTTTGGTCCTGATTCCCCAGTATGTAAATAAGTAGTTTGGAGCATATTTAAATGAAGCAATGTGGTGATGGACCTGTAGGCAAGCATTTTTAGCTTTGTTGCTCTTAGTTTGAGTTCATATCATGGTTGGAGCACTTTCTGTACCCAATTTCAGCCTTTAATGACATCAAGAAAGTGACTAAGGGATAAAAAGGATAGTGAGGTTCCTGCATATTGCCATGAAATAATAAAATATTATGTCAGTTAGATACAAATTCAAAATGGGGAACACACACCCAGTTATGATCAGAACCACTGTACTTACCCTGTGTTACTTGAGTGCTGAGAATGCTTGCCTGGTATGGGAATGCTCTGCCCAAACAACAAATATTGACTCAGTGCTGAATGACAGCTATTGAATTATCACAGACTGCCTTAAATCAACTAATCTCTACATTTTGTATATTCTTGTTGGAATAGTGCCACCAGACATCCAAAGAGTCATGGACAGCCAAACAGAGAGGAAGCAGCAAACAGAAGACACTAGACACCCACTGTACAGCCAAGCATGGCCCAAAAATGCCTGTCATGCAAGAGCTTCTTCACCACAATAGAAATAATTAGCACCAGATCTGTGTGCCTGCCAGGAGATGTGGCAGGCATGACCTAGAGGATGGGAATGAAGAACTAGGGTAAACTATATTGACCTTAAGTGTAACATTTCTGCACAGGAGGAGGGAGTGGGTGGGGTGTAATGTGCATTGAGTAGCAATTACTACACTTAACAGAGGGCTGGGAGGTAACATGCACGAAGGAGAGTTACTACATTTTTCAGAAGGCACGAAGATAACGGAATGACATTTACTACCCTTAGCAGAAGGCACAGGGGTAACGTGCACAGAGCAGCAGTTACTACCCTTAAGAGAAACCATGGGGGGTCGAGGTAGGGGAGAGAACATGCATGGAGCTGCAATTACTAGTCTTAACAGAAGGCACTGAGGGTTACTGTATGGAGCAGCAGTTACTACCATAAACAACTTCCTGGGCAGACTTGATGGACATTTGGAGGTCCATATGTAGTAACTGTCCAGATAGCAAAGTTAGCCAGATAAACTTAACTGGCTAGCTTTGGAGGTATATTCAATAGTGCAATTGTTAACCGGCTAACTCCTCCCAGTTATGCCCCCAGAACACCCCAAACTTAGCTGGCTAAATTCTAGCCAGCTAACTTATTAGCCAGTTAAAATATTCCTGTCTAAGTGCTCAAATATTCAAGCTATATGCCTTTGAATATGGAGCTCTTGGTCTTTATCTGTTGTCAATTACTATCGGGCCGATACAGTAACATCGCGAGAGAGCGGGCGAGCGCCCGCTCTCCCAGCACACACACAGACCACTCTCCTGTGCGCGTGAATCAGTAAATAAATGTATTTAAATTAGGCCTGGTGGTAAAAAGAGGCGCTAGGGACACTAGTGCATCCCTAGTGCCTCTTTTTGGACAGGAGCGGCGGCTGTCAGTGAGTTTGACAGCCGACGCTCAATTTTGCCGGCGTCGGTTCTCGAACCTGCTGACAGCCTTGGGTTCGGAAACCGGATGCCGGCAAAATTGAGCATCCGGTTTTCAACCCGTGAGCCGCGGGCCTATTTCAAAATTATTATTTTTTTTACTTTTTTAAACTTTCGGGACCTCTGACTTAATATCTCCAGTGCCCGGAGAAATTAGCGCCTATCTTTGGGTAGGCGCTAATTTCTGAAAGTAAAATGTGTGGCTTGGCTGCACATTTTACTTTCTGTAATGCGCGGGAATGACTAATAGGGCCATCAACATGCATTTGCATGTTGATGGCCCTATTAGGTTCGGTGGGGGTGGGGGTTGGACGCATGTTTTGGACGCGCTATTACCCCTTACTGAATAAGCGGTAAAGCTAGCGCGTCGAAAACGCGCATCCAAATGCCGGCTAACAGTGCGCTCCGTTGGAGTGCACTGTACTGTATCGGCCTGAAAGTTACTATGACTTGGAAAGCTTGTCTCTAGAATTAACATGGGTATCAGAGTGACTGAGCAGTTTTCTGTTTGAAAGAGAAATGGGTTACCTGGAAGGCCCTATATCATTTCTGAACTCAAGTTGCTAGGTCAAAATCTGACATGTCAAAATGGGAATATTCTACCAGATCTGAGATTTGCGACTGTTGTGAGAGGAAGACCATGCAACAACATCTGAACTGCCCAAGTGAACTCTGCATAGTATGGGATCTTACTGCATCTGATTCATAAATGCTTAAAAGTGCCTGCCAATGGAAAGGAATATGGCTTTGGTGGATGAATATGAGAAAAAGAAGAAGATGGAAGTCAGAGCAGTGGCCAGACAAAAATCTATGGAAAGGGAGTTTAGTTGGTTGTGTTGTAAGCCACCCTGGTCCTTTTTGGAGGAGAGCTTGTTCTCATTTGTGAGCATGAAGTCTTGAAAAGAATGAAGGAAGCACAAAAGCTTGATTAATAAACAACAAACCCACTTTTGGAATAAACTTGGAGTGGGTCCGTAGAACCACATACGGTCAGTATGAAACCAGAATCTATAGTTCACTTATTCTTTGAACTGAAGTGATGGCCAAAAGAAATAACACTTCCAGGTAAATCTTCACTCTGCAGCTCCTCACTATCTCTCCTGTCTTATCTCTCTCTACACCACTCTTCGTGCACGTCACTCATCAGACAAGTCACTCTTATCTATGTCCTTCTCCACTACTTAGAACATAAGAACATAAGATATGCCATACTGGGTCAGACCAAGGGTCCATCAAGCCCAGCATCCTCTTTCCAACAGTGGCCAATCCAGGTCACAAGAACCTGGCAAGTACCCAAACATTAGATAGATCACAAGCTACTATTGCTTATTAATTACCGTCATAGCAGTTTATGGATTTATCCTCTAGGAAATTATCCAAACCTTTTTCATACCAAGTTACACTAATTGCTGTAACCACATCCTCTGGCAATGAATTCCAGAGCTTAACTATGCGCTGAGTGAAAAATAATTTTTTTCAATGAACTACTTGCTAACTTCATGGAGTGTCCCCTGCCAATTCCCGACTCCATACTTTCCACCTCACTGCACCATGTGCTTGGAATAGACTTCCTGAGCTGGTGCGTTCCCAATCTTGTCTTGTTTAAATCCCATCTAAAAACCCACCTTTTTGAGGCTGCTTTTAAATCTTAAGCCTGTTTGCCTGCCTTTTGTAACACCTGTCAGTCGCAGACGGCTGCGACCACTTCTGCTCACCTTTCTCTCTTCTGCAGGGACTCCATTGGGGAAAGTGGCAACCTCTGCCAGCTACCACCGACCCTCCTGGTGTTTCCGGGACAGCAAGGGTGCTGCCAACCTCCATCTTGACTTTGGGATCACATAGATGCGTGCGCGTGCACACAGGTCATCTTTAGCACTGCTTGGCAGGAACCTCAGGGGCGTCCCCCGCTGATGATGTCTCCACTTCTGGATACTTAAGCCGACTGAACCTGACCACTGACGACTTGACAATGAGTTCCCTCATTGCTCATTCCATTCCTCACGCTACGGACTTCCGTTCCAGCTCCTGCTCTGGTGAGACACCCTCTGGGTACCCACTCCTCGGGGGTCCTTCCTTGTTTCTGGCTCTCCGCTCCTCGGAGGGCCATCAGCCTTGGGCTATCGCTCTATCCTTCTGGAATGCACCTTGCTGTGAGTACTCTGATTCTTTGGATCTATTTCCTGTCTCTCCGGTGTACCCCGCGCCACTACTGCATTCATCTGCATAGGACCCTCCTATGTGTACTTTCACCTGGGGGACCTCCACCATACCATCATCTGTGGGAATCCTCTGGCGTACCCCACGCTGCGGCCCACTACCATCCCTGATCTTCGTGAGAAACCCCGTTGGTGTACCCTGCGCTGCAGGCCACTATCAAGCCATCTCCTTGAAAGGACCTTATCGGTGTACCCCGCTCTGCGGACCATTACCAGATTACTACAAGGAGGTATTCCCTCTGGGTATACCCTACCACATGAACATTGTGTTTGCTTTTGCACTACCCGCTCCTCGGGCAGTCTCTATCTCTCTCTTTCTCTAAGACTCTATTCCACAGCTGTGCCTGAAGCCTGCAAAGACCTCGCCTCCCGACGATGAGACTCACAGGGCTCCTCCCTGTGGGTGGTATCATCGCTCCCGTTGGCCCAGGGGCCCACAAACATACAAAACCCTAACACCTTTAGTCTCATTAACTAACTAATGTTAACCATTGTCTTACTGTTTGAAACTCCCAAATTCTCTAGACCTGTATGTTTGTCTTGATTAGGTTGTAAACTCTACTGAGCAGGGATTGTTTCTATGTGTTGTTTGCACAGTGCTGCCTACATCAAGTAGCAGTAAAGGATGGGTAAGTAGTAGTAATAGTAGTAGTAGTAGTATCAGAGTGACACCAAATGTGTTAGGTGATGTAAAGTAATGTGATGTAATGAATATTCTGTGGAAGAGGGAACCTATTCTGATGAAATGGGCTCCACCTTAACCAGGATGGGAACCTGGCTGCTGGTGCTAATATTTAAAAATGAGAGAGAGTTTGTTTTAAATTAGGTCATGAGGAAATGCCAATAGTTGCTCAGAAGTGCATAGTCTGGAGAGAAGTATTTTGAAAAGATAATGGCAAAACAATGATGCCTCAACAGATAGACTGTTGTAAAGGTTTAAGTAGCCCAGACAGATTCAAATAAAGAGTGCATAGGTAAGAATGACTCCAGACTGCTTCTCTCATCTGCAATTAAGTAGGTTGTGAATATAAATTTAAAAAAAGAAATACAAATAAAAATCATTATTTAAAGTGTTTGTATGTGAATGCTAGAAGTCTGAAAACTAAGATAAGAGAGAATATATGGCACTCAGCAAAGATTATAGACATAATCAGTATCTCAGAAACCTGTTGGAAGGAGGTTGACCAATGGGATACTTTGATACCAAAGTACAAATTATATTGACATGACAGGCCAGAGCATATTGATTTAATGTATACAGTTTTAGAGAATGAATCTTCAAAAGGATATTAATTGGATGGATTTGGTCCAGGAGGTGGCGACTAAAATGGTCAGCGTTCTTCACTGTAAAGCGTATGGGGACAGACTTAAGGATTTAGAGGAAAGGTGAGAAAGGGAAAATATGTTAGACATGTAAATACCTCCAAGGTTTCCATTCATTGGAGGTGGGCCTCTTTCAAAGGAAAGGAGGCCCTAGAATGAGGGGTCATGGGAAGGCTGAAAGTGGGTAGATTCAGGAGTAATCTGAGGAAATATTTCTTTACAGAGAGGGTACTGGATGCATGAAACAGCCTCCCTGTGAAGGTGGTGGAGACAAGGACAGTGTTTGAATTTAAGAAAGCATGGGATAAACATAGCAGATCTCTGAGGCAGTGGTAGGAGTTGCAGAGCTAAAGAGTTAGTGTGGATGAGCTGATTATATAGGCCGTATGATCATTTTTGCCGTCATGTTTCTCTGTTTTGAGGAATTGCTGAAGGACCTTTCGAGTTTAGGAGACAGGACAAACTGAATGGCAGATTAAATTTTATGTGGACAAATGCAAAGTGATGCAGATAGGGAAAAATAATCCCAACTACAGGAGCATAATGCTGAGTTCTGTATTAGAAATCACTACTCAGGAAAGAACTTCGAAGTCCTTGTGAACAGTACTTTGAAATCTTTAGCTCAATTCACAGCAGTGCTCAAAAATCAAATAAAATGTTTGGAATTATTTGAATAGCAATGGAGAATAAAACAGGGAATATCATAATGCCCCACCTAAAAAAAAAAAAAAAAAAGACATAATGGCGAATTAGAAAATGTAGAAAGATGGTCATTGATAATGATAAAAGGGATGGAACAGCTCCATTATGAAGAAAGGCTAAACAAGTTAGGGCTCTTCAGTTTAAAAAAGAGACAACTGAGAAGGGATAAGATAGAGATTTATAAAATCATGAGTTGAGTGTAATGGGTAAAAATAGGACAGTTATTTACCCTTGCAAATAATACTAAAATAAGGGGACAGTCCATAAAACTAACCACCAGCAGATTTAAAGCTTATCGTACAAAGGAATTTTTTTACTCAGTGCGCAGTCAAGTTATGGAATTTGCTGACAGTGGATGTGGTCAAAGCAGTTATAAAAGAGGGTTAGAGGGTTTTAAAAAAGAGGTTTGCACAAGTTCCTGGAGGAAAAGTCCATAAAACATTAGCCAGGTAGACTAAAAAAAAAGCTATCGTTATCCCTGGGAGTGAGGAGGAAGAAATAGGGATTGGTATGTGCAGGGTACTTGTTGGAGAAAGGGTGCCAGGCTTTGATGGCATGACATTTTTTTAATGTCTCATGTTCTAATGAGACATCTAATGAGACATGTTCTAATGAAGCACATCTTTTAATAATTGTATTCATGGAAATGGATAAATTTATTATTATCTTCATAGATGCATATAATTTGATTGAAACAAGTCCAAAACTTCTGTCACATGAAAATAATAAAACATAGTAAAGAGGTAATTTGAAAATGAGTCACGAGTGTAAATGGAACATAACTATCAAATTAATTTTAAAAAGCCATTTATGCGCTTAAAGTGCACTTACACGTGAATTTCCTATGGACAGTTCAATGGCCTCTATTGTAGCAATTCTCAAAAGCCCACTTATGTGGGTAAAGTATTTTATTTACATGTGTAAAAACCAATTTAAATCGTGTAAATGCTTTTCAAAATCATCCGACTAAATGGCTTAGCCGCATTTTAAAAATGCTTACCCAACTAAATTCTAGCCGCATAATGAATTATCCGGCTAGAATTTAGCTGGGTAATCGGGAGTGTAACCTGTGGCGGGAGGTAGGTGGCCCTGGGAGGAGCCAAGTTAGCTGATTAGCTTGGCAAACTGGAAAGGTCAGAGTTGTCTTTCCTAATATGCGGCAGTTTTATAACAAGGGTTAGAGGTGGTGGTGGTGCTGCGGGGGGGGGGGGGGGGGGGGGCACATAATTTTTAGTATTGGGCTGTCCAAGCTTTCATTGAGACAATTTATACAGTTCATTCGGCTGAATATAGGATTTTTGAATTATTCATGTTCATCAGAAACGAACTTTGCAGAGACTATTTTCATAAGCAGGTAACACTAACACATGAAAGAGACCAAGCTGCTTGTACTTTGAAGAATAAACTTCTCAAAGTGAATATAAAACTGCATTTTGTCTTGTCGTTGGAAGTGAGAGTGCTCATGGGATGAGGATTGATGTTTGAATGTATCACATGGAAAGTAGATGATGCATATATTCTGTCTACAGTGCTTGCAAGCATAAAGTTGAAAAAGCTGGCGTGACAGAATATGAGTTACAGTGAATATCTTTAGTGTGCATTTAAAGATTCATGCACATTTTAGTTTAAAATGCATATTTTAAATGCTCCAGTTTTTTTTCCCCTATAAATCCTCCAAGACTCCAAAATGTTGTTGATGAACTAGCTTCCATAAAATAATGATCACAGAAGCTCCAAACAAAATAACTTAGAATTTTGTGCATTTTGAATTTTTGCAAGTAGTTCTCATTTGGTTTATGCACTTTAGGTAAGACTCTGGCAGTTGCCTTAATCTGTGTGTCCCTTGGTTACTAACAAAAAGTCTTTTTAGCTCTGCTTTTCAAAGACTAGCTGGGCAATTGCTGTTTTTCTGTCTGTTTTTATAGAGCTGTTGGACATTGGTCCTAGACCATAGACATATAATTCCACTTATCTGCACTTTAAATGTAGCAACGGTAAATAGAAGCTTTTAAAATGTTATTAGCTAATGGCATTCTCTTGGATAGCAAAAACTAATAGCACTGAATGATAATGCAAAAAAAAAAAAAAAATACAGTTCAGTACAGATGAATCCATGTCAATTGCTTCATATATTTGCCAGCTGCCCTTTCTATTGTGTGAGCAGCTGCCTTTTCTGTTGGGGAGCAGCTTCAGTTAAAAGAGGAGGAGTATCATTTGGAAAATTCAGTTCAGCAGAAGAACCAAAAGGAGGCCTAGGGCATAGAGGAGCAGCTGGGAGTGGCCTTGGAACTGACAGAGGCATAGCAGGAGAATCTGTAGAGTTGGCAGCAGAACGAAGTAAAAGTAAAAGGATCAATGGGAAGGCCCAGAGATTATGGCCCAACAGTGGAAGAAGTGGAGTTAGAGGAAAGCCAGTTATAGGAAATCCACAGAAGGGGTGGATTGGATGATAAGTCACATAGGTACTGTTATACATTGGTGACTGATGTATATGTGTCTGTGTGTGTGTGTGTACATAATGGATGACTTGGGATCAACAGGCTCACCCTTAGCCACTTAAGAGCATAAGATTTGCTATATTGGGTCAGACCAAAGGTCCATTAAGCCCAGTATCCTGTTTCCAATAGTGGCCAATCCAAGTCACAAATACTTGGTAGGATCCCAAAAAGTTGATAGATTACAGGAACCGATGAGAGAGGGAGCAATTTTAGATCTAATTCTCAGTGGAGCACAGGTCTTGGAGAGAGGTAACGGTGGTGGGGCCGCTTGGCAATAGTGATCATAATATGATCATAATATGATCAAATTTGATTTAAAGACTGGAAGAGGAACAGTGTGCAAATCCAAGGCTCTCGTGCTAAACTTTAAAAAGGGAAACTTTGATAAAATGAGAAAAATTGTTAGAAAAAACTGAAAGGAGCAGCTACAAAAGTAAAAAATGTCCAAGAGGCGTGGTCATTGTTAAAAAATACCATTCTAGAAGCACAGTCTAGATGTATTCCACACATTAAGAAAGGTGGAAAGAAGGCAAAACGATTACCGGCATGGTTAAAAGGGGAGGTGAAAGAAGCTATTTTAGCCAAAAGATCTTCATTCAAAAATTGGAAGAAGGATCCAACAGAAGAAAATAGGATAAAGCATAAACATTGGCAAGTTAAATGTAAGACATTGATAAAACAGGCTAAGAGAGAATTTGAAAAGAAGTTGGCTGTAGAGGCGAAAACTCACAGTAAAAACTTTTAAAAATATATCCAAAGCAGAAAGCCTGTGAGGGAGTCAGTTGGACCATTAGATGATCGAGGGGTTAAAGGGGCACTTAGAGAAGATAAGGCCATCGCGGAAAGATTAAATGATTTCTTTGCTTCGGTGTTTACTGAAGAGGATGTTGGGGAGGTACCGTAATGGAGAAGGTTTTCATGGGTAATGATTCAGATGGACTGAGTCAAATCACGGTGAACCTAGAAGATGTGGTAGACCTTATTGGCAAACTGAAGAGTAGTAAATCACCTGGACAGGATGATATACACCCCAGAGTTCTGAAGAAACTAAAAAATGAAATTTCAAACCTATTAGTAAAAATTTGTAACCTATCATTAAAATCATCCATTGTACCTGAAGACTGGAGGATAGCAAATGTAACCCCAATATTTAAAAAGGGCTCCAGGGGCGATCCTGGAAACTACAGACCGGTTAGCCTGACTTCAGTGCCAGGAAAAATAGTGGAAAGTGTTGTAAACATCAAAATCACAGAACATATAGAAAGACATGGTTTAATGGAACAAAGTCAGCATGGCTTTACCCAGAGCAAGTCTTGCCTCACAAATCTGCTTCACTTTTTTGAAGGAGTTAATAAACATGTGGATAAAGGTGAACCGGTAGATGTAGTATACTTGGATATTCAGAAGGCGTTTGACAAAGTTCCTCATGAGAGGCTTCTAGGAAAAGTAAAAAGTCATGGGATAGGTGGCAATGTCCTTTCGTGGATTGCAAACTGGCTAAAAGACAGGAAACAGAGAATAGGATTAAATGGACAATTTTCTCAGTGGAAGGGAGTGGGCAGTGGAGTGCCTCAGGGATCTGTATTGGGACCCTTACTTTTCAATATATTTATAAATGATCTGGAAAGAAATACGACGAGTGAGATAATCAAATTTGCAGATGACACAAAATTGTTCAGAGTAGTTAAATCACAAGCAGATTGTGATAAATTGCAGGAAGACCTTGTGAGGCTGGAAAATTGGGCATCCAAATGGCAGATGAAATTTAATGTGGATAAGTGCAAGGTGATGCATATAGGGAAAAATAACCCATGCTATAATTACACAATGTTGGGTTCCATATTAGGTGCTACAACCCAAGAAAGATATCTAATCATCATAGTGGATAACACATTGAAATCGTTGGTTCAGTGTGCTGCAGCAGTCAAAAAAGCAAACAGAATGTTGGGAAGTATTAGAAAGGGAATGGTGAATAAAACAGAAAATGTCATAATGCCTCTGTATCGCTCCATGATGAGACCAAACCTTGAATACTGTGTACAATTCTGGTCTCCGCATCTCAAAAAAGATATAATTGCGATGGAGAAGGTACAGAGAAGGGCTACCAAAATGATAAGCGGAATGGGACAGCTCCCCTATGAGGAAAGACTAAAGAGGTTAGGAATTTTCAGCTTGGAGAAGAGACGGCTGAGGGGGGATATGATAAAGATGTTTAAAATTATGAGAGGTCTAGAACGGGTAGATGTGAATCGGTTATTTACTCTTTCGGAAAGTAGAAAGACTAGGGGGTACTCCATGAAGTTAGCATGGGGCACATTTAAAACTAATCGGAGAAAGTTCTTTTTTACTCAATGCACAATTAATCTCTGGAATTTGTTGCCAGAGGATGTGGTTAGTGCAGTTAGTATAGCTGTGTTTAAAAAAGGATTGGATAAGTATTTGGAGGAGAAGTCCATTACCTGCTATTAAGTTCACTTTGGGGTAGATTTTCAAATTGGCCTACTTTTGCTGGCGCATCAGGCGCAAGCAAAAGTAAGCTGGATTTTAGTAGATATGCGCGGAGCCGCGCGTATCTGCTAAAAACCTGGATCGGCGCGCGCAAGGCTATTGATTTTGTATAGCCGGCGCACGCCGAGCCGCGCAGCCTACCCCCGTTCCCTCCGAGGCCGCTCCGAAATCGGAGCGGCCTCGGAGGGAACTTCCTTTTGCCCTCCCCTCACCTTCCCCTCCCGTCCCCTACCTAACCCACCCACCCGGCCCTGTCTAAGCCCCCCCCTTACCTTTGTCGGGGGATTTACGCCTCCCTCTGGGAGCCTCCCTCTGGCCCGCCCCCGACACGCCCCCGACACGCCCCCAACACGCCCCCAACACGCCCCCCTCGGAGAACCCCGGGACTTACGTGAGTCCCGGGGCTCTGCGCACGCCGGTAGGCCTATGTAAAATAGGCTCACTGGCGAGCAGGGCTCTGAAAATCCGCCCCTTAGAGAATAGCCACTGCCATTAACAATGGTAACATGGAATACAGACTTAGTTTTTGGGTACTTGCCAGGTTCTTATGGCCTGGATTGACATCTGTTGGAAACAGGATGCTGGGCTTGATGGACCCTTGGTCTGACCCAGTATGGCATTTTCTTATGTTCTTATGTTCTTACATGCTGTTTATCCCAGAGATAAGCAGTGGATTTCACCAAGTCTACCTTAATAATGGTTTATGGACTTTCTTCCAGGAACTTGTCAAAACCTTTTAAAACTCAGCTACACTAATAGCTTTTACCACATCCTCTGGCATCTAATTCCAGATTTTAATTATGTCCTATAATCTTTGTACTTTTTGAAAGATTAAACAACCAATTCAAATTTACCTGTTCCATTCCATTCATTTTATAGGTCTCTATCATATTTCCCCTCAGCCATCTCTTCTCCAAGCTGAAGAGCCCTAATCTCTTTATCCTTTCCTCTTAGGGGGATTGTTCTATTCCCTTTATCATTTTGGTCACCTTTCTCTGTACCTTTTCTAATTCCATTATATTTTTTTAAAGATGTGGTGATCAAATTTGCACACAATACTCAAGGTGTGGTCTCACCATGGAGCAATACAGAAGCACTATGACATCCTCTGTTTTACTTTCCATTCTTATTTATACTTTAAAAAAAATTCTAGTAAATTAGTAAGGTACAACATTTTAAAACATTGCTAGCTCTTTTCCACTAAATCTATATCCAGTCCAACTTTATTTATAAACTGCTAGTCCAGACATGCTCAGAGCAGTGAACAAACAATATAGTACAAAACCAAACAAATGAAAACCATAAAAGAACATGCATACATTCAAACAATTATAGAATACATACATTATATTATCAAGGAAAAAAACTATTACAAATGTAATCACATTTAATCAAGATTTAATCAAAAACAATAAACCAATAAAATAAAAAAACAAGACAAAACCAAAATACACATACTAACAATGGGGGTAATTTTCAAAAGGAGTTATGCGCATAAATGTAACTACTATTGTAGCAATTTTCAAACGCTATTTACTCACGTAAAGTGCATTTATGTGAGTAAATCCTATGGACAATTCAATGGCATATATTGTAGCAATTTTCAAAAACCCACTTACTCGAGTAAAGTGCATTTACTCGAATAAAGCCCAGTTTTACTCAAGTAAATGCTTTTAAAAATCAGGCCCAATCTGCACAATCACAAAACCAACTGAAAACATCACCACAACATAGCTGGTCAAATAACCCAGCCTTAAGCAGCTACCTATAAACACCCCAAAATCAGTAATAAAATACAAAGCTTTGGAAGACTATTTCGTAAGTACAGAGCTGCACTGAAAACATATTCCCAGTTGGTACTGGCTAGTCTCACATCCTGCATTACTAGTTTCATTAGCAGTGTATTTTCAGAGAACACACAATGTCTGTATTGGCTCGTAGATCTGCAGAAGAAGTGTGAGAAAACCAGGATAATGTTGACTCCAAAATAATTCTCAAGTTGTGGAGCTAAGAGCGAAGGGACTGGAGGGGGTGGTTCAGAATTAGAGCACAAGATATGAAGGTTCTTTCAAAGGTGAGGGTCCTAGACTTCACAAAAACACATTTTGTTAAAATGGGAGAGCACCTCAAGGAGTCATCAGCTGGTTGGGAAAATCTAGGGGAATTAGAAAAGCAGTGGGCATAACTAAAGGAGACATTATGAGGGCAACTAACATTTTTGTTATGAAAATAAGTAAAGGAAAGAGGAAAAAAGAGGCAGCTATGGTTTTCTAAAGAAGTATCTGTTAAGGTAAGGAAAAAAAGATGAGTGCTGTCTTCCACTTTCTCTGATCTCTTGTAGTTTATATAGTAACTGTTATGACTGCACTGCCCACGGGTTTCCCCACGAGCAGGCACACTCACCCCATGTTGTATCTTTACCCAACGCGGCTGTTGCCGCCATCGGGCCTTCTGCGCGGCTGGAGCCGCGGTCGGTGTTGCCAAGCGGCCCGGAGGCCGCCCTGGAGTATCTGCTGCTTTGCGGCCGGAGCCGCGGCCTTCTTCGGGGCTGGGACTGCCCCCGACGCTGCTCCCATCTTCTCGGCACTAAGGCCGCATTCCCGGGCTGGCCCGGCGGCTGGAGGCGCTGCCGATGGCAGGGCCTGCTCCTCAGGCTCTGCCGGCATCTGTACGTGATGACAACGGTGCAGGCCGCTGTCCGCGGTCCTGCACAGCTCCCTGCTGCTCTCCTTAGGCACCACACAGGGCACTAAGTCAAAATGTGACTTAGTGCTCTGTGTGGTAAAGACATTATGTATGGCATCCAAATATCCAAAGTTCACTTTTTGATTCAGAATGAAAGAGAGAATTTGCACGCAAGCAATTCCATGGTCATATTATGAATACTGTTCCTCCACTGGACTATGGAGGGTGCATCCGGCTGTCGCCTGACTCTCAGAATGGCTGACGTTGCTAAAAGAAAGAAAGAGTATTTATCCATTCTTTGTGCGTCGCCTGACCCTGGAATGATGTAGGAAAGAGTCTGAATAGGGCTAGTAAGGGAGAATGTGGGATATGCAGATCAAATATGGAGCCAATATACTGGAATACCTTCCTCTAGAAGGTCTGGATGTTACCACAATTCCGTAAGGAGTGACCCAAATGAGCTATATCTTGATGGCATTTGAACATATAGCACAGTCAGTGAATTTGGTTAAACAAGCCTGATGTTGTGAGATATACATTCTGTACAAAAGTTTGTATCGCGTTTCTCTCATGAGCACATTACATGTAATGTTTCGTACAGCAGTAAAACTATTAATAAACGCTGAAATTGAGTCTGCAATTCCTGTTTCCATTTAACCCATGAGGCGTCAAACTCCCTTTAAATACCAGATATTTATTTGGATTGAGCTCATGCCTTTTCATTGGCAGCTCAAGGTGAGTTGCATTGAGGTACAGTACATACTTTGCTATCCCCAGAGGATTTATAATTTGTTTGTTTCTGAGGCAACAGTGGGTGAAGTGACTTGCCTAAGGTTACAAGAAACATCAGCAGGATTTGAATCTTGGCTTTCCTGATTCTCAGCATGCTTGCTCTAACAACTAGGCTACTCCACTCCAATATTCTCTTAAAGATATGACAAGAGGTTAAATACATGGTCATTATATGTAACGGATTCAGAACTTAAACATCTGTAAGTTTAAATCCATTTTTTTCTCTAAACTATTCATTTACTTATTTATTCATTTATAAGCTCATTATTACATTGGTTACATTAGAAGAATTACATTTCGATGAAAAAAAGCAGGCAATATTTTTCCTGAATAGATGGATGCACAAAGTCTGTACTAGACAATGAAAGAGAACAGGCTTGGTCTATGTTCTAAATAATCAGGCAAAGAAGCAACTGGGTCACGTACTCCTCATGAAACCAGAACATACCTCAAGTTATGGCCCCTATGAAACACAAGGCAGGGATGTATGGCAAAAACTGCATGAGGGGCCAAAAATGGACCAAGGATGCCTTATGAACATGCAAATTCGGTTTAAAGTTCATCTAGTGGATATGTAATATGTATATATTTTCACTACATTTTTTTCTCAGATGTTGGGGGACCTAATGCATGCTTATTTTTGGTTGGACGGAGTGATCTTTCATTAAAAATGAAAGAAGTTTATCGTTTAACATACCTAAAGTGACATTTTTAGTAGATTCAAGACCTTTGCTCTACCTTTGGAGTGAGAAAGTTTCAAGATGTTTCTTTTCTTGGTATATAATACCTCCTCATACTAGCTGATCATATAAAAAGTGTCACAACTTGCAAAGATTTAGTTTTCTTCGGGACCAGTCTAGCTACTAGAATTGTGCATTCCATTAATAACAATGAAAAACAGGCACATTCACTTAAATAAATACAAAATATGACAAGCAGGGTTGGCATGTGTTTTGTACTCTTATGCAGAGATTGTGTGACCCTGTGTAAAACAGAATTAACATTTTGGTAGAAATTATTTTTACTGTGCTGTTAAGGTAAGCACTAAAAGAATCTATTGAATACTTCTCTAAGAGCTAAGACTTACTAATGTGTTTTTCCTTTTAAATAATCATAAGTCACATTTATCAGGGAGCTGACATAATATAGACAAATATTCAACCAATAATGAAGAGCTAAGTAAACGGGTATGTTTAAGCTCTGCGAAGGAGTACATTAAGGCAGAGACGCTTTAATGGATTTAACATTAGCAGTCAGACCGAGACGCAATATAAATCAAACACCATTACGCTGCCGTCTAATGCACGCCCACTCATTCATTAGCACCATTCAATACAGATTATATTAGCCAAGAAACCACTAGTTCTTAAAGTTTTATTCTACAGACACAGCAATAATTGCACAATAATGATGACAGCCTTGTTTTTATGAATCACTATAACTTACTTCTATTGATTTATACTTGAAACAGGAGAGAAAGCTTTCTCAGCTAGTATGTAATGGGAGATGGTTGCAGTCTTATCGGGTAGATAATGAAACCCTCCCAATATAAAAGGAGGTGATAGAAATTATGCTAGCAATTTTTTCTTGGTATGAGCATGAGCCTTATTCCATTCCTACAAATAATTCTCTATAATAACACTTTAATCAAATGTAGCATGAAATACCTTGCATGCATTTGCAAAATTGGTAGAATGGAGCGAGCTTTGACTAAAAACTCTTGGCTGTTCACCTAGGACTGTGTTTGCAGAGTATGTAGCTAGATTTGTCTCATCCAGGAAGAAGAAAATTGTACTGGTCTAGTCTGGTAATCAAAATGATGACAAATTCCCTTGAAGAGCTTCTAATTTTCACTCAGCAGCTATATTTTGAAAAACAGCTTCCTAAGGAGAAAAAAAAGTAATTTTTTTTTATCATCCTCATTAATTACTTATGCCACACATTTCCAGCCCAAGAGTTCAAGGAAAGTTACATATAGAATCGTAAACATAGTTACATAAATAAGGTGAACTATTTGTTACATAAAATAAGGTGTCTCACAAATACTAGTACAGTATGTATGCCTCATGGAATACAGTCTTTAGTGGAGCCTGTGACCCTGGTTGGGATACAGTATAAAGCTAGGGCAGTACATCTAGATAGTAAACTACATTCTTTGGTCATGAATAGTCTTTGGTAGTGTTTGTGCTTTTAGTTGGAATATATACAGAGTCCCTAGTAGGGTTTGCGCCTTCAGTTGGAAGGCCAAAAGCTGTTTAAAAGAGTCACATTTTCACCCATTTCCTGAAGATTATGGGATTTGGGGAAAATCTGATGTTTATTTATTTAATACATTTTATAAACCACCTTCCCAATCTTAATAAAGTGAGTTACACAGTGTCAGGGGTGAGCCTGCAAAGGTTCTCTTTCTAGTGCTGGCGAGGCCTATGACCTTTGGGGATGGTACCTCCAGTCGGGCCTGGGTATGGGAGTGTAGTGTGGGCAAGTGTGTAAGGCGTGAGTGGTTTCATGAGGTAGGCTAGTGCCAAGCCAGGACTAATCATTTGAATTTAGTGCAGTTTAGCACTGAAAGCCAATGTAGAACTTTTAGAATACGGGTTATGTGGTCAAATTTCTTAGCCTTCACTGTCATGTGGGCCACTATGTTTTGTATGAGCTGAAGGCAGCAGTTCAGGGTGCTAGGGATACTGGAGTAGGAGAGTTGCATAAGAATATATGAACATAAGATTGGGGGAGAGAGAAGAGAGAGAAATCTGCTTGCAGCACATCTGTGAGGTCCAGTCCTTCACCCTGTACTGATGTCATATCTGTGGGACTACTCCCTATTAAAAGATCTGCCAAGCGGCACTTAATTGGGGAGAGATAAGAGAGAGAAATCTACCTGCAGTACATCTGTGAGGCCTGGCCCTTTATGCTGTGGAATCACCCCAGCTGACATCTTATCTGTGGGACTACTCCCTATTAAAAGACCTGAGTGGCGGTGCTTCGCTGGGGAGAGAGAAATTTGTGAGATCTGGTTCTTCATAGGGATGTGCAAAGCTTCATTTTCGGCCTGCTGCAGGAAATATTGTATTTCCCATGCTTCGGACTTTGAAATTTGTGGGGACCCGAATTTTGGGTTAGTGCGCGCTAACTCCCATTAGTGCACACTATCCCGAAAAAAAAAATTTTTCACGAAATTTTGGGAAAAATTTGTTTGGGTTTCGGGGTCCCCGAACCAGGACAAATTAGGAAATTTCGTTGAAATTGCCTAATTCATCCTAAATGAATGCACATCCTTAGTTCTTCATGCTGTGGAATCCTCCAACTGATATCATGTAAGATTTGAGGATCTTTGTGCTGTGTTATGGTTGGCCTATAGGCCATCACCAACATCTGGCAAATCTATGCTGGGAAGAGATGCATCAGGAGCTTCACCTATACCAACCTCTTTCCCCTCAGGTTGAGCCCTTGGGTTCTAGTGGCTGGCAGATCTTAGGCAAGAGACTCTAAGGGAGGAGAAACTGGCAGGCAGCAGGCAAGAATGGTCAAAGTCCAGGCGAAGATCATATTCATAAGTCAGTCTGAGAACAGACGGAAAAGACAAGGAGAAGGACTGACATGGAAGGGTAGGAAGTAAGGCAAGGGCTGGATAAGACAAGACAGGCTGGGCTGGAGAAAGGAGGCAGGTACAGTAACAGGAAGCAGGAAGAAGCAGCAACTCACATTACATACACAATGTAGGCGTCCCATTGCTGAGGCATCTGTTAATTACACGGCTGGGGTTTAAATACCCAGCCACGACACGTCATCTCTGAGCACCGGTAGCAGAGGTTCCTGCTGCAGGATCTTTAAGCACTGCATGCATGTCCTATGGGCAGTCCTGGGGGTAGCATGGTGATGGCGTTCTTCCCACCGCAAAGAGGAGTGTAATATTGGCGGATCCCAGGGTGAGTGCGCAGGCTTTTGGGGACATCCTGCAAGCCGGAAAATGTAACACATCATATCTGTGGAACTCCTCTCTATTAAAAGACCTGTGGATTGGCACA
The DNA here is from genome assembly GCF_901001135.1 of Rhinatrema bivittatum. Lineage (NCBI taxonomy): Eukaryota > Metazoa > Chordata > Amphibia > Gymnophiona > Rhinatrematidae > Rhinatrema > Rhinatrema bivittatum. The sequence continues at coordinate 551,560,738 of NC_042615.1, forward strand.
CCGCCACTGAGTAAGAAAACGAAAGGCAATATTAGAGCTCTCTCCCTGTGCCTTCTATGCCTCCCTCTTCTTTATCCCAATCGATTCTTGTTGGCTTCTTCTTGAATCAAGGTAATTTGGGCTCAGGCGAACTTGGAACTTTTAGCTCTGTTCAAAGTATTTCAGCTGTCTCACTGTGCCCTGAAGGACTCTCTGAATTGCAGGCAGAAATAGTGACCATTCCTGGAGCAGGGCACAGCAATGACTCAACCACTTGCTTACCTCACGGCGGGGAGCTTCCAGTAGCTGGAAGTGTGTCAGCTTCTACTTCCAGAGGATCTCAAGCATTGGAACAGCTTTTGTTGAGAAAACCTGTTGTGGTTACATTAGAACTGTTATGGGCTGTGTTAGGGAACTTGCAAAAAAATGTCTCCACTTAAATAGATGCTGCCTGAACCGCTTAGAGGGCTTGTCTAATACTGTGAATGAGCATAAACAATTAATTAAAAAGAAAGGAGATAAATTGGTGGAATTGGGGGATAAATATACCAATTTGCATGAAAGTAGTATTGCTTTGATTAGACATAATCATCTGTTACAGTTAAAGTTGGAAAATATTGAGAATGATTATAGGAAATTGAATTTAAGATTTTTAAATTTTCCTTATTGCCCATTACTCTTTCCTGTAGAGATGTTAGGGAAATCCTATCTTGAATTACTGAAGGTCTGATAGGAGATGATTTGAAAATTTTGTAAGATTTTTTTTGTCAATTAATAAAAAGGATGCTTCTTCTGCAGACCATGTGGGTAGAACTGATCTTGTGTCTAATTCATTGCATCTTACTGGTTTCTTGGAATTTTCTCAGACAGAGATTTAAAAAAGACCAACCCTTTTGGTTTCATATTTACATGAATCTGATAACAGTGGACTCTAAGGGGCGGATTTTAAAACTCCTGCGTGCGCTGGCGCGCCTATTTTGCATAGGCCGCTGGTGCGTGTAAGTCCTGGGGCTTTCGAAATGGGGAGGGAGGGGGCGTGTCCGGGGCGTTCCCGAAACGACGCGGAGTTTCGGGGGCGTGCCTCGGCATTTCTGGGGCGTGCCGTGGCGTTTCGGAGGCGGGCCTGGGGGCGTGGCGCCGGCCCGGGGGCGTGGCGCTGGCCCGGGGGCGTGGTCGAGGCTTACGGACCTCGCCCCTGGGACCGGAGGACGGAGCGGGGCTGACGGCGACGCGCGCAAAGTTACGCCTGCTGAAAGCAGGCGTAACTTTGCCAACAAAGGTAAGGGGGGGGGTTTAGATAGGGCCGGGGGGTGGGTTAGGTAGGGGAAGGGAGGGGAAGGTGGGGGGAGGGCGAAGAAAAGTTCCCTCCGAGGCCGCTCCGAAATCGGAGCGGCCTCGGAGGGAACAGGCAGGCCGCGCTGGGCTCGGCGTGCGCAGGTTGCACAAATGTGCACCCCCTTGCGCGCGCCGACCCCGGATTTTATAAGATAGGCGTGGCTACGCGCGTATCTTATAAAATCTGGTGTACTTTTGTTCGTGCCGGTGGCGCGAACAAAAGTACCAGCGCGCGTATTGTTTTAAAAGCCGCCCCTAAGGAGGTAAATTCAAAGGAGTAAATGTAACATACTATCATAGCAATTTTCAAAAGCCATTTACTCAAGAAAATTACAAGATAAATCCTATGGACAATTCAATGGCATATATTGTAGCAATTTTCAAAAGCCCACTAACACGGGTAAAGTGCATTTATACATGTAAAACCCAATTTTAGGTGTGTGGATGCATTTTAAATCACGCCTTTAGTGCACACTAACCCGAAAACCGATTTTTCACTATAAAAAAAACGGGGCCGCGGGAAAACGATTTTTTCCCATGGCCAGATGATCCCAAAAGCGGGAATGATCAGGCACCCAATTCACATCCCTACTGAGCACAGTATTTCAACATATTATTCAAAATAATGTCTAGATCCTTTTCTGGGTGGCGATTCCCAATGTGGAATTTTGCATTATGTAGTTATAATTTGGGAGGCTCTTCCCTATGTGCTTCACTTTTCACTTGTCCATATTAAATGTCATCTACCATTTGGATGCCCCAGTTTTGCAAGGTCTTCTTGCAATTTCTCACAATCCTCTTGTGATTTAATAACTATAAATAATTTTATTTCATCAGCAAATCTGATCACCTCACTCATTGTGCCCATCTCTAGGTCATTAATATGTTAAAAAATAGCAGTCCCATTCTCCTAGTCACCTTTTTACATAAGAACATGCCATACTGGGTCAGACCAAGGGTCCATCGAGCCCAGCATCCTGTTTCCAACAGTGGCCAATCCAGGTCATAAGAACCTAGCAAGTACCCAAAAACTAAGTCTATCCCATGCTACTGTTGCTAATAATAGCAGTGGCTATTCTCTAAGTCAATTTAGCAGGTAATGTACTTCTCTAAAAACGTATCCAATCTTTTTTTATACATAGCTACACTAACTGCACTAGCCACATCTTCTGGCAACAAATTCCAGAGTTTAATTGTGCGTAGCCGCGCGTATCTTATAAAATCCTGGATCGGCGCGCGCAAGGCTGCCGATTTTGGGCAGCCGGTGTGGGCCGAGCCGCGCAGCCTGCCTCCGTTCCCTCCGAGGCCGCTCCGAAATCGGAGCGTCCTCGGAGGGAACTCTCTTTCGCCCTCCCCTCACCTTCCCCTCCCTTCCTCTACCTAACCCACCCCTCCGGCCCTATCTAAACCCCCCCCTACCTTTGTCCACGGATTTATGCCTCCCGGAGGAAGAAGTAAATCCATGAGCGCCAGCGGGCCGCTGGCGCGCCGAGACTCGACCCGGGGGCGGTTCCGGAGGGCGCGGCCACACCCCGGACCGCCCCGGGCTGAAACCACGCCCCCGGGCCCGCCCCGAAACGCCGCGTCCCGCCCCCAAAATGCCGTGTCGATCGGCTCCGCCCCCGACATGCCCCCAACACGCCCCCAACAAAAAACCCCGGGACTTATGCGAGTCCTGGGGCTCTGCGCACGCCGGCAGGCCTATGGAAAATAGGCGCGCCGGTGCGCAAGGCCCTGCTCGCGTAAATCCGGGCGGATTTACGCGAGCAGGGCTTTTAAAATCCGCCCCAGTATGTCTGCTATTTCATTTATCAGCTCTTTCAGCATTCTGGGATGTACACATCTGGTCCAGGTGATTTGCTACTCTTTAGTTTGTCAATTTGCCTTATTACATCTTCTAGGATCACTGAGATTTGTTTTAGTTTCTGTGAATCGTCACTTTTAAATATCATTTCTGGCATAGTATCTGCCTAACAGCTTTCTCATTAAAGACTGAAGCAAGGAATTTCTGTGCTATGGTTTTGTTCTTCCTTAGTACCCCTTTTACCCCTTGACCAACTGACACCCTCACAGGCTTTTTGCTTCGATCTGCTTCCACAGTGAGTTTCTTTTCAAATTCTGCCTTTGCCTTCCTTATCAATGTGTTATATCTAACTTGTCAGTGCTTATGCTGTTTTCTGTATCCTTTATTTGGATCCCTTTTCCATTTTTTGAAAGATAGGCTATTCTAGCCAAAAGAATATCTCACTTCACTTTTTAACAATACGAGCAATCATTTGGCCTTCTTTCCATCTTTTATAATGGTTGGAATATATCTGGTTTGGGTTTTCAAGATGGTATTTTTTAACAATGTCCATGCCTGATGTAAATTCCTAAACTTTGCAGCTGCTCCTTTAATTTTTTCTTAAACATTTTCCTCAGTAGATTTCTTTAGTGTCCTTTCTCTAGTTATTAACTCAAATTTGATCATGTTGTGATCACTATTGCTACCTGACTCTGACACTTCACCAAATCCTGTGATCCACTAAGGACTAGGTCTAAAAAAGTTTCCTTTCTTGTTGGTTCTTGTATCAGCTACTCCATGAAGCAGTATTATTTCATCTAGGAAGCTTCCCTCTCTAGCATTTCCTGATATGACAGTCACCCAGTCAATAGTGGAGTAATTGAAATCACCTATTGTTACTGTGCTGCTGATTTTGTTAGCTCCCTAATTTCGTTTAGCATGTCATTCTCTATCTGTTCATTCTGACCAGGTGGATGTTAGTACACCTCCATTGCTATTCTATTCCTCTTCTCATATAGAATTTCTATCCATAAAGATTCTACAGTGCATTTTGTTTCCTGGAGGACTTTTATTTGTTGTATCTTTGGACCCCTTGACTGGGGTGAGATTGGCTGTACCTGCAGGGAGGAGCCCTGCAGGTTCTCACTGCAGCAGGCAGACCCAGGCGAAGTAGGGACTGGTCTGGAGCTTCATCTTTACCAGCCCACGCTCCCTTCGGGTTGAGCCTTTGTATGTCATGGCCAGCAGGACTTAGGCGAGGGTCTCTGCTGATGACTAGGGATGTGGTCCAAGGCCAGGCTAGAGTCATAGGTAGGCAGCGGTCAGGTATATCGAGAGTCCAGGCAAGAGTCAAGTGATCAAGCATATCAAGAGTTCAGGCAAGGGTCAAGCCAGATATCCATCAGAGGGAGAGAAAGAGGGACGGATAGGACTAAGTCAGGCTGGGCGCAGGCAAAACACGCCACATAACGTAGCTGGACCTGTTGCCGAGGCAGTGAGAGAGAGAGGAAGAGAGGGCCCTTTATAGGAATAAGCATGTGATGCCATCAGGAGGCACCACTGGGCTTTTCTTGCCACAGACCTTTAAGTCTGTCTGAGTTCGGCACGCACGCATCTAGGAAAGCGTCAGAGAGCTGCAGGAGCGGCAGCATCTGGCTGTGTGTTGGCAGCATCCTGCCGCGCTTCCAGGAGGCTGAAATTGGTGTGAGTGAGCCGGCTTGTGGGGCCACCCATGAGCTGGGAAATGTAACATTATCCTTTCTGACTCTATGCATTCTTTAACATATAGCACCATCCCTCCACAGAGTTGATCCATCCTATCATTGTGATAAAATTTGTACCCTAGTATCACTGTGTCCCGTTGGTTATTCTCCTTTCACCAGGTTTCTGAGATGCCAGTTATATCTACCTTTTCATTAAGTGCTATGCATTCTAACTCTCATCTTGTTTTTTGGACTTGTAGCATTTGTATACAAACATTTCAAAATACGTTTTTGGCTTGTATTAACTACTGGCTCATCACTTGACAGAGGTAATTTGGATAACATAGGGACCCGAGACCATCGCTCCGGCAGTCTCGCTTCCTCCTCCCTTTGTAAATAATACTACATGACAACTGTATGGTATAACAAAAGGCCGCAGTTTTATTGAACATAACCCGAGCCAACATCATAACATCAATACAAATAACATCCCTTCCTCCACTTCCTCCGCCGCCTCCCGCTCTTCGCTTACACCGCGGCCCGGTGATAAGCAGGCATTTGGCCCCCCTTTTTCCCCTACTCACCCCGCCGCGTCACAGCGAGGGTAAGCTTGCGGCCTGAGCATCGGCCCCCCCCTTGCTCTTTAGGCCTTCCCGTGCAGCAGCTCCAAGCCACACGGGCATTCCTCCCCCCCCCTTCCGCACATTCTATTACAATATCAGAATACAATCCAACATATGGCTCGGGTTTTCCGCCGCCACTGCGACATGTACACAGAAGCACCAGCAATAAACCCCAAACAAAGGGAGGGAGGGCGGGTAGAAATGCTCTGCTTGCTACGCTGCCTGGGTCTCAACTGACCCTCTCCCTACGCTTTCCCCTTGCTACCCTGCCTAAACACCAATGGGAGCGCAGCATTCGAAAGATGCTGCCTCCCATTGGCGCCCCGCCAGCGCAATCCTTCCCCCTCCCCCCCCCCCCCCACAGCTCCCTCCCCTGCTCGTCCGTCTCTGTGCTCGCGCCCATGTTATGGGCGGCGATTCCGGACGGGCCCGGATCGCCTCCTCTAACATAGGGACCCGAGACCATCGCTCCGGCAGTCTCGCTTCCTCCTCCCTTTGTAAATAATACTACATGACAACTGTATGGTATAACAAAAGGCCGCAGTTTTATTGAACATAACCCGAGCCAACATCATAACATCAATACAAATAACATCCCTTCCTCCACTTCCTCCGCCGCCTCCCGCTCTTCGCTTACACCGCGGCCCGGTGATAAGCAGGCATTTGGCCCCCCTTTTTCCCCTACTCACCCCGCCGCGTCACAGCGAGGGTAAGCTTGCGGCCTGAGCATCGGCCCCCCCCCTTGCTCTTTAGGCCTTCCCGTGCAGCAGCTCCAAGCCACACGGGCATTCCTCCCCCCCCCTTCCGCACATTCTATTACAATATCAGAATACAATCCAACATATGGCTCGGGTTTTCCGCCACAACAAAGATCTGGCTACAGTCTTTGTACCCCCACTGCGGCCCCAGAAGCCAGCTGCCGACGCAGCCCATCTTCCAAGGCACTATTGAACAGGTCAATACCAACGTCGGAAAGGTGGACCCCGTCTCCCAGGAAATAACCCTCCAAAAGGTCCCAAGACCACTGATGCCGAATCCAAAAACCACCCTCCCGGACCAACCATTTACCTATTTGACGGTTCAATTTTTTGACGCCATGGCGCCATAAAGGCTCACCTCGGTGGCGTAAGCGAATAATCATATCCGACCAACCCAAGTGAGTGTGGGGCAATCGATTAAGAAGAGACGCCAAATCCTTGCGCATCATTTTGAGCAATTCCCGACAGGTCAGGTGCCCAATATCATTGCCACCCAAATGAATGATGACCCAGCGAGGGACACCCCAGCGATCAATATTGCCTTGCAAAATGTCACAGAGCTCCCCCCATTTCATCCCTCCTTTTCCGATCCAGCGCACAATGACGTGTCGACGATCAAGATTCAAGTTCTCGCCATTCAGCCGCTTCTTAGCCCGGCGATAGGCACGGTGAATAAAGGAATGACCCACGATCCAGGCACATTCCCCGCTGTATGCTCCCCTGACCCGATCTGCAAGACAAAAAACCAGATTACGAAGCAGCCAAGGGGAGGAACCGCGCATTACCGCCGCACGTAAGCCCGGAACACATTCGACTTCCATCTCCCCAACGCCTGTATCCTCGCAACCGACCAGCCCAGTTCCGCTGCCGTGGTAGCCGCACCAATGCGAAATGAATGGGACGTATAACGTCCAACCTCCCACCCAAAACTGCCCACCACCCTACGCAAGACAGCAACGAACTGATACCGGGTGAGGGGGGAGCCGTCCGCATGCACGAGAAAATGACCCCCGACTTCCGGCCGCAGAGCTACATACGCCTGCGCCAACCGCACCGGACACACCACCCCGCACGCCGCTCGGACTAAAGATATCACGGCGCCCTTGCCCAGTTGATCAGTTTTGGACCGCCGGATGCGAAGCATGACGCGCTCCGCATACACGGACACATCCCCAACCAGGAAACCGGCCTGATCGCTGGCCGCCTTAGACCGTGCAACCAATTCCCCGATGCGAAGAGCACCAAAGAAGGCCCAAGAAAAAGCCAAACGAAACAACAGCAGCTCGTAAGCCGAGTCACAAATCGTCCGCAGACCGGAGGCTAAGGCGATTAAATCCCCATACCGAATAGGCCGTCGTCTGTCCATCCGTACACCCGCCCCCCTGCCCCAGCCGGCTAACAGCTTCGTAACTAGGAAACTACGCAAAGGAGGGACGTGACCCGCCAATTTGCGAAAAAACGTAAAACCGGCCAATTGACCCCCGAACGGCCGCCAGGGAAAAACCCGCGGACTTTGCCCACAAGATGAACTGGACGACCGCCGAATCGGGCACCCGACCCCCGGACCAGCCCTGGGATAAGAGAAAACGATGAACGGCAGCGTTCCCCGCCACATAGGACCTCCACGTCGTCGGAGCCACGGAACACCGGATCAAGTCCCAGATGTCGTCAGGCCAAGGGTCCACAAGTGCGCCGGGACCGGCTCTCCCAGCCGTTCTGCCAGAGGTGCCGCTGCCCGAAAGGAGTCCCACTTAAAACGAGAGAGAGCATCAGCTATGAGGTTCAATGACCCAGGAACGTGTTGCGCACGCAACTGAACATTCAACTGTAAGCATAACAAGACCATGACTCGTAAAAGAGCGGACACCTTGGGGCACTTAGCGGATTGCTTGTTCACCACCTGGACGACTGCGAAATTATCGCACCACCAGACTATTTGTCGATTTGCCAGGTGCCGCCCCCAGATAGTCAAGGCCACCACAATCGGGAAAAGTTCAAGGAAGGTAATGTTCCTTACGATACCCTCAGCGAACCAAGAAGGAGGCCAGGGCTCGGCACACCACCGACCGCGGAAATAGAGGCCCAAACCCGACGCCCCCAGCAGCATCAGAATACAACTCCAGCTCGGCTGTGGACACTTCTCGCTCCCGCATCAAGCAAACGCCATTGAACGAGTGCAAAAATTCCTCCCAGATCGCCAATTCCTCCCTTACAGGCCGGGACACGCGAATGAAGTGATGAGCTAACCGCACTCCCACCGTCCGAAAGGACAATCTACGAATGAACGCCCGACCCATGGGGATGACACGACACGCAAAATTCAAGGAGCCGATCAACGATTGTAACTGACGCAAGGTAACCTTGGCCGCCCTCTTCACCGTGTGAACCAAGGTCCGCAGCTGCTGTACTTTATCTAATGGCAAACGACAAACCATGGCCACGGTATCCAGCTCAATCCCCAGGAACGTGAGGCGGGTGACAGGACCCTCCGTCTTGTCGTGTGCTATAGGGACGCCAAAACGTGCGGCCGTGTGGAGAAAACCACTCAACTGCCGCCGACACGCATCCGAATCGCCAGGGCCAACAAAGAAAAAGTCATCGAGATAATGCAGCGAGTCAGCGCACCCGTTGAGCCGGATCGTAGCCCAGTGTATAAATGTGCTGAACGCCTCAAAAAACGCACACGACACCGCGCAGCCCATCGGCAAGCAACGATCAACGAAGTACCTGCCCTCAAAGGAGAAGCCCAACAAAGGGAAACAAGACGGGTGAATGGGCAGCAAGCGAAAGGCTGATTCAATGTCAGCCTTCGCCAGCAACGCTCCCGGCCCGGCTTTACGCACCAACGCAACCGCGTCATCAAAGGAGGCATATTTCACCGCGCACGCCGCTTTCGGAATAAAGTCATTAACCGACCCCCCGGCCGGATGGGATAAATTCAGAATCAGGCGAAATTTCCCAGCTACCTTTTTGGGAATGACAGCCAACGGGGATAAGTGCATCCGCTCGTATGGGCGAGCCGCAAAAGGGCCAACAATACGCCCCAAATCAAGTTCCTCCTGCAATTTGGCCTTGGCCACCTGTGCCAGGTGAAAGACGGACCTGGAATTTCTTGCCCTGCCCCCATGCCCCGGACCCGTATATGGGATACGAAAACCTTCCTGGAACCCGTCTCGCAAGAGATCCGCGGCTATCCTATCCGGATAAGCACTCAAACCCGCGAGCAATTCAGGAACAAAAATAGGGGAGGCTGCCTTGTGGAGTAAGAGTGAACTATTTGGGCCCCTTAGGAACCCCGATTCCTGCCCCTTGCGAACACTTAAGGGCAGAGTGCGCGCCGCCGCAGGTGGCGCAAGCGTGTCGGAACTTACACTGAGGAAACAGGCACGTAAGTTTGTTGTAGCGCCAACAAACATCCGTTGCCCCTCCCGCGCTCCCGGAGCTAGCTCCCCCTTTATGCGCCCCCCCAGCTCGAAAGGAATACGCACCAGCCCCGGAGGCCGGCACCGCACCCACGGGGACGGGAGCTCCAGTACCCCGCTGACTGGTGCGCACAGCACCTGCGCTCTTATTAGTCATCTGTGTTAACCACAGATGTATATCCTGGGAGCCCCAGGACGTATACGTGTTCCCTGCCATCTTGTCTCGGAATTTCTCGTCATAGTTGAGCCAGGCCCAACCATCATAATCCCGGAACGCACCCAAAATGCTGTCCGCATAGGACAGCAAAGCACCGTACTGGGAGGGCTCAAAGTGACTGACTACACTGGCTAACCGTAAAAACCCCCGCATCCAATTGACGATGTTTTTTGCTATGCGCGGTGCCGAACCGGATTTTCTAAGACGCTTTTTTTGCTTTCTTAGACAACCTCTTCCCCCCCCTTCTGCCTTCCAGAAGCTTGAAGATATTAACGAATTTGCGCTTGCGAATACGCTTAACCATTCGAGTCGGGACCTCCTCCCACAATTCGGATAACTGCGCCACGGCCGGGTGACCCGCCTCACATTTAGGACCTTCCCCTAGCAAGACCCGCCGACTATGCTGATCCGTACCAACGCTCGAAGCCGAGGAGGAAGAGCTAACACTGGACGCAGCCCGAGAACGGCGCCGCTTCCCTTTACTATGACAACCCCGTCGCAGCGACCCGTCCTTACCCTCATCGACGTGATCGCTGAGAGCACCCTCCGTCTGCTGGTCCGAGGCCTCAGTGCCTACTGCCGTCAACGGCTCGCCGTCTCCCGAACAATGTGCAGCCATGGTCTTGGCACCTTGGGCGTCCCGGTTCCTCCAGGCTTCACGGCTGGACGGACCAGGGAGATCGTCCTCAGCAGCATCTGGGAAAAAAGGCCGCCCGCCGTGTCCCCTTGGGACCCCCGCGCGCCGCGCCGCGCTCGCAGGCAGAGGCTGCTCTCGGTGCCAAGACACGCCAGGATGGTCAGCAGCTGGACCGGTGGCAGCAGGGAAAATTGGGGCGCCCATCGAGACCCCCGGCATGGGCGGCCATCCGCCAAAGCCCGCGCCACCACCCACACCACCGTCGCCAGGGCCGGAAACAAAGCGGTACCCGGACCTGGCCAAGTGATTTAAAACCTCGGCTATCAACTCTGCCGTGACAGCCGGGGCGGGCGCGGCAGGGGGGGAAGGCAGTGTAGGGGCAGAGGTGCGACGCCTACCCCGAGAAGAGGACACGGGGGATTGCGGCGGGAAAGGCCGCCGAGCTGCGCCATAATGGCGAACCGCAGGGTCCGCTCCCGCGGAAGACCGGCCTACCCGGGACCGGCCCGCGCGGGGGCGTGCCCGGGCAAGGACGGGCCCAGGTGTGGAAGAGGCTGCCAGAAATCCAGAGGGTGGTCTCCCCTCAGGGGAAGAAGAAACGGGGCAAGGCCCCGAAGCCCGGGGAGGCAGCAATGGCGCTGGGAGAGCCGGGAGTAAGGCAGCCGTTGGAGGGGGAGGGACTGCCGACCACGCGGGCAGGACAGGCAAGGCCAGAGCCTCATCGACTGGAGGGGCTGCGAAAAGGCCGAAGTGAGAACCCGGGCTGATGCTAGGGGGGGGGGTATCCGGCTCCGGGCCGCTTTCCCCAGAGTCCGCAGCAGCGAAGACGGGAACGAGAGGGGGGCGGGCGGGGCTAGAAGCGAGTGGGGAAACGAGTGAAGCAGGAGCAATAGGGGCAGCGGGACTCACCAGGTCCGGAGCCGGCAAAGGACATGAAGTAGCCGGGGAGGGAGGCCGTTTGGGGGGAGCCGCCGAAGACGCGCGGGAGGAACGAGCCCGCGATTTCGGCGCCGCTTGCGCCCGAGAACGCCGCATGATCGAGGGACGCCGCAGCCAGGCAAAGGGAAGCGCACGAGGCAGTTGGGACTCAGACACGCAGCACACAGAAATGCTCTGCTTGCTACGCTGCCTGGGTCTCAACTGACCCTCTCCCTACGCTTTCCCCTTGCTACCCTGCCTAAACACCAATGGGAGCGCAGCATTCGAAAGATGCTGCCTCCCATTGGCGCCCCGCCAGCGCAATCCTTCCCCCCCCCCCCCCCCCCCCACAGCTCCCTCCCCTGCTCGTCCGTCTCTGTGCTCGCGCCCATGTTATGGGCGGCGATTCCGGACGGGCCCGGATCGCCTCCTCATCTTTCTGCTTTGTGTGCTCTTTATTCAAAGGTACCTGGGCCACTTTAGCATTTAATGCAACCTCTCTATCAAGATTCCCTAACTTCTCTATTTTTTTTTGGACTTGTAGCATTTGTATACAAACATTTCAAAATACGTTTTTGGCTTGTATTAACTACTGGCTCATCACTTGACAGAGGTAATTTGGAATCTTTCTGCTTTGTGTGCTCTTTATTCAAAGGTACCTGGGCCACTTTAGCATTTAATGCAACCTCTCTATCAAGATTCCCTAACTTCTCTATTTGTAAATATCCTTCATTCTGAACCATGCATTTCTGAGCGACTGTTGGCTTGTTCCCAATTATCTAGTTTAAAAACTGCTCTATCTTCTTTTAGATGTTCGTGCCAGTAGGAATCCAGTAGGGGGATTATTGAAGCTCGGATGACAGATGCAAATCATTGTTATCCTGCAGGGGTCAAAAGTGGTGGAGCTGGCAGAGATGGTAAAAAGCTGTTTTAGGTAGTGTTTAGATTTGGGCTTTGGTGGTGAGTTGTGAGTCCAGTATAAAGAATTGAAGGATTTATATCAGCATATCTGTGAATGTTACTCGTGCTGAGTTTTAGAGATTTATAATGCCAATCTATAGGTGAGGCAGTGCTTAAAGTGTCTTGGTTTACCAAAATTCTGCTTTCCTTTTGCCCATTTGCATTCTGGGAAGATGCATTAGCCCCTTCAGCAACCCTGATTAAGAATGAATGGAAATTGTCTTGTATAGGAATTATGCATAATTGGAATAGTTTGTTGTGAACTTAATTTAGTTGTGTTACTGCTTTTTCATTCAGATTTTTTAAAGACTGCTTTTAAGTATTCTGCAGTATATGATATCAGGCAGTCAAAATCATTTTTGTAGGAAGAATATATCGATTTGTATTAGGTACTATAACTTTTCATGCAATACAATGCATAGCGAACCTTAGTAGACCCATGTAGTGTAGAGTATGATTTGCTATTAACTTATGTCATTTTTATAGTCTATGCAGTTATTGCATGCTACAAATACAAGCATTTTCCTACAGCTGTTAATGGAAGAATTGTCTTAGTATGTTAAGTTCTTTAATTAGAAGCCATTGACTTCAAAAGTTCAATTGATAAGCAGTATATTAAACTGAATATATTATTGAATAAGATGTAATTCATTATGATTAAAACATTAACAGGCAGTATGGTGATACATTAAGCATGCTACTCGAAGAAGAGATGTGATGTGTATGTAAGGAACAATAGTTTGGATAAAAGGTCAGCAATAGATGATGGAATATATGTTTGAGGCATTGTTACTAATATGCTTTGTGATATAGAGAGAACCTTTCTTTGCTGTACCAATGTGTTTTGAGTTAGACTAGTTACTGAACTTGTGTGCTAGAACCTGATGGTCTGGTGAACAATGAAACATTTATGAAAGCTAAACCAATAGGATGATCACAAAAATATCTAAAAGCAAAGATTTACTCTTACTGGGAAATTCAACAGTATCATACACTCGATTGGATATTTTGTTTGAGAGAGACAGCATTTGAATTAGCAAAGATAGTCACGATGTAACAAACAATTAGGGACAGTTGGTCACACAGAGTAGTGAGTCAAAAAAAAAAATTAAACTTAGATGGCTCCAGTCTCTGCCTTGCTATCAGGAGCAACTGGTTTTGGACACAGCAGAGGGACTGTTTCTAGGAGCCATCCTGCAACGAAGTGCTAGATGCGTTTCAGCAGACTTGCAGCCTTCATCTGAACCACCCTGACCACTTGGGCTCCCAATGCTGGGCCCTGCTGAGTCTGTTTCCCTCCCCCCAATCCCTCTTCCCTACTCCCATGTCCACTTCCTGGTAAATTTAAACCAAAATGTGGCATCCAGGGCTCTCCACCACCCTCCTCAACTTCAGACTCTCCCCTAACCCTTCCAGTATCTTTAATTAGTAAGATTTTCAGACCAGATTGCAGTAGCAGTGCACGGTGACCCGGACCTGACACTTCTACCATTGCTAGGGGAGCTGCGCTGGAAGTATACGCTTTCAGTGTAGCTCCCCTAGCAATGCCAGAAGTGCTAGGGAGGAAGTGTATGCATCCAGGATACCTCCCCTAGAAGATACCCTTTGGTTCATCAATACCCTCAACCATTATTATGCCCGATAAATCAGCATACCATCAGAACCTTAAAGAACAAGGGAGCAATTTTCAAAAGAGACCACATAGGTGCAAAGGCTGTGGCTACTTTGCACCTGAAGACTTTGCTCACATTTTTTAAAGGAAAGGTCTCCAATTACTTTCCCTTTCAAAAAAGTCTTTGGTACAACTGAACAGCGGTCTTTGCACCTCTTGTTTGTGGGGCTTAAATTTGGCTCCGAAAATGCAATGTGTGCCCATTCTTTCCTAATCCCACTGGGAACATGCCATGGGGAATGTCTTCCTGTAACCCGGACACTGTGGAAACCCGTGAGTGCTTTTAGCTGGGTTAAAGGTGGGTAGTTTTCTGACTGCGCTTTCACCGGGGTAAATTGATATTTACTCATGTAAAATGGCTTGAAAACTGTCCTCCTTAGGATCAGGTTATGCACTCTAATTGGGGAAAAATGATGTAATACCTCCAAATGTGAAAGAGAGACTCCGCTGCAACAGCTCCAGACTAGATTGCTGTCAGCTGTTCCCTAACCATTAAAGAATATATTTGTATCTTCCACGGTGGACTTAAATTTAAAACACGCTTGCTGTGCTGACTTGATTAATCTATATATTTTTCATAGGATCATTGAACTGGGTGGTGAATCCTTTTTTCAGAGAGATTTGCACATTGCTACCTGCAAGGCAATTTGTTTTCCCTGCAGGTTTCTGTCCTGGTCTTTCTTAATTTCTTTCATGCTGTTTTTAGTACTACTTCCCCCTACGTCTCCAATGCACTCCATCAAGCTCTATTCATCCACCGTTTTTGCTGTGTGTTTCTTTTTTTGCTACACCCATCTTCACCCTCCCCTAACCCTTCTGCATATTCATTGCAGATATCCTGAAAATCCAGCTGGCTGGTAGTTTCCCAGGACAGGTTTGGTAAATACTGCTCTAGAACAAGAGGTGATGGTATGAGGCTTCAAGGTGGTTAATTCAGTGGTTCTCAACAGGTGTGTCGCAGCACACTAGTGTGTTGCAAAGCACCGGCAGGTGTGTTCTGCACCCACTGCTCTTTCCCCCTTTTCACCTCAGCGAGACAGTGTTCGCCATTCCTGCCCGGGCTATCAGCATATTCAAGCCCTGAGGGGAATAGCAGCAGAGTTTGTGGAAGCCGGCAACAGGTACATGACTTTTCTTCTTCCCGCCCCTGTGGCCCGGAAGAGGAAGTGATGTTTACCAGGCAAGTGGGAAGAAGAAAAGGCCATGCATGCATACTGCTGCTGCAGAAATCACATCCCAAAGCTCCACCCCCTGGCCCCGCTACACTCAGCAGTTTGCCTGTGCTGCGATCATCGCGGCACTAAGCAGTCAGCTGAGAATGTGGCCGCCGGGATTTCCTGCCATGCGGCTGTTGGGGAAATCCATCCATTAGCTGCTCGGACCTAGAGCTGAAGATCGGTGCTGGCTGGCCACTTTGCCAGGGGCTGCAGGAGTATGGCTGCTGCCCCCTTGGTCTGGCTCTGACCTCCTCTTCTCTTGCCAGCGTGACACCAGCAAGAAAATATAAAAATAATAATAATCAAACTGCAAAAAAAAATAAAAAAATAAAATAAATAAAAGGCTGGGTTGGGAAGAAGAAAAAGCACAGAATTACATTCTAGACTGACTGCTCTGTGCCGTGATAGCACAGTTTCCAGCCTGTCAGGACTCTGCTTTTAATAGCAATATACCGGTTACCTTGTGTTGTAGCTACCATGTGTGCTGTGGGTGGGGGTGGGGGTGAGTGAATGAGAAAGAGAGAGTGAGCCAGCATGTGTGTAAGTGTATGAGAGAATGTGTGTGTGTAAGTAAGAGAGAAAACATGTGAGAGCAAGAGACTGCTCAGGAAAGTCACTGGTGTGTGTGAGAGAAATAGATTGTTCAGGGACGTGACTGGTGTGTGAGAGAGAAAGAGAGATTGTTCATGGAGGTGAATGGTGTGTATGTGTGTGAGAGAGATAGAGAGAGAAAGAGAGATTGGTCAGGGAGGTGACTGGTGTGTGTGGGTGTGTGTGTGTGAGGGAGAGAAAGATATTGGTCAGGGAGATGACTGGTATGTATATGTGAGAGAAAGAGACATTGGTCAGGGAGGTGACTAGTGTGTGTGAGAAAGAGATTGGACAAGGAGGTGGCGTATGTGTGAGAGAGAAAGAGATTGATCAGGGAGGTGACTGGTGTGTGTGTGTGTGAGAGAGAAAGAGAGATTGGTCATGGAGGTGACTGGTGTGTGTGTGTGTGAGAGAGAAAGAGAGATTGGTCATGGAGGTGACTGGTGTGTGTGTGTGAGAGAGAAAGAGATTGGTCATGGAGGTGTCTGGTGTGTGTGTAAGAGAAAGATTGGTCATGGAGGTGTCTGGTGTGTGTAAGAGAAAGAGATTGGTCAGGGAGGTGACTGGTGTGTGTGTGTATGAGAAAGAGATTGGTCAGGGAGGTGACTGGTGTGTGTGTATGAGAAAGAGAGATTGGTCAGCGTGGTGACTGGTGTGTGTGAGAGAGAGATTGGTCAGGGAGGTGACTGGTGTGTGAGAGAGAGAGAAAGAGAGATTGGTCAGGGAGATGACTGGTGTGTGAGAGAGAGAAAAAATGTGTGTGTGTGTGTGTGTGTGTGTGTGAGAGATAGACTAGTCATGGGCTTCTTCTGGTATGTGCTATTGGCCTACAAGGGAAAGTAGTAGGAGAGTTACTGGAGAGGGTAGGTAAAGGTGGCTTTTTAAGTTTCTCTTTCTTGATTGACTGCCATTTTAATTATTGGGTATTATGTGATGTGTCTGCTGTTAGAAATATTTTATTGGTGTTTGGAGAATTTTTAATAATTTTGAAAATTTTTAATGGTTGGATGTTATTCCATTTATCAGTTGTTTTGAAACATTTATTATATTCTAGTTTTAGAATTATTTACTAGCATGTAGGCATTTGTATCAATATTATTTGTTGTATTTTCTCAATATTTATTTATTTATTTACACATTTTTTATATACGTCATTCAGTAGGTTCCATCACAACAGTTTACAACATTTGCATAAAATTTCTAATACAGTTTCATTTCCTACATTCATACATAAAATACAATAAAAGAAAAGGAATAAAATATAAGTAAAATTCATTGCTAATAAAAACATGCTTCAAGTATAATAATAATTAAATTAAATAAGAACAGTAATTAATATCAGGAATAGAAATAAAAAAAGGTCAAATAAAATTTCTTTATAAAACTAGTAAAACAGATCAGTATTGAAATTAATAAAATAATTCAATGATGAACAGGCTGATACAGGATGGTGCGCTCAGCCGAGGACATCGTTTAGCCTCCGTTTGGCCTTGTGTTTTTGACGCGCTATTATTACCCCTTATATTGTAAGGGGTACATCCTCTGACTTAATATCATAGCGATATTAAGTCGGAGGCCCCAAAAATTAAAAAAAAACTTCTTTAAAAAAAAAAATCTGCCTGCGGGTTTGAAAACAGATGCTCAATTTTGCCAGCGTCCATTTTCCGAACCCGTGGCTGTCAGCGGGTTCGACAACCGATGCCGGTAAAATTAAGCATCGGCTGTCAGACCCGCTGACAGTCGCCGCTTCCGCTAATAAGGAGGCGCTAGGGACGCGCTAGTGTCCCTAGCGCCTCCTTATTAGTGCGGGCCCTAATTTAAATAAAGAATTGTGCACCCAAGAGAGGTGCTTGGGCGCGTGTCGGGAGAGTGGGTGCTCACCTTGGAGCGCCGGCTTCCCCTCAGAGTTTATTGAATCGGCCTGAAAGTGAGTAGCTAATGGTATATGTTATAAATAATTATTTGAGCAGGTAATTAATGATCTTTTTGCTGATAGAAGGTTAACTGAATGGTATGTCAGCTGGGGATTAATATAAGTGAATTTCAGAGTATGCCTTCTTGAACAGCCAGGTTTTAATCTCTTTTTAAAAACTTTTTATATTTTGTTGTAGGCAAATTTCAGTAGGTAGTGCGTTCCATAGTTTTGGACTTGCTAATGAAATTGCTCTCTGTCTTACTTGTGTTAATTGGGCAGTTTTTATTGAAGGAATAGATAATAGTCCTTGATTCATAGATCGTACGTTTCGCTGTGGGGTGTGTATTTTTATGGCTGTTTTAAGCCAATCTGTTCTTTCTCCATAGATAATTTTGTGAGTTATTGTTAGTATCTTATATTCAACTCTATATTTTATAGGAAACAAGTGTAGTGATATTAAGACTGGAGTGATGTGTTCATGCTTTTTTGTTTCTGTAAGAATTCTTGCTGCAGTATTTTGGAGAATTTGTAGCGGACATATTGTTGTTAACGGTTATCCTAGAAGCAAGGAATTGCAGTAATCAAGGTTGGCAAAGATTAGGAGTTGAAGAATAGTTCTGAAATCATTTTGCTCCAAAAATGGTTTTAATCATTTTAGCATTGATAATTTGTAATATCCCTCTTTGATTATTGTTGCAATATGTGTCTTACAGTTTAATTCATTGTCAACAATGAAACCCAGTTCACGGACCTGTTCTATTGGATGAATTCTTGTTTGCTTGTTCTCCAGTGTCAAGGGTGGTAATGGTTCATTGGATGCTTTTCTTTCCAATACCATGATTTCAGTTTTAGCCATGTTCAGAATGAGTTTCATATGAGTTAGCAATTTTTTAACGTATGATAAATACAAGGCATTTTTCTTTATATGTGATTTCAATGGAGTCAGTGATTGGAATAAGAATAAGAATATGCATTGGTGGTAAATTACTGTTTTTTTCATAAGGAGGGCTATTGCACCTGGTAGGAGAGAGTGATTATGTTGCTGGTACTGAGATGACACCAGAAATATCTTTTTTGTATGGTAAATTGAACAGGGAATGGCCTAGTTCTGTTCTGCAGCCATTGTTGGGGGGTCAGAGTGGATCCTGTAGTTACAGGGGCCGATTTTAAATGTTACGCCCGCAGGGTACATTTGTGAGCGCTACCCGGCGTGCACAAATGTACACCCGATTTATAACATGCGCGAGCTGCCGCACACATGTTATAAAATCCAGAGTCGGCTGGCGCAAGGGGGTGCACACTTGTGCACCTTGCGTGCACCGAGCCCAAGGGGAGCCCCGATGGCTTTCCCCGTTCACTCCAAGGTCGCTCCAAAATCGTAACTTGCGCGCGAACCTCCGACACGGAACGTCACCTGACTGCCCCTGGCCTGCCGCCATGCCCCTGGCTCCACCCCCAGACCGCCCATTTTTGAAAGCCCCGGGACATTCGCGCGTCCCGGGGGTTGCGCGCGCTGCCGACCCTATGCAAAATAGGCTCGGCGCGCGCAGGGGTATATGTTTACATTTAGCCCCATGATGATCATGTATTCAATGTGTCATGCATGTGAGAACCATCTGTCAGGTGCGTCCCGACAGAAAAAAGGTTGAGAACCACTGGGTTAACTCATGAACTACATCAGGAAATATTTGTGAAAAAAGTGATAGACCAATGGAATGGCCTGCCAGGGGAAGTGGTAGAGTTAGAAACAGTGAAAGAATTCAAGAAAGCCTGGGACAAGCACAGAGAATATGATTGCAGATCATATTGCATTTACTTTAAGGTCCTGGTGCAGTGCTGTAAACCCAGTTGATTTTTCACTTTTCCTCATATTTGCACAACCCAGAATTCTCTGTGCTTATCCCAGACTTTCTTGAAGATAGATAGATTTGCATATATTGCTTCCATTTTATGCAAATATATCTCATGCATATTCAACTTGCTAGGAGTCTCCCATGTCAGGTTTGGGAGCTACTGTTGTAGAGCATTCTTTCCTCTGAAAAAAGGTACATTATTGATACTTTTGATATATTTTAATGTCTCTGTCATATCCCCTGTCTATCTTCTCCTCTAGGGCAGCAGTTCTCAACTCAGTCTGCGGGACATACCTAGCCAGTCAGGCTTTCAGGATATCCACAATGAATATGCATGAGAGAGATCTGCATACAATAGAGGCACTACATGCAAATCTATCTCATGCATATTCATTCAGGCTGATGCATATCATGCACTGAGCCTAGCACATAGGCTTGCGAGCTATTGAACACGTGTTTTGGACACGCTAAGCTAAAACCCGATGCAATAAGGGGATTAGCATGTTCAAAACGTGCATCCAAACCAGCACGTAGCTAATAGCGCTCATCGCATGTAAATGCATTTAGATGTGGCTATTATCTATTACCCCTCGAAGCAGAAAATCACCATGCACCCGATGTACATGTTTCAATATGGAAAACTTAATGCCAGCCCCAGGGCAGGCGTTAAGTCTTTACATGCTCCAAGCTGTCTAAACCCCTTCCCCACAAAGCCACAAAAAAGCCCAAAATACTGTTTTTCTGTGGTTCCTCCTACTTAGTATCGCCCCAATAGTAAGTAGAAGGAATCACAGGAAGCATCATGAGCGCCCGTTTTACATGAGCCGATATTGTATCAGTCTGATTGTGGATATCCTGAAAACCTGGCTGGCTAGGTGCGTCATGAGGATTGGGTTGAGAATCACTACTCTAGGGTATGCATATTTAAGTTCATTTCATAGGACCTTTGTTATAGATCCTGCACCATTTGGTAATTTTTCTCTGAACCACTTCCACCCTAACTATATTGATTTAGAAGTACACTCACCAGAACTAAACACAATATTACAGGTGAGGCCTCACCAAAGGCATTATCACATCCTTTTTTCTATTCGCTATGCTTCCCTTATGCACCCTAACTTTTCTCTGGTTCTGGTCATTGCCTTATCACACTTTTAAACTACATTGCAATCATCAAACACGATCACCTTGACGTCTCTTTCCCAGTTAGTTCACATCAGTATCTCCAACAATGTCTTATACTATTCCTATGGATTTATGCAACTGAAATGAATGATTGTGCATTTTCTTTGCATGAAATCTTAAATGCTAAGCACTCACCCATTTTTCAGGCTTTCGTAGATCACACTTCACTCTGTCTATACTCTAAAGCAAGGGTGGCCAACTCCAGTCCTCAAAAGCCACAATCAGGCCAGGTTTTCAGGATATCCAACATAAATATGCATGAGAAAGATTTGCATGTACTGCCACCATTGTATGCAAATCCATCTCATACATATTCATTGTGAATATCCTGAAAACCTGGCCTGTTTGTGGCTCTTGAGGACCAGAGTTGGTCACCCCTGCCCTAAGAGATGTCCACATTTTTTTGCAGATGTTAGTGTCACCAGCAAAAAGGCAAACTCTTTCTTCTAACCCCACCACAGTATCACTCACAAAGATATTGAATAGAATCAGCCTCAGGAGGGATCTCTTGCCTCCAAGCACCTCCGGCACAGTATCCTGCACTGTGCTGCATCCAAGGGCCCTGTCTAGAACTTTCTGCACTTCTGAGGATTTCCTGTGGCACTGGCTGGGATTTCCTGTGGCACAGCTGGGACTTCCTGTGGCACTGGCTGATGACATCACATCTTGATCAGGTAGAAAAGGAAACACTCTACAAACAGTCAGCACCTCAACAACAGGTTGTCCAGTGTTCCTAGTTGGTGCTATGTTTCTACTGCTCCTGCTTTGCCTTGTTTTGCCTCCCAGTCAGCCTTTCCTTGGACTGTTCTGTTGCTGACCTGGACTGCCTTTGACTGTTCTTGATTTCCACCAGCCCTGACCTTGCCTACTCCCTGACTCTGATTGTTCTCCACCAGCCCCAACCTTTGCTGCTCCATAACTTTGCTTGATCTCCACCTGCCCTGGCCTCTACCCATGATAAGTCAGCTGCTGCCTATAGGAATCAAGTTTGGTCTTGCCCTGGCTTGGTTGTACTAATCTGTCAACGGTCCTAAGTGCTCACTCCCTGGAATCTGATGTAGCCAGTCCCCTGTTTGTGCTGATTGCCTCACCCAGGGATGCTATGGGTTTCCAGAGCTAAAATCCAATGGGGGGAAAGTTATCTTTCTGGGCCCCTGGCATAGTCACTAGCTTTTAAATACACAAACTCGCACTCCAGCTCGATGATGTCCACCAAGTGCGCGAGGGTCCAAAACAGGAGCAAGGGAGAAAACATTAGTAAAAGAGTTAAATAGCAATCAACCCAATGTCCATCCATACAGCAAAGGCACTGGAAAAGCAACCAAGCAGAGTCCTAGGTGATGTTCAAAAGAGCAGTTTACTTTAACTTAAAAATGAGTATCCAGTCCAAAATTTTAGAAAATTCAGAATAGCATAAAAAATATTGAAGTAATGAAAAACATTGTTTCCTTGTCCATGCCAGATCTTCTTACAAGCCTCCTTTCCCTTGTACCACCATCCATGTTGAGGAAGCCCCTCCTCTTGAAGGGTAGGGTAACTGGAATCTGACCCAGCATGCATGGGTCAGAAGTTGGAAAAAAAAACAAGCTAAAAAATATTGAAGATGTCCAAATGGTCAAAAAGGACTTAAAATTGTGTGACGGGGCTTTGCCAGTCACTAATATTTGCTCCCTAGTATTTTTCCAGCAATGGTCAGTAGAAGGGCTTTTTTAATATTCAGAATTCCTTTCCTTGCAATAACCCCACCTTTTTGGGGAAGGCTTGTGTGGGATATAAAAATTCCCATGAGCATGCTCGGTTTTCAGAGGTTTAGGAGCTGAAGAGAAAAGAAGAAGCTAGAGATTTCCCCAAGTTAGATTTTTGGAGCTATTGAGGGGAGTTTGGGGCTTGGCTGTAGGATCCATTTTCGCGTCCCTGGAGGTTTGGATCTACAGTTGGTACTTTTGGAATTTTTGGAACAGAGAGAGGAAATTTTTTGGATATAGACTGGTTCAATCCTTCAGGATCCATCTGGGATTCTGAAGGATTGAATTCAGCGAGATCTTTTTGCCCGAAGATAAGAAGAAGTGAGGGTGAAAAGTTTAGAACTCTTGTCATGGAGACATCAAGGGACCATATTTTTTTTTCTGAAGCTTGGGATTACAATTTGAGAGGTTTGTTTTTTTGGTTTACTTTTTTTGGACTTTGTTAATATTTTTGATCTTTGAGATAAACTTTCCAATTCAAATCAATGTAAGCTGGAAATTCATTCCAGTTGTCCTACCTTCATTGGGGAGGTTATATTTGACATGGATGGAGGTGCAGGAGAAGGAAGATTAGTGAGAAGACCTAAGATGGACAAAGAGACCATTGCTTTCCTCATTTTGCTATTTTTGATGCTATTTTTGATTTTCTCAATTTTGACCTGGATATTGATATTTAGGTTGAAATCAACAGTTTAATTTGAATAACATCAAGGACTCCACGCGCTTATTTTTTATAGTATCCTAGCTGAATGGATGGACCTGGGGGTGATTGCCATCTAACCCTTTTTGCTGATTCTTTCATCCCTGTTTCTGCTTTGTGTCTTGCTGTACTTTTGGAACCTTACCCAGTCGGAGTGTGAGGCGTTGTATTCACTATTGACCTCCTGCACCAGGGGTCCAGAAAAATTTTCTTTCCCTCCACCAGACTTGGACCCGGATCCGTAGCCCTCTAGTTAATGCTAATCGCACAAATGGGTGACCGGCTACAACTGTAATCCAACTTTCAAATCCTCTGGATCACCTGAATTCCTTAGCCAAGAGTCCCAGCTTCTTCTCCCCCTTGCCATAGCTGTTAGCTCAAGCAAAAAGATTTTAGATACAGCCTTTCAGGAGCCCAGGGGGCACACTTCTATCCAGAATGGATCAAACTTCTTCCAAAAAAACCCTCTCTTCTCTCAAATGCAAGAAACATCAACTGTTGATCAAGATCCAGGGATGAAGAAAAGATCTAACAGCCAAACTCCTACTTTACAGCTCACTCCTTTCCACTCACTTGAGATCCAGGGATGATCTCTAGCTTCTCTCCTTGTCATCCACTTCTAGCCCACTGAATCACTGAGCCTGCTCTAGGGGATTTTATACTCCACTGAAGATTTCCCCCCCAAAAGGTGGGGGGAATGGCAAGGGAGGGGATCCTGAATGTCAAAAACCCCTTCCACTGACCATTACTGAAAAAAAAAAATCACTTGGGAGCAAATGTTAGTGACTGGCAAAGTCCCATTACACTGACATCTCTGAAATACTCCACTAATTACCCCCTCTTTCCTCAGAGTGAAGTCCATTTACTACCACACTGTTGTCTATCACGTTACCAGTTTCTAATCCAGTCTTCCAGCTTGGGGCCCAACCCCAGGCTCCTCAATCTATTTATGAGGCTCCTATGCTAAAATCCCAGTACACCACATCCAGTGTACGCCCTGATCTAATTCCCTGGTCACTCAATCAAAGAAATCAATCAGATTTGTCTGACAAGATGTGCATCTGATAAAACCAATGTTACCTCAGATCCTGCTGGATTCAAAATACTTCAGTATCACTTTTTTTTTTTAGTAAAGTGTCCATTAATTTACCCACCGCTGAAGTGAGACTAAGTGGCCTGTGAGTTCCCATCTCTTCTCCATTATCACTCTTCTGAAAAGGGACAGCATTAGCCCTTCTCCAATCCCACAGAACCATTCCTGTCTCCAATGATGAACTGAACAGATACTTCAGCGGAAAGACCCACCACAACCTCTCTGACATGGTAGAAGGTATCCCATTTGTCTCCCAAAGCATTGCCTATTTTTAGTTTCGCTAGTTCTATGCAAATACTCTATTTTGTAAATAGTGAGACATCTATATCATTACCATAAGGACTCTTTCCTCCCATCTTATCTTTGGTCCTTCTGTATAGGAGCATGCATTTGTTTTGAAATGACATGAAAAACCACAATGCAATTCTCAGTTTCATGTCATTTCAAAACAAAATGAAAACAAATAGCCGATATTCATTGGGTCTTTTTTACCTATGGAAATTGTGGGAAGAGAAACATTTGTTCTTGGTGCCAATAAAACAGAATTGAATTTGATAAGTTTCAGGCAGTGAGAGTAGCTGTCTGCAGGAAGCCAATGGACCAGGCAGCAGGTGGAAGCTATGCTTGAAAGAGAACAGGGATAGCACTTTCTTCATGGTAGTTTGGACAGTGTGTAAATATAAGAGAAGTGGTCAGCCAAGAAAAGCAAAGAGAATGAGAGAGAGAAAGAGAGCAGGCTATAAGAGACAGTTTTCAGCTGGTTCTGGGGAGAAAATTCTCTTGCCCCCTCGTGTGGGAGCAGATCCTGCATATCCATGTGCAGGAAGAACCTTGATGTTCCAGCAATTGTTCATTCAGAGAGTGATGAGTTTGTGTGCCAGCTAGGGCGACCAACTGCCCAGTTTTGGACCGGACAGCCCCGTTTTCCAGCCTGTTGTACGGTGTCCAGTTGCAGTGGTAACCGGAGACTGTAAAACCCAGTCAGGCAAGGCCAGGGGCCAATCAGTGGTGGCAGCCTGGCAGCGCTCCAGTCACCTGCCTGTTTTCGGGTTTCGGTTTGACTCTCCTCCTCCTCTGCCTCGTCTACAGCTGTGCCGCACTTGTTGCTGCTTTGCGCTGTCCTCCTAGGAGTCACAGAGGAAGAGGAGAGTCAAATCCGAGCCCCAAAGACAGGCAGGCAGAATCTGCCTAGGAAAAAAAATCAATGCTCAGTTTGAAAGGGAAAAAAGTGTGTGTGTGTGTGTGTGTGTGTGTGTGTGTGTGTGTGGCTACAGCTGGCGGGCCCCCTGGTCCCCAAGTGTCTGGTCCTGCTCCATGGAAAAGTTGGCAACCCTAGTGCCAACTAAGTTTTTGCTAATCTTCGTGGGCAGAAATACAAACCCTGAAAGTTCTGCAAGAATTTTTCTGCTCACTACAGTGTTCATAGCCATCGGGATAATTAACCTACTGGGCCCTTGCTGAAAGTACTTTGGTGGCTGGGAAGTTTTCACTGTTCTAAGGGCTACATTTTTGTCTTTTGCAATATAATCCTTTATCTTTCCCTTGGGGGGTAAAGGTTGGCAGTATATAAACTGCTCCCTTTTTACTTTTTAGGACTGTATACTAGTGTGACTTGTTTTTTTTTGATCTAGCAAGTGCTTCCTTGTGTTTCCTGTTTGCTGTTTATTCAAGTAAAAACAAAGTAAATATATTAACCAGTTTATGTGATATTCACGTGGTGTTGGTGAGTTGCATGCACCTTGGTCGTAGGTGTTGAAGCTCTGAACAGGGGCTCAAGCACAATTCTTGCTGCGAGGAGTGTGGAGGTCAACTGGGTGTCGAGTGGATCCAGGTGACAGCATCTTCCCCATTTCAGGTAAATGAGCCTGCACTCCCTTTGCCCAGCCGGATTCTCAAAAGAACAGGGGGGACAATTATTTCTTCTAGGATGCTGCCCCATCTCCCTTGCCACCAGTGACATAATTATTCAGAGGATGGCTCAGATAAACATCAAAAATAAATCAAAAGCAACATCTAGCTGCTATGTCGCTGCCAAATTATATTTCACTGTGAGCTCTCTAAGAATTACTTATGTATTCAAAAAACTTCAAAAATTTGCTTGATTACCCTACACTCTGTGAAGCAAACTTTCAAAAAAAAGCTTTTTCAAAAATGATGAAAAACTTAAAAAAATATTATTGTGGAGAGGTAGAAGTTTCATATATAATGTAGGCAACTCTGTACCAATGCATAATTAGTTATAACCATCAACCCCTACCGCCTCCACTCGAACAATACTTTTTTTTCAAAGAAATTTTTATAAAACGGGGCCGACTCGCCTCGTGCGGGGAGGGCCCCCCCCCTTAACATGGCGTCTGCCGAGGGGGGGACCCCCCCCACCACCCTACCGTGTGTCCGGGGGCGATCTCCGCGGCGGCGCACGATGCCCCGCAGGCGGGGAGCAGCAGACGTCATCGCGTTGGTGACGCGCCGGCGCGGCCGCGCGCGTCATCGACGCGATGACGTCGACACGGGGTCGCTCGGGAGGCCCCGGGGGCCTTTTAAACAGCGGCGAGCGCGGGCCTCGGCCTTTTTTCATTGCCCGCGCTCGCAGGTTCCACCGCTGCATTGTCGGGAGGGCAGCGCGCACGAGGCCCGAACGAGAGAGAGAGCGGAGGACGTCCGGGAGCGCGGACGGAAGAGGCAGGCATTGGGGCGGACGCCTCAGGAGGACAAGAGGGCCGCAACATCAAAAAAAAAACAAAAAAAACAGTTCCATTACTGGAACTGCCCCCCTTTCTGCGGCCCGGCGCCGGGACCGACGGCGATTCGGTGAGGCATCGGAAGAGGCAGGCGGGAGCCAGCAGCAGCCTCCGGGCACCACACAGGGAGCATCGGGGCAGCCGGAGCCCGATTGACCGTGCGGTGAGTCACCAGAAGGGCGGACAAAGAGGCCGGGAGGAGGAGCAGGCACCTGGTGGCAGGCAGTGAGCCAGTAAGCGAGGGGAAGACGAACGGCGGCGAATTCAGAAGAATTCCACCCTCGTGGCAGCTCATCCCAGCGCCAGGAGAAGCACAAAAGCAGCAGAGGCTCAGAGGAGGGCTGCAGCAGCGCTGGGAAGAATTTAAAGACACAGCCTACAGCAGCGCTGGGGAGAAGTTAAAGACACAAGTCTGCAGCAGCGCTGGGAAGAATTTAAAGACACAGCCGACAGCAGCGCTGGGAAGAATTTAAAGACACAGCGACAGGGATAAAGGAGGCAGGCAGGACTCACAGCACAGCCGAGCACGGAAACGCGCTGACTGGAGAGCAGGGCAACGTGAGCTGACTGCAGGAGCAGTAGAGGAAGCCCCAGCGCTCCCCCCCCATCGTTGCTGAAGTGACAAACCGTGAGTAGACAATTGTAAGCTGTTGAATAAAGAAAGAGAACGGTTCTGTGTGTCGATTGTGAGCATGCCGGGGAAAGGACCAGTGAGAACACGGGGGGGAGCAAGGAACACGAGGGGTGAAGAGCCACGGAAGGGACCGGCCGATCCTGCTCCAGGAAAGGGAGAGGGAGGACGTGAGGCCGGGAGGAGGCGAGGACCGATGACTAGAAGCTACAAGGGGGCACGGCCGGCGGAGAAGGCCCATCAGGCGCAGGCAAAGAAGAGCGGAAGGGGGCGACAGCAGACGCAACCAGCCCCAGGCGAACAAGGCAGCCACGGACCGGCGGGCACGCGGCCCGACCCGGGACAAGGAGGCCCACTACAGTGGGGATGGCCCATGTGGCCTACGACAGGAATGGGAATCGTGACACCCTCGGGAGCATCCGGCCCACCACCAGAGGCATCGTTACAAGGTGGATCGGGAGGAAATCAGCAAGGTCCCCAGGCATGGACGACATCAATGGCTAACCCTTACCAGCACATGTACCCACCATGGTGGCAGGTGCCTCCGCCATGGTACAATCAGGCGGCCGGGAGCACGATGGCCTCACAGGACAGGGTAGTGGGAGCCCAAAAGGCTTCGGAGTTCACACAAGTGCGAGAGGGACCGAGCGAATCGGGACAGCAGCGCGAGAAACGAACCGCGGAGAGCGAGACTCGCAGAGGCAAGGTCCCACCACGGACTGAGAGTCGAGACAGCGAGACGAGCTCCGGGGAGGACAACGTGACACAAGTGCGGCGAGGTGCAGCGGACGCGGTGGTCGGAGCGGCGGCACCCAGCGGGCGACACAGTGGAGAACGAGTCAAGGAGGGAGCGGCAAATAGGAAGGGTAATAAGAAAAGGAGGAGGGTCAGCGAATCCTCCACTGACTCGTCAGAGGACGACTCCGAAGGGAGCGAAGGGGAAACAGTGCAAGTAGCGGCGGGCAGGTGCACAGGAGCAGGCATGACAGCTGTGACGGCACTGCCGCCCTTACCGGAATTGTGGGAAAGCGTTCCGAGGGCGCTGCGCAGCAAAATAAGGAAAAGAGAATACATAGATATATTCTCAATATTGGAGGGTAGGAAGGGTGCGGTAGAGAGAAGGAAGAAGGGAAAGAAGGAGGGAAAAAAGGTGGGCGAAGCCAAAGTGGCAAAAAACATAGTTAATTGGGCCAGAGCATTCTTGAGAATGGTTAGCATAACGGGAAGGGCGGATCCGTCGCAGTATGCGCCCATGCTTAGCTATGCGGACGCAATACTTGAAGGTTATAAGGAGTATCAAGGATGGTGCTGGTTGAATTACGACGAGCATTTTAGGGATAAAATGGAGGACAACCAGGGCATGTCATGGGGATCGCAGGACGAAGGCCTATGGTTACGTCAAATGACCAGCAAAGTCCTTGACACGAGTGGTGCACACGGGAGCGGAAAGGCGTCTAACGGGACACCAACGCCGGGGAGTAATTCCTGGGGGGAAAGCGGGAATAGCAAGGACAAAGTGTGTTGGAGATACAACAAGGCAGGCTGCACCTTCCCCGAATGCAAGTTTAGACATATATGCTCCATGTGCTCCGCACCGCACCCGGCCAGCAAGTGCGTTAAAAAAGGGCACGGGACGCCTAGCACTAGCGGAGGTGGAGGAAGACAATAGCGCCCTCGGAAGGGCACCATCACCGATACACCTGGCGAACATGTTGGGATGGCTGGCAGACTACCCTAAACGAGAAGAGGCTGCCAGGCTTAGAGAGGGTTTCAGGCACGGTTTTAGGATACCATTTCAAGGAAAGATTAGGAGCGCGAGATTAGGTAATGCAGTATCTGTAGGGAGACACGAGGATATAGTACAACTGAAGGTCCTCAGAGAAATAGAATTGGGAAGGATGGCGGGTCCATTCGAGGACCCACCTTTCCGGGACATGATGGTCTCACCCTTGGCAGTAGTGCCTAAGAAAGAGCAAGGGGAGTTCAGGCTTATTCAGAATCTGTCGTATCCCCGGGGCGAGTCCGTCAATGATCATTTACCGGACGAGGATTGCAGGGTTCAGTATGCATCTTTCGATGCAGCGATCGCATTGGTAAGGCAATGCGGACAAGGGGCTCTAATGGCTAAGGCCGACATAAAGTCCGCTTTCAGATTGCTCCCCGTGCATCCCGACAGCTTCCCGCTCCTAGGTTTTAAATTCAAAGGTCGATACTACTTCGACAAGTGTATGCCCATGGGGTGTTCGATATCTTGCGCTTGTTTCGAGATGTTTAGCACATTCCTACATTGGGCACTACAAAAAAGGACGGGGAACAGCAACGTGGTCCATTATTTGGACGATTTCTTGTTTGTGGGACCGGCCAATAGGGCCACCTGTGCACAGACGTTAGCCGGATTTCAGGAAATGGCCCGAGAATTTGGTGTCCCTTTGGCACAAGAAAAGACTGAAGGTCCAGCTACCATTTTATCTTTCTTAGGTATAGAGATAGATACGTTGACAATGACGTCGAGACTGCCGTTAGAGAAAGTAGGTAAGCTGCGGGACTTGCTTAGAAAGACAATGACAGCTAGAAAGGTCACTTTAACAGCGATGCAATCCTTGATAGGAAGCCTCAATTTCGCAACTCGGGTAATACCCATGGGGAGGGCTTTCTTAAGACGATTGGCAGTAGCAACGAAAGGGGTGAAGAGACCGTACCATCACATTAGGATATCGAGACCAGTAAGGGCGGAAATTGTAACGTGGTTACAATTTTTGGATAAGTTCAATGGAGTGGCAATGTGGCAGGAGGAGACCATGTCCAACAGGGACTTAGACATTTTCACGGACGCCTCGGGAGGATGGGGATTCGGGGCGTATTGCCAGGGTTCATGGTGTGCGGCACCATGGCCGCAGGCATGGAGGGACGAAGGCTTGGTGAAGAATATTACCTTCCTCGAGCTTTTTCCAATTTTGGTAACAATCACTGTTTGGGCCCATAGGTTGCAGAACAAGCGGATAGTTTTTTGGTGCGACAATATGGCAGTAGTAACAGTGCTGAACAAACAGGCGGCTCACTGTCCGCGGGTGGCGGGACTGTTGAGGGAAGTGGTTCTGCAGAGCCTGCGGTTGAACATGACCATAAGGGCGAAGCACGTGCCGGGCACACGGAATCAGGTGGCGGATGCATTATCACGGGCTAAGTGGGCTCTCTTTCGCCAACAGGTGCCAGAGGCAGAGGCGGAGGGAGTCCCAATGCCGGAGCATCTATGGCAAATTGGAACAAGGTCCAGCAGGGATTGCTAAGGGCGTCGGTTGCCCCGGCAACGTGGAAAGCCTACTGCCGCGGTTATGCTAAGGTGCAGGAGTTCATAGGGGGTCAGGATAGTGCCACAAGGGCGGTGGAGGCCAACCAGATAGTCCGGTTCATATCATGGGCAAAAGAGACAGGAATGTCCAGAGGAGCAACGATCAACCACCTGGCCGGTTTCGCCTTCTTTGCCAAGGCGCAAGGTCTGGGCGACCCTTTCAGCTTCTTCATAGTCAAGAAGATGCTGGCGGGGTGGGCGAGGGAGGTAGCTTGGGAAGGCGATAAAAGACGACCCATCACGCACGAGTTATTGGTCAGATTGTGGGACGCGGTACAGCAGGTCTGCACTGACCCATTTGAGGTGGGATTGTTCAGGGCAGCCTTTTGCATAGCGTTTTTTGCGGCATTAAGGGTGAGCGAGTTGGTGGCATCATCCAAAAACGACAAGGGCCGTAACGGGTTATTGTACGGCAACATACGGGTGCAGGACCGGCTAATGAGAATTCGGGTACATAAATCAAAGACAGACCAAAAGGCTAAAGGGGTGGAAATCATATTGGCAGCAGGGGGGTTGCTGGTAACTTGCCCGGTGCGGAACTTAGAGAGCTATCTGCGAGTACGACCTGCAGGCGGGGTGCACTTGCTGGTGCATAGAGACGGTGTTCCGCTGACGCGGTACCAGTTTGCAGCGGTGTTTGCGCTTGGCTTAGCGAAGATAGGGTTGGACCCGAAAGAGTACGGAACACATTCCTTCCGGATCGGGGTAGCGACTAGCGCGGCGCAAGCGGGTATGCCAATGGACGTCATACGTAAGATCGGTCGTTGGCAATCAGCAGTGGCTAAGCGCTACGTCAGGCCGGGGTTCGCGCAAATGGGTAACTAATGCATTTAATTTCCCCGCAGATCCACGGAGCTTGAGGAGAATAGCGTGGTTAATAGGACATTCATTCGTGAGATGGGCGGCCAAAAGGGCGCAGGAGAGACCTTACGGTGTACACTTGGGGCTGGCTCCGGAAGGAGTCACCCTGAAATGGATGGGAAGGTCAGGAATGAAATGGGAACACCTGCTGTCGGATCTGCGGCACAAAATATCCACGTCCCGGCAACCAGAGGCTATAGTTATTCATCTCGGGGGCAACGACCTGGGGTCCCAGACGGCCAAACAACTGATAGAGACGATTAAAAGAGACCTAGATGCAATTAAGGAGTTGGCACCGGGAACTGCCATTATCTGGTCAGATATTATACCCAGGATTAAATGGCAGAGTAGCAAGCTGTGGGGCAGGGGCAGGAAGAAGATCAATAGACAGGTCGGGGTATGGGCCCAGCAGAGGGGCATTCATCAAATTAGGCATCAATGGGCAGACGAGCCTTGCGCTGGCCTGTATAGGCCGGACCAGGTTCATTTGTCCGACATTGGTTACGATCTATTTAACAACGCCATACAGGAAACTCTTGAGCGGGTGCTCTGCAAGGTTCGGCCGCAGCATTAAAGGGGGGAGCCTGGGACAAGTGGGGCACTATCCCAGTCTGGTGGCGGGGGTACCCGAGTCGGTAGGTAAAGAGGGACCTCGAGGACTCGGTCAGGAGGGACCGGAAGTCCTCGGGAAAAGAAAGTGCGGGTATTCAGGCGTGGGCGGCCTGGAGGAATGGTCCCCTGGCTTGGTCACGGCGGGGGGCCGGTAAGATGGTGGCGGCCTGGCTTAAACGGCGGACGCTGGTTTTGATGCCCGGAACGCACTGGGGTTGAGAGCACCGACGGCTCGGGTACTGGTAATGTAATTATGTTGATTCATGTTAATTAATGTTAATAAATGCTGCGGCCTTTTGTTTCACCAAAGACGGAGTGCGGTGTGATATGTGGGGCATTAGGGGGAGGAGATTTTGGGGAGGGGGAGTGCGGGGGGGCGGCCACGGGAGTGCAGACTGCCAATGTTAAACGGGGCCGACTCGCCTCGTGCGGGGAGGGCCCCCCCCTTAACATGGCGTCTGCCGAGGGGGGGACCCCCCCCACCACCCTACCGTGTGTCCGGGGGCGATCTCCGCGGCGGCGCACGATGCCCCGCAGGCGGGGAGCAGCGGACGTCATCGCGTTGGTGACGCGCCGGCGCGGCCGCGCGCGTCATCGACGCGATGACATCGACACGGGGTCGCTCGGGAGGCCCCGGGGGCCTTTTAAACAGCGGCGAGCGCGGGCCTCGGCCTTTTTTCATTGCCCGCGCTCGCAGGTTCCCCACCCACCCACCCAGAGGAATAAAAGGATGCTGCAAGGTGGCGGAGTCAGTCGGAGACAAGGGGAGAAATGGACAAGGTACATTTTGACAATAAAGGGAGGACTTGTCGCAGCAAGGCGGGGGTACCCGAGTCGGTAGGTAAAGAGGGACCTCGAGGACTCAGTCAGGAGGGACCGGAAGTCCTCGGGAAAAGAAAGTGCGGGTATTCAGGCGTGGGCGGCCTGGAGGAATGGTCCCCTGGCTTGGTCACGGCGGGGGGCCGGTAAGATGGTGGCGGCCTGGCTTAAACGGCGGACGCTGGTTTTGATACCCGGAACGCACTGGGGTTGAGAGCACCGACGGCTCGGGTACTGGTAATGTAATTATGTTGATTCATGTTAATTAATGTTAATAAATGCTGCGGCCTTTTGTTTCACCAAAGACGGAGTGCGGTGTGATATGTGGGGCATTAGGGGGAGGAGATTTTGGGGAGGGGGAGTGCGGGGGGCGGCCACGGGAGTGCAGACTGCCAATGTTAATGAAGGTTGTAAATCCCAAAAAATTCAAAGGGCGAATGTTGTCACAACCAGGGTAGTCCAAGGACCAAGGGGTGCACAGCTCGCTCCAGAACTAGCAGGGAGATCTCCTCCGAATGGAACAGGCCTGTAAATCCCAAAAAATTCAAAGGACAACCGTGGGGGTGAAAGTTTTACCTTTCCTGTAGAAAGGACCTGAGTAATATCTTATGAAAATACCAGATTAACGAGGCAGGTCCATCATAGACTTCCATACGAACGTTGGTGAATCTCCAGACGTTTAAAATGTCTGGAGATTCACCAACGTTCGTATGGAAGTCTATGATAGACCCGCCTCAAGTTAATCTGG
This sequence comes from Rhinatrema bivittatum, assembly GCF_901001135.1. Lineage (NCBI taxonomy): Eukaryota > Metazoa > Chordata > Amphibia > Gymnophiona > Rhinatrematidae > Rhinatrema > Rhinatrema bivittatum. Next base: position 551,594,805 of record NC_042615.1, read on the forward strand.
TATTTTCATAAGATATTACTCAGGTCCTTTCTACAGGAAAGGTAAAACTTTCACCCCCACGGTTGTCCTTTAATTTTTTGGGATTTACAACCTTTGGGGTGGATTTTCAGAGCCCTGCTCGCCTAAATCCGCCCAAAACCGGGCGGATTTAGGCGAGCAGGGCCCTGCGCGCCGGGAAGCCTATTTTACATAGGCCTACCTGCGCGCGCAGAGCCCCGGGACTCGCGTAAGTCCCGGGGTTCTCCGAGGGGGGCGTGTCGGGGGCGGGCCCAGTCGTCGCGGCGTTTCGGGGGCGTGTCGGCAGCGTTTTGGGGGCGGGAATGGGGGCATGGCTACGGCCCGGGGCGGTCCGGGGGCGTGGCCGCGCCCTCCGTACCCGCCCCCAGGTCGCGGCCCGGTGCGCAAGAGGCCCGCTGGCGCCCGGGGATTTACGCCTCCCGGAGGGAGGCGTAAATCCCCCGACAAAGGTAAGGGGGGGTTTAGACAGGGCCGGGCGGGTGGGTTAGGTAGGGGAAGGGAGGGGAAGGTGAGGGGAGGGCAAAGGAAAGTTCCCTCCGAGGCCGCTCCGATTTCGGAGCGGCCTCGGAGGGAATGGGGGTAGGCTGCGCGGCTCGGCGCGCGCCAGCTATACAAAATCCATAGCCTTGCGCGCGCCGATCCAGGTTTTTAGCAGATACGCGCGGCTACGCGCGTATCTACTAAAATCCAGCGTACTTTTGTTTGCGCCTGGAGCGCAAACAAAAGTAGGCTATTCGCGCTCCTTTTAAAATCCGCCCCTTTATTTATAAAAATTTCTTTGAAAAAAAAGTATTGTTCGAGTGGAGGCGGTAGGGGTTGATGATTATAACCAATTATGCATTGGTACAGAGTTGCCTACATTATGGGGTGGATTTTAAAAGGAGCGCGAATAGCCTACTTTTGTTTGCGCTCCAGGCGCAAACAAAAGTACGCTGGATTTTAGTAGATACGCGCGGAGGCGCGCGTATCTGCTAAAAACCTGGATCGGCGCGCGCAAGGCTATGGATTTTGTATAGCCGGCGCGCGCCGAGTCGCGCAGCCTACCCCCATTCCCTTCAAGGCCGCTGCGAAATCGGAGCGGCCTTGGAGGGAATCCTCTAACGCCCTCCCCTCACCTTCCCCTCCCTTCCTCTACCTAACCCACCCGCCCGGCCCTGTCTACACCTCCCCCTTACCTTTCTCCGGGGATTTACGCCTCCCGGAGGGAGGCGTAAATCCCCGCACGCGAGCGGGCCTCCTGCGCGCCGGGCAGCGACCTGGGGGTGGGTACGGAGGGTGCGGCCACGCCCCCGGACCGCCCCGGGCCTGTAGCCACGCCCCCGTACCCGCCCCCAAAACGCTGCCGACACGCCCCCGAAACGCCGCGACGACCGGGCCCGCCCCCGACACGCCCCCCTCGGAGAACCCCGGGACTTACGCGAGTCCCGGGGCTCTGCGCGCGCCGGTAGGCCTATGTAAAATAGGCTTCCCGGCGCGCAGGGCCCTGCTCGCCTAATTCCGCCCGGTTTTGGGCGGATTTAGGCGAGCAGGGCTCTGAAAATCCGCTCCTATATATGAAACTTCTACCTCTCCACAATAATATTTTTTAAGTTTTTCATCATTTTTGAAAAAGCTTTTTTTTGAAAGTTTGCTTCACAGAGTGTAGGGTAATCAAGCAAATTTTTGAAGTTTTTTGAATACATAAGTAATTCTTAGAGAGCTTACAGTGAAATATAATTTGGCAGCGACATAGCAGCTAGATGTTGCTTTTGATTTATTTTTGATTATATTAGTATCGCTGACGCACAGTGGTGATTCACGTGGATTTATTTTGGTCTGTCAGATAAACATCAAACAAAATGAAAAGCAAATTAAAAAAAAAGAAAAAAAATCAAAGTGAAGAATTAAAAATGAAAATCATTTTTCTCATGCACACCCCTACTTTTCCAGTATCTTCAGTGGACACTGAACACATGGGCAGCAAGCTACTATAAACCAGGTTCCTGCCCCCATGAGCTTATCATGCGTTGGAGCCTTAGAATGTGGACTGAGCTGTGTCTGGATCTGAGTGATGTGCTTTGGACCTGTCAAAAAAGGGTTTTCAACCCTGCAGAGACTGCAAGCCGCCGCAGCCAAGGTGAAGGAATATAAAAATACGTCAAAAACCCCTGTGGGCTCTCCTGTGAATGACAAATGTTCCGCAAGACCCAGCATCCAGCTGGGTCTTGCAGAACAAGTTGGGAAAAAGGCTGTACTGTTCTCTTCATCTACCATCATGTTCTATGTTTTTATGTTTCTAATGAATCTAGGAACTTGTAGTTCTCGTTTCTAAACATGCAAGGCCCATCCATTCAAAGGGAGTAAAAATCAGATTGGCACAACCTGTAATTTTGGACACAGAACTACAGAGTGAACTCTAGGTGGAACTTGTGCTTTAACCTTCAGAAATATCCTAAAGTCTGTCACTGTGTGACTTGTGTCACAACCCTCCCTTTGGGCGATTCTTGGTGGAATTATTCCTCTATATCTGACTGTTAATGCTCATATATTCTCTTTCTCTTGATCATGCATATTTATGAATGCACTTTATATTTCAGATTTCCAGAAATTATCTTTATGGCAAAGATGGTGATGAAGCAAACGGATATCATGATTTACTGGCTATGACAGTGAGCACAGAGCTATGGGGGGAACGTAGGACATACCTGTTCCTTCTAGTGATGCATAGTTGTTAGATTATATACACAGGTGCACTACTTTTAAGACGTGCCATCAAATCACCTTTGACACAAGGAAAGTAAAGGCTATGTACCATCATTTATATAGATCCTTTCCTTCAATGTTTCTTCAAATAGCAATGAAATATGTGCCCACTGGTATCAGCAATGTGAACATTGATCCTGGTTTCTGATACATTTTCTTGTGCCTTGAGTTTTTTTCCAGAGACAGCAAAATCTTGGTTTTATTAGCAAAAAGACAAAGTGGTGGTGTTCATGCATTCATTGCTGTAGAATGAGGCTGCCATTGCTTGATGTGAAGGCAAGAAAAGACAAATCTCTCTGAATCCACAGTGCTCTCACAAATTCAGTGCGAGAAAGCGAAGAGGCTGGCAGGCACTTGTTCATGTGTCTCTTTCCCCCCCTAGGGCAGCACTCTTTGACTTCTGGAGTTAATTTCCATTATTTCTGCTGGGAATACTTTACACTAACATTTTAATGTTCCAGCAATTAAAAAAAAAAATGGAGCCTGCCTTATTGATCTTAATAGCAAAATGCTTAATGGGCTGGTTTACTAAAAGTCTTTTAGTATGGTTTTTATATCTGGGCCTGAAATCTTTTGTAGAAAGGAAGTGTTTTACTGTTGCACATGCTCATTTTTTCCTTTCAAATTCATGAACATGTACCTGTTTACACCTGTGATTAACATGTAGTGGTTTTTGAATCTTTGTCCCTGGCTGTCTGATGGGACTCCAGTTAACAATTCTAACAATAGTAAAAAGGTATAAAAACACATGCACACTGCAACAGATTGCAAAAATAATTTAGCTTGAGTCACAATTAACCACTTAGCTAGAGAATAAGGCAAATGAGTGTCAAATGCATAAAATCATGCCTTTTCACTAAGCATCATAAAGCATGTAGCTCAGAAGTATTTGGAAATGAGAAAGTATGCTAAATTACAAATCTCTTAAGGCAACCATTGCCTAGAAGCTGCAGGCCTGGAAAACCACATCAGTTTGGATCTACTAGTGCTTATGCTACACTGCTATAAACATTATAGAGTTAGAGGCGTAGGAACCTAGTCTAACCCTGCTGCTACCTCATGAGTAAGTGTTCCCCTCCAGCAATGTATGTGCTATATGTGCATACAAATTTTGTACACATGCAATATACATACATTTGGGAGGGATGAGAATGGTGGATAAAGAGACTGGTAATTGGAGGTGTGTGAATTAAGTAGATAGGCTATCTGGGAAGGGACCAGGGATTGTGAGATTGTTTTGGGGTGAGAAGTTATCTTGGATTAAGGGGATTAGGAGGAAATCTTGTTGAGGAGGAGTGTCTGGGGATCTGGCACAATAAATGAGCCCTGTATGGGAGATGTGGGATGAATAATGCCCTGTTTCCTGACTCCACAGGGGACACAAAAATGTAATGACCACTAAACCTTCTGCTAATAAGTTCTCTCTTTCTCTCTCTCTCTGTATATATATACTGTATACGCATATTTGGATGACACAGCGTATCAATATAGTTCATTTGCATGAGACCGTTTCAACAATATATGTGGGTTAGGCAATGTGCATGTAATATGCCTGTATCAGATTGTGCTAGAGTGTGTGATTTCTCATTGTGCTATATAAAAGCCATATTATGTCACATAAGGGCATGTTCAGTAAACTTTAGTGTGCATGTAAAGGCCCTTCTATGCATGCTAAAAATAGCAAACAATGCAGAAATAGCAAACAGTGCATATTAAAGGCACCTGAAAAGACATTAGCATGAACATGCAGACCTATATGTCTGTACTTAGACATATATAATTTTGTCCACTATAAAAATCTGTTGTGAGAAATCTTTTTGATTTGTTGACCTATGTGTCTGAGCATGCAAATGAAGGTCTAGCATTTGCTTGGTAACTAATATGGTATACTTCATGCTATGTACTATGCACTTACAAACTGGACCCTACTTAATACCTGTCTCAGTTGGTGATAACTTACTAATGGGAGCATGTTACTGACCCTGGGAAGATAAATTACCCCCCAACCCCTCCTCGACTATCAGCTCCTACCATCTCCCTAACAAGAACATCTCCCTTGAATCATTTGAACCCACCACAGCTACAGAGATCCAATCTCTAGTAAAGAAAATGAAACCCTCTTCCCATCCACTCGACCATATCCCTACAAAACTGCTACTGCTAATACCCAACACCATTTCCAAAACCTTGGCTGATATCATAAACTGTTCCTTATCTCAGGGAATCTTCCCAGACGCTCTAAAACTGGCATCTCTGAAACCTCTCCTAAAGAAACCAAATCTTGATCCTAAAGATCCCAACAATTTCCGCCCCATTTCCAATCTTCCTTTTGTGGCCAAGATAATGGAAAAATTAGTCAACTCTCAACTTTCCGATTACTTAGAAGATCATAAAATACTGCTTCCCACCCAATACGGGTTCCACAAGGCATTAAATACAGAAACCCTTCTCATTTCGCTGACTGATCACCTCATCATGGGCCTGGACAAAGGCCAATCCTTTATACTAATTCTCCTCGATCTGTCTTCGGCCTTTGACACCGTCAATCATTCCATCCTCCTGAACCATCTGGCAGACATCGGAATATCAGGAATGGCTTTTTCATGGTTCATATCTTTCCTTAGCAACAGAGGTTACAAGGTCAAAATTAATAGCAAAGAATCCCTCCGCTACGACTCATCACCGGGAGTTCCACAAGGCTCCTCCCTCTCCCCTACCCTTTTCAACATATACCTCCTTCCACTCTGCCAGCTGCTAACTAACCTCAAACTAAAACACTATCTTTAAGCAGACGACGTGCAAATACTGATCCCCATCAAAGAATCCATTACTAAAACACTTGAGCACTGGGAAACTTGTCGACGAGAGATTAACCTTCTTCTCTCTAGTCTAAAACTGATACTAAACGCAGCTAAAACAGAACTCCTCCTCATCTCCCCGGAAAACAGCAATATCACACAAAGCGCACCATCTAATATCTTTGTCACCCAAGCAAGAGACCTTGGAGTTTTAATTGACAACAGGCTGAATTTAAAATCATTCATTAACCGCACCACCAAGGACGGCTTCTACAAATTGCAAGTACTAAAAAGAGTCAAACCACTCCTCCACTTCCAGGACTTCAGAACAGTTCTCCAAGCAGTGATCTTCTCCAAGATAGATTACTGCAACTCTATCTTGCTAGGTCTCCCTTCTTCCTCCATTAAACCTCTTCAGATGCTCCAAAACTCGGTAGCTAGAATTTTGACAAACACCAGAAGAAGAGATCACATTTCTCCTATTCTCAAAAATCTGCACTGGTTACCAATACATTTCAGAATCCTCCATAAGTCCATTACCATCATCCATAAAACCATCCATTCCCAAGCCCCTCTTAGCCTTCAAATCCCGCTCAAACGACACTCCTCATTCAGACCCATCAGAGAAGCCTACAGAGGATCGTTACATGTCCCCCAATCCAAAGCGACACACCACCTCACCTTCAGGGAACGAGCCTTCTCCTCGGCAGGACCGTCTATCTGAAACGCAATTCCCCCGGACCTCAGACAGGAACCATGCTTATTAACATTTAGAAAAAGACTTAAGACTTGGCTATTTAGACAAGCCTTTTCCGAATCTCACTGACTCCTCCAATGGACCCAACGGACTGACTGCAACAACCACCAAGTTACATTCCAGTACTATGTAAATAGTTGTCCTGTTTGTTCTTATTCCTAAAAACTATTCAGGCCTCTTGTCTTCTCCCAGTTCCTGCTTCCCCTGTTTTATTGTAACTTTCTTGCTTCTTGTCACCTGATAAATGTTCTAGGTTATCACCCCCCTTGTTATTTGTAAACCGGCATGATGTGATTCTATCATGAATGCTGGTATAAAAAAGCTTTTAAATAAATAAATAAATAAATAATAAATAAATAGCTGATCATGCTAAACTGAGCATGCTCTAAAAGAATCACATCAGCTAACTGATGTGATTCAGGATCCAACTGGACCCAGGTCTCTATGGGTATATTTATGTAATATGTGTACTTAAACTCTACTACTTAGCCTCTACCTTTATTTGCTTTGGGTGGATAGTTTATTTATCATTCATTTCAATTTTAAAAGCATAGTTCTCGCATAAATGCCCACATGCACGCAAGGCTGTGGGCAAGCAAATGCGGATTTTAAAAAGCCACAAATTATGTGCATATGTATCTATGCACACGTGAGGAATAATGGGGCAGGGAATGGGTGGGGCATGGGTGTTCCAGGGCGGTGCCAACAGTTACATGCTTAACTCCATATTTTAAAGCTTAAAACTGCAGCGCTCATACGCAAGATATTGGTGTAACTTTATTGCTGCTCCTGATGACGAGTAGGTCTAAAGATCTCTAGTTTTAGGGCTTATAGGACAGGATGAGGTGGGGGTCAACCGGGAGGCATGCAGGATTAAGAACCAGAGGGGTCTGAAAATTGATATTAAATGGACAAACTGGTGGACTAATTAGAAAACTGAGAAAATATTTGTTTTTTTTAAATCTGCATGCATTTGAAATGATATGAAAAGCTCATGGCACGTGACCTTTCTAGTCTGATTTCTTTGTGGGAGTGGATGATTAATAGTTCCTGCTGGGAATAGCGAAGAGTCCTGGGACAGTAAGTACAAAGAAGATTTGAAAGATAAGGTGAAGTGCCTCAAATGTTGAATTTCCCATCTTAAACTGGATGCAACAAGAGACCGAAGGTCCACCAACAGTGGGGTGACGTGATCAAATTTATTTCTGCCAAATATAACTTTGGTGGTTGTATTTTTCACTAATTGCAATCTTCTGGCTAAGTTGGAAGAAAGACCATGATAATGCGCATTAAAATAATAGATATGCCTGTCAATAAGAGAATAAGTGAGAGATTTCAAGTCACCTATGTCTAGAAATGATCTGAGCCTCCTAATAAAGTGCAGAGAAAAATAGCATCATTGAATAAGATCCAAGATGTGAGAGGAAAAGGTGAGTTGGGTAGGGAGGCATCCTCAGTCAGACTTCTTGGTAAGCCACATGACCTCTGCCTTGTTAGGGTTAACCTTAAGCTTAGAAGAACTTAGCCAATTTGCCACCTCAGTCAAACAGTGGTAAAATTTAACTCGGGGATCTAATGCATTGGCATCAGAGGTGGCTACAACACTGCTTTTATACTGTATGTCAGTGTAAAAGCAACTGCTGAAACTGAGGTTTTGAGTGAGTGTGGCCAAAGGAGAGAGAGATAGATGTTATAGAGTGTGGGTGAAAGAATAGAGCCTGGCGGTGTGGTGGGGTGGGGTGGGGTAGGGGGTTACATCACAGGATAAGGCATAAGGCTGCCATGTTTAGTGGTGCAGTAGATCCGATATGTTCTATTTTCAAGGAGGGATTTAAACCGATGAAGGGCAGTATCATGTAGTTCAATTTCAAACAACTGTTTTAACAGTAATTGATGGTCAGTTGTGTCAAAAGCTGCATGTCAAGGAAGACTATGAGAACAAATTAGTTTGTCCAAATTTCATTAACCAAGGCATTAAGAGCAGTTTCTGTACTATAGCTCCTGTGATATCCTGATTGCTTGGAATGGAGGACCAGTGCATTTTCCAGAGAAGAGGGAAGCTGGCCAAGGACAACTTTCTCTAGGATTTTTAGAAAGAGAGGGTAAATTAGAAATGGGCCTAAAGTTCTCCAGCTGATCTGCATTAAGATTATGGCTTTTGAGAACAGGGCGAACCATATAAGTCTTGAGGCTGTCAGGGAAGATCCCTTGTTCCAGACTGGAGTTGATTATGTTGTCCAGGAATGAGAAATGACCTAGGTGAGGGTTTTTCAGAAGTTTAAAAGGAAGCAAATCTAGCAGTGAATAGGAAAATTTAATTTGACTTAGCAATAAATGCAAGGCTGCAGGAATACTTTATTAAAAGCAGTGAATTTACTGACTATAATGAGAGCATTTCCTGAAGAAGAAGGGATGCCAGGCAGTAGAGTTAAGGTGGCAGGCACAGCACTGCGAGTCAGCTCTGCTTGAATGTGGTTTACTTTTGTATCAAAGACATGTGTCCCTGTATTACTGTTTCTAGGATCATCTTTCTCTGAAGATTGGAGAGTGCTGTGGGATAAACACAGGGGATCCCTAGTGGTTAAAGGATGGAGATGAATAAAAGGAGTAATCCTTATTAATTGAGGTAACCTGCATGGAGCAAAAGTCAATACCCTAAGGAATAAAAAGGTATATAAAATTAAATAAAAATAAACTTCTGGCAGACTGGATGTACCACTTGGATCTTTTTCTGCTATCATTTACTGTGTTACTGTGTGTTAGAACCAGAAAAGAGATGGGGGCGGTAGGAGAAACTTGTAATTTTTTTTTTTACATTTTTTTGGGGGGACAAAACTTCCCAGTATGAACACGTGAGAACTAGGAAGGGAGAACTAGGATGGGATCCTACAAGTATACAACAAAAGAATAAGGTGGAGAACCAGAAAAAAGGTGGGGTAGGAGGAGAAACTTGTATTTTTTTCAATTTTTTTAACATTTTATTCTGGGGACAAACACCCCAGTGTAACCAAGAAAGAAGAGTTGGGAGAACTGGGCTGGGATCCAGAGATGTACAACAAAACAGTAAGGTAGAGAACAAGAAAAAGATTGGGAGGGAGGAAAAACTGGGATCCAAGCAGCAAACAGCAAGCAGGCATTAACCCCCCACCCCTCAAGCTGGTACATCTGAGGCATGGCAGCCAGACAGCGGCAGATAGGCAGAATGGCAGCAAGGCCCTCAAAACTGCTTTCAGTCATCTTGCCACTTGCTTGGAAATTCTGGAAAGCCCAGCAAAGACAGATTGATTTTTGAAAAACTATCATAGAAACATAGAAACATAGAAACATAGAAATGACGGCAGAAGAAGACCAAACGGCCCATCCAGTCTGCCCAGCAAGCTTCACACATTTTTTTCTCATACTTATCTGTTTCTCTTAGCTCTTTGGTTCTATTTCTCTTCCACCCCCACCATTAATGTAGAGAGCAGTGATGGAGCTGCATCCAAGTGAAATATCAAGCTTGATTAGTTAGGGGTAGTAGGGGAAGTAACCGCCGCAATAAGCAAGCTACACCCATGCTTATTTGTTTTACCCAGACTATGTTATTCAGCCCTTATTGGTTGTTTTTCTTCTCCCCTGCCGTTGAAGCAGGGAGCTATGCTGGATATGCGTGAAGTATCAGTTTTTCTTCTCCCCTGCCGTTGAAGCAGAGAGCCATGCTGGATATGCGTGAAGCATCAGTTTTTCTTCTCCCCTGCCGTTAAAGCAGAGAGCTATGCTGGAAATGCATTGAAAGTGATGTATCAGGCCTATCTGGTTTGGGGTGGTAACCGCCGTAACAAGCCAGCTACTCCCCGCTTTGTGAGTGCGAATCCTTTTTTCTTCTCCCCTGCCGTTGAAGCAGTGAGCTATGCTGGATATGCGTGAAGTATCAGTTTTTCTTCTCCCCTGCCGTTGAAGCAGGGAGCTATGCTGGATATGCGTGAAGTATCAGTTTTTCTTCTCCCCTGCCGTTGAAGCAGAGAACTATGCTGGATATGCGTGAAGTATCAGTTTTTCTTCTCCCCTGCCGTTGAAGCAGGGAGCTATGCTGGATATGCGTGAAGTATCAGTTTTTCTTCTCCCCTGCCGTTGAAGCAGAGAGCTATGCTGGATATGGGTTGAACGTGAAGTATCAGGCTTATTTGGTTTGGGGTAGTAACCGCCGTAACAAGCCAGCTACTCCCCGCTTTGTGAGTGCGAATCCTTTTTTCCAATTTTCCTCTTGCTGTTGTAGCTTAGAGCGATGTTGGAGTCACAGTAACCATGTGTATGTTTATTGAATAAGGGTATTATCTCCAGGCAGCAGCCGTCATTCTGGCGAGCCACCCACTCTTTATTGACGGCCTCTTGATTTTATGAATCCACAGTGTTTATCCCATGCCCCTTTGAAGTCCTTCACAGTTCTGGTCTTCACCACTTCCTCCGGAAGGGCATTCCAGGCATCCACCACCCTCTCCGTGAAGAAATACTTCCTGACATTGGTTCTGAATCTTCCTCCCTGGAGCTTCAAATCGTGACCCCTGGTTCTGCTGATTTTTTTTCCTACGGAAAAGGTTTGTCGTTGTCTTTGGATCATTAAAACCTTTCAAGTATCTGAAAGTCTGTATCATATCACCTCTGCTCCTCCTTTCCTCCAGGGTGTACATATTTAGATTCTTCAATCTCTCCTCATAAGTCATTCGATGAAGACCTTCCACCTTTTTGGTCGCCCTTCTCTGGACCGCCTCCATCTTGTCTCTGTCTCTTCGGAGATACGGTCTCCGGAACTGAACACAATACTCCAGGTGAGGTCTCACCAAGGACCTGTACAAGGGGATAATCACTTCCCTTTTCTTACTCGATATTCCTCTCTCTATGCAGCCCAGCATTCTTCTGGCTTTAGCTATCGCCTTGTCACATTGTTTCGCCGACTTCAGATCATTAGACACCATCACCCCAAGGTCTCTCTCCTGCTCCGTGCACATCAGCCTTTCTCCCCCCATCGAATACAGTTCATTCGGATTTCCACTCCCCATATGCATGACTCTGCACTTCTTGGCATTGAATGTCAGCTGCCATATCTTCGACCACTCTTCCATCTTCCTTAAATCCCGTCTCATTCTCTCCACTCCTTCCGGCGTGTCCACTCTGTTGCAGATCTTAGTGTCATCCGCAAAAAGACATACCTTACCTTCTATCCCTTCCGCAATGTCGCTCACAAAGATATTGAAAAGGACCGGTCCCAACACCGATCCCTGCGGTACACCGCTTAAAACCGCTCTCTCTTCAGAGAGAGTTCCATTTACCATCACACATTGTCTTCTGTCTGTCAACCAGTTTGCAATCCAGGCCACCACCTCGGCACTCACTCCTAAGCTTCTCATTTTATTCACCAGTCTCCTGTGCGGGACAGTGTCAAAAGCTTTGCTGAAGTCCAAGTAGATGACATCGAGTGCTCTTCCTTGATCCAGTTCCTTGGTTACCCAGTCAAAAAAGTCAATCAGATTTGTCTGACAGGATCTTCCAATCGTGAATCCATGCTGCCTCTGGTCCAGCAATTCTCCCGACTGTAGATAGTTCACTATTCTCTCTTTCAACAGTGACTCCATTACTTTTCCCACCACCGAAGTGAGGCTAACCGGTCTGTAGTTACCAGCCTCTTCTCTGTTCCCACTCTTGTGAAGCGGGACCACCACCGCTCTCCTCCAATCATTCGGCACCACTCCCGTTTCTAGGGATCTATTGAACAGGACACACAGCGGACCCGCCAGCACATCTCTGAGCTCCCTCAGTATTCTGGGATGAACTTCATCAGGCCCCATGGCTTTGTCCACTTTCAGTTTCACCAGCTCTTCCCATACATTTTCTACTGTAAATGGAGTTACATCTACTCCATTCCCCTCCAGTTTCTTGTTAACTAGTGACGGTCCTTCTCCAGGGTCCTCTTTAGTGAACACAGAACTGAAGTATTCATTTAATATTTCTGCCATTTCTTCGTCTCTCTCCACACATTGATCCTTTCCACCTTTCAATTTCACTATACCACTTTGAACTTTTCTCTTTTCACTGATGTATCTGAAAAATGTTTTGTTACCACTCTTTACCTCTTTGGCAATCCTCTCTTTCCGTTTGACTTTTTGCCATCTTGATTAATTTCTTCGTCTCCCTCAGTTCTACCAGATATTCTTCTTTGTGCTCCTCCTTTTGGGATCTTTTATATTTCTTGAACGCTGTTCTTTTAGCCTTTATTTTGTCAGCCACCTCCTTTGAGAACCAGATAGGTTTCATTTTTCTTTTGCTTTTCTTTACTTTTCTAACATATAGATTAGTTGCCTTGGTAATTGCTCCTTTTAGATTGGTCCACTGTTGATCCACATCTCTCTCGTTTTCCCAGCCTTTTAGTTCTTCCTCCAGGTACTTCCCCATTTCATCAAAGTCTGTGTTTTTGAACATCAAAACTTGGGTTTTTGTGCTTCTTTTCCGTGTCCTTTTTGTGATATTAAACCATACCGTTTGATGATCACTGGTGCTAAGGTGGGCACCCACCTGGACGTCTGAGACATTATCTCCATTAGTGAGCACTAAGTCGAGTATAGCTCCTTCTCTCGTGGGTTCCATTACCATTTGTTTGAACAAAGCTACTTGCAGGGCATCTACTATTTCTCTACTATTATTAGATTCTGCAGATGGGATTCTCCAGTCTACATCTGGCATATTAAAGTCTCCAACGATCACCACTTCTCCTTTCTTTGCTATCCTGTGGATGTCTTCAACCAGATCTCTGTCCAGCTCTTCCTTTTGGTTTGGAGGCCTGTAAACCACTCCAATAAAAATGGATGCCCCATCTTTTTTTAAGTCGGCCCATAGTGCTTCTTCTTTGCCCCATCTTCCTTGCAGCTCAGATGCTTGGATATTGTTTCTGACATAAAGAACCACTCCTCCCCCTTTCCTATCCTCTCTGTCCTTCCTTAACAAGTTATAGCCTGGTATTGCCGTATCCCAGTCATGAGATTCCGTAAACCACGTTTCCGTGACAGCAACAACGTCCAAGTCCGCCTCCACCATTAGGGCTTGCAGATCTGGGATTTTATTACCCAAACTACGAGCATTTGTGCTCATAGCTTTCCAGCTTTCTTTGTTCAGGTTACTGCTGTTCCTGGACTCCTTTTGTGACCTATTTAGTTGAGTTTTGTTATCCACTTTTCTCTTTGCATTTGTGCAAGGGAAGAGATTAATGCCTCTGATGACAGTCTGGAGCCAGCCTTGAACCATGAGGACTCATGATGTCCCCTGCCATTGAGAAGACACTTTTACTGGGCACTCTGGTTGGTTGGTAAGAAAGAGTGCTGAGCTATTTTGGCTGGATCTGGCCAGACCGTGGACTTTTTTGTCCAATATGCCAGCAGATCTGTGTTCATGTCTTCGATGGGATCTGTGAGATAGCATTTCACAGATGTTCTGCTGAGATCTCCTTTTCTGCGGTGGGACGAGGGTTCTCTTCCCAGCTGCTTTATGTATGGCCTGTGTCAAGAGAAGCGAGAGACCACTGCAGTAAAGAAGATCAGAAAAAGCCTTTTACCAGTGTTAGATCCCATGGTCCCCAGCTGCTCCCTGGCACTGCTTCAATCTCTACTCCACTCTTACTCTGCCCCCAGTGAACACAGAAATCAGTACCACTGCTTCTTGGTTTCTGACACAGTGAGTGACAGACCACTGCAGTAAAGAAGATCAGAAAAAGCCTTTTACCAGTGTTAGATCCCATGGTCCCCAGCTGCTCCCTGGCACTGCTTCAATCTCTACTCCACTCTTACTCTGCTCCCAGTGAACACAGAAATCAGTACCACTGCTTCTTGGTTTCTGACACAGTGAGTGACAGACCACTGCAGTAAAGAAGATCAGAAAAATGCTTTTTACCAGTGTTAGATCCCATGGTCCCAAGCTGCTCCCTCCTTTCCCCTGATGGACTGCCCAGCGCCTCGCTCCATTTTCATGGGAGGACGGCTTACCCAGACTGCAGCAATTTACCCTGATGTGAGTCCTGCTTCAGCGCTTCCTCTTTGCCTCATGGTGGACGCCACCTTCTCCATATTGCTGGCAGTTCATAGGTGCATGTGTGCGTGCGCACAATGTTCTGTTGCAGGCCCTATGGCGGGAAACTAACTGGCTGTCCCTGCTGATGTCAGCACAGGCCGGGCATTTAAACCCAGCACTCTTGCCCAGCTAGTACCTCGCAACAAGCCTCCTGGTGATTCTTCCCCATATGAGTTGCTTCTCCCTGCATTTTCTGCCCGAGTCCTCAATTTCTAGTGTTCCTGCTTTCCTTTGTGGTTCTGTGTGTTGGTCTGTTTCCCCTGCCCAGTCCTGTTCCTCTGTGTTGCTTCCATTCCAACCCTCATCTCTGTCTCTCTGTCTTCCTTGGCTTGACTTCAGTTTGTTCTCTCACCCTCCTGACTGCATCCTGGATCTCCAGAGTGGGCTAAGAAAGAAATCAAGCCCAATGCCCCATATGATGTCCATTCCCAGACTCTGGCCTCAGAGCTTCAGTGGTGAGACAATAGCTTAATCACTATTTTTCGACAGGGCTTATTGGAGCCTATTAAGGATGAGTTGGCAGGTCGGACCTATCAGATACGTTGGAGGATCTTATTGGACTAGCCATCCAGTTAGATCTTCGATCTCCAGAGTGGGCTAAGAAACAAGTCAAGCCCAATGCCCCATATGACTGGCACCCCAATTCCAGCACCCATTAACTACAGTCAGGATGATAGAGCAGGGACCCTCCCTCCAGAGAAACGAGAGCAATGCAGATGCCTCAATCTATGTCTATATTACACTGGGCCTGGACATTTTGCCCCCAACTGTCCAATTCATATGGGAAACTCTCTGTCCTAGAATTGGTAGGAGAGCCCATCCTTGGTCAACATTGTACCTTTCTCCATCTTCTATTACCGGTGTGTCTTGTCTTGAGCGATGCTAATATACTTCTTTGGGCCTTCCTGGACATGGGCATGGCTTCAAGCTTCATTGATGAGGCATTGGTACGCCACTGTGGTTTTCCTAATGAGTCCTTGAAGACAGCAGTTACCATGACCTCTGTATCTGGGGAAACCCTGCTAGATTCACACTGGCCTCCTCCATCAGGAATTCATTCACCTGTACGTCTTGCATAAGGCACTTAATTATTTGATCCTAGGACTACCGTGGCTGATTCAAAATCAGCCCCAGATTGACTGTGGGTCAGTACAGTTAGGGAAATGTATATTGGAGAAAGAAAGAAGACTGGGAAACACATTATCTTGTTACTTTCATAGAAACGTAGAAATGACAGCAGAAAAGGACCAACGGACCATCCCGACTGCCCTGCAAGTTTATGGTAGTGCTGTTGAGCCATACAAGTCCCCCCATTCTTATCAGATTCCCAGACCATGAAAGTCAGGACCCTTGTTGGTTGCTGTTGGAGTCCAATTCTCTTTTACCTTCTGCCGTAGAAGCAGAAAGTAATGTTGGAGGATCTTATTGGACTAGCCATCCAATTAGATCTTCGATCTCCAGAGTGGGCTAAGAAACAAGGTCAAGCCCAATGCTCCGCGCTGCCCAATGCCCCGCGCTGCAGACCACTACCGTGACATCTCTTGTGAGGAACCCTCATTGGTGTACCCTGCGCTGCGGACCACTGTCGTGACATCTCTAGTGAGGAGCCTCACCGGTGTACCCCGCTCTGCGGACCATTGCCGTATCTTCTACAGAGGTATTCCCCTTGGGTATACCTCACCGCACAGATTCTGTGACTTTCTCCTACACTTTCTCACGGGCAGTGCCTCTCTATTCTCTAATAAGGCTCTGTTCCACAGCTGTGTCTGACGTCTGCTGAGACCTTGCCTTCCGACGGTGAGGCTCACAGGGCTCCTCCCTGTGGGCAGTACCATCTCTCACCTCAGCCCAGGGACCACATACCTACTAATCCTAACATGATGGTTACTTTTTTAGCCCAAGTTTTATTGTATAGATGACATACCTCCTACAAAAAGGATTCATATTAGTTACAATCATGCAAGTTTATATTCAAAAAAAGCAGAGAGGCTAAATTTGTGTTGTGATCCATAAGTATAGTCATAAAGAATGCATGATACAAGTATCTTAAGGCAACTTATGTGAAAATTGCTGAAATAGAACCTCTGTACTTCCACCCTAATGCCCTAGACCTTAGCCAACATGTGCCAGAACATGAATGTAGATTTAGATATATACCTATTGTGTTGATCTATAATAAGAATGTAACTTTTTTAAACCATTGTGATCTTCATTTGGAAAGACAGTATATAAAATGCCTAAATAAATAAATAAGCACATCAACATTGGACGGAAATAAGCTGTCATTTGCCCAGAAGCAGCCAGTCCGGTGAAACGTTGCCAACATCAGCGCCAATTCACGGCTTCTGCAAAAAAAAAAATTTCATTTGGCGGACTAAGAATGCTAAAGTCATGTGTGAAGCAAGAGAAAGTTCACATTAAGATAAGTTGGACTTTTAAACACTTTTTAAAGAAAAATGCACAACATTTGAATTTACGGGCACAAGATTTGTGGTATCACAGAACACAGAATTGTTTGCAAAAGTTTTATTTTTCAAAAAAAAATTCCAACGTTTAAGAGAGAATTTGTGGACCCATGATTGAATTATCTGAACATGGATTCACTTATTGCCGCTTCCATTCAGTGTTGAGGTCCTTTCTCCATGTATAAGCAAAGATTATAATACACAGAGAATTAATATCAGAACCATCTGTATAATCCCCATACTTTGCTCTCAGATAGAAAAATTGATTGAATGATGTTATTAAATAATTTTAATGGCAGTTTTACTACGTAATTGATACTGGCTGGGGTTTTCTTTGTTGCGTAGAAGACCCTTCTGTCTAGAAGTATTACTGACAGGTACTCCCAGTACCTTATAGCAATAGTGCAAAACATTTGCAGTGATGCCTTCTGCTTTATGAGTGGGGGGTGAGCTGTCTCTGCGCAGATGAAGCTTGGGAAGAGATTGGTGCAGAGGAAGCTATGCAATCCCTCCCGGTACTGGTACCAAATTAACAGCATAGTTCCCCCAACCCCCACCCTCAACGGTCATATAGGATGACTCCCTGATGACAGTTGCATGGGAATGTAGGACAGAGATCATTTAAAGTTTAATATTTAAAAGTCTGATATTTAGTGGTGTGCTTTTTTTTTTTTTTATAGGCTTGTTCTCAGTGGAGTAGGAGAGAAAGTTGCTGATCATAACCGAGTTGTTCAATTGTCAAAACCTCAGTGTGGATTAGGAGAACTTACGGGTCCATGCCATGCCCATGCCAATCTTTTCCATATCTAGCAATGCCTCTGCTTTGTTGGGTGGGTTCTCTCATACATCCAGATAAATCGGTTTGCAGATGGTTGTGTAAAATGAATGTTAAATCTGAGAGTTTCAAGCAACATTTGTGCCTATATTTACTGATGCAAAAGGAAATAATAAAAATCTTTACTGAAATCAGTGTGTAAGTGTAGGGAGGTTGGTTAAAAGTGGTTTTGACCAAGAAATGTTACTCATACATATAAAGAACGCATCAAGCGGACCAGTGAAAAGAAAGCAGAATGCACTTTTTTTCTCTCCATCCTTCTTACTCTCTACATTCATCCTTCAAGTTTAGTAGTATTTAGAGCTTTTAAAAAGACACTATTGGTCTACTGTACCCCTCCGGTTGGCACCTGTTTGCCGTTTCTCTCTTGTATGCACAGTTTCCACTCATATGGTGTCTGCAGACCTAGTAATCTTCTGTATGCTTCTCTCTCTGTGTCTTGTAAATCAAGACTTGGAAATTGCACCTTTTTGTCATTTGTTCCAGAGGGACCTGCTTGATTCAGCTTGGTGAGAGAGACAGAACAATGGTAGTATTAGGTATTTAGATTAAAAAAAAAAGATTTAACTACTGATATAATATTATCTGTTTTGTAATTTGTAGTTAACGCAATAATTAATTCATCTCTTAACCCCCCAAATTCCCATCCCCAAGTATTTCAATGTTAAACTAGCAGCCAAGGACTATGCCAGTGGCAAATTAAAGTAAAAAAAACAGGTAAAAAAGCTGAAAAGTAGAGGATGGGGGCAACATCAGCTCTCCCTGGTCTGCCTACTTGTGAGCAAGACTACAGGGAGGGTAATTTTCAAGCGGCCCTCATAGTGTAGGTTGTCATTGAAAATACTTGGGTAATTGTCCAAGGACACACATTCACTTGTGCAAAATTTCACCTTATCTTCGGAGGGCTTGACTTACATACATACACTTATGCACAGGTGGTAATTTTCAAAAACATTTACACTTTAAAGTTGCCATTGAGCAGGTCTAACTTATCCTGTTAACCCGATAAGTCTGAATATCGGCACTTAACTGTATCTGGTTAAGTTAATTACATAAGTAGCTCCTCCATGATCCATCCAAAACCTTCCCACCACTTATCTGACAAGTGGTGACTGCTGATTGCAACTGGATATTCAGCAGCTGCCACCTAACAAGTAGCACTGAATATCCACCTCTTAATGCTTCAACCTTAGACATCTACTACATACTGCATACTATTCAAAGATTTGATATCATTATCAGTCTACTACCACGTATTTGCCTTTACCTACATAGCTATTTTTTCCCCAGAGTCTCAGTCATATAAGCATGACTTGCAAATAAGTCTTTGTGCAGTAGTACATGACTTCAAGGGCTTGGTGTTAGATAATTCTAATACAGGTGACCTCTCTATAAGGAATTCTCTCTTTCTTGGGCACACCTGGGTTGCTTTTTATCCCCTCTTAGCATTTGCAGGTGAGTCCACACCTGGTTTTGGACTATGTTAAGCAAAAAAAGGAGGTCTATTGTTCTGATACTATGATTGTTTGAAGAGAAACGCTATGCTAAGATAAGTTCTCTCTTTTTTTTTTTTTTTTTATAAAAAAAAGAAAAATATTTAAAAATTAAGATTTATGGTGATTAAAGATTCATAGATAGATGTAAGTATTTCTGACCAATGATTGCAAAAATAATGACATTCCTAGTTTGTTGAACAAGATATTTCAGAAGTCTGAGGTCTTTTCCTCCATTTTTTTCACATTTACATGAATCCAAGATTTTTTTTCAGATGAAGATTTAATATTCAAGTGAAAGATTTATTGCATTGCAAGTTGTTTTCTTTCACCAGCCCACAAAGTCTTTGGACTGTGTCATGCCAGCAGAAAATGTTTTGACTGTCAAAGACACAGCCAGGACACTAAGAAAACTGCTACTGCTGACATATAAAGAACTCAGACCTGGAGTTGAAACATCTAGAATGTTGATGAGGAGTGACAGGGCAAGTCAAATACATCCCCTTCCTGAGTTACTGGTGACAGAGAAGGAGCATCACTGAGTGCATCTTGAAAGTAGTGCTACATATGCTCCTTGAAATAGCCTCAACACAAAGGGGTAGATTTTAAAAATTTGCGCGATCGCGTACTTTTGTTCATGCACCAGGTGCGGGGTTGTAGTGAGAAAGTTCCATCTGTTTTTGTGCGGGTGCCATTTTTCCATATGCACAGATCATGAATCTTTCTTGAAAAAGTTTTACAGCCTCAAGAGCTTTCATGTTTGCACACACACTGTTTAATCAAGTATGCTCTAATTTACAGTAACTTGACAATCCCAGACTAGTCTTAGAATAAGCACACATGAAGGGATCCTATTAGTGATCCTTCAGTGTGGACACAAACGCTCTGTATAAAACGTTTAACATTCAGGATTTACTTTATCATTTATCATGCTGTTCTCTCATTCAGAAAGTACCTCCTCTGAGATTTCACCTTCTGGGCAATCGCAGAAGCCAGGACAGGAGGAGATGGCAGTGCAAGATCCCAAACAGGAGAGTGGGGAGCAGGAGGAGGAGGAGGAGGAGCAGTGCTCCCCCTCTGGAGAAGTATACTGCCTCAAGCCACTCAACAGCCACAGCAGGGAAGCTTGCGAGAGATGGTAGACCTGGCCCTGAAGGACCTGTAGCAGAGCGCCACAATCAATATGGGAAGACGAGTGAGATGCAGGCATGGAGAGCTAGACAAAGAGCCCATACCTGGGAGGTAAGGGTAGTGAGGGCAGAGTCCATCAGCTGCTCATTACATTAGCTAGTGGGGACTGTAACTCTGCACCATCTGAAGCCACTCAATAATGATGCCAGTTTGTACCCCATTCAGTACATAACTTTTCTAGTACTGTTTATACATTTTACTATTGATATTCATACTTAACAATATATGTTGTCTTGAGCCACTATAACATCATATAGAAATACAGCAACACTTTGTTGCACATTTATTAAGCACTGATACAGTTGTCCATCAATCACAGTCCTTTTTCAGCCTCTGGAAAAATTGTGCAACGATTAAAAGGTAAGAGAAGATCAACATGAGAGAGAGAGAGTTGAAGAGCCTGCTAGCTGAAGTAAACAGTGTACTTAGGATTATGGGAAAACTCAGCTGTCAAAAATGCTCACCACTTAACATGTCATGCTCATGCCACTTCTGTACTTCTCATGTGATGCTTGTCTGCTGCATTATTATCCTCATTAGTGTTACAAATCTCCAGGAACTGGAAGAGGCTACTGGAGGGGTGAGACTTGGACTGGAGTAATGAACAAAGGCTACAAGACAGCAAGAACTACAACAAACCATAATCATTCAAAGGTTGCTAGTCAAAACCTTAGGTGCCACCTATCCAGATAAAATTGCCACTTATCTGACTAAATGTGACTTATCCGGCTATATAGCATTTTCAATGGCTGCCACTTATCCAAGCATCTCTGCTGAATGTTGCCATTTAGCTGGATAAAAAACAGGGGAGTTTTGTGGCATGTTGGAACTGTGGCCAAAAGTTATCTGGCTAAGTCAAATTTTCTCCTTTTGCCACACAACTCATGACATATATCCAGCTAAACTTAGACCTGCTGTTTAGACATTTGTAAGCGTGGACTTTTTAAAATACATTGATATCTTTTTTTTAGGAGAACATTTTACACTACCAGGACAGCCGCTTGTAGCCTTTAAAAGACACAGCATGCTTCTGATAAGGTGGTTTTTGTGCAAAAGACTGAAAAGGAGATGGGCCCTACAGCAAAGATAGCAGAGAAGAAGGAAATACCACCACAAAGGGTGTACAGACTCAGAATTAATTTTTGGGAACTCTCTAAAGAGCAAGTATTCACAAGGTACAGGTTTAATAAGCAAACTATATTGGATCTGTACGACTTGGTCAAAAATCTGGAAAGTAACAGATAAAGAAACCATACTCTGCCAGTGCATACATAAGTCACCACTACCTTGGCCTTCCTAGCCACTAGCAGTTTCCAAACAGTTGTAGGTGACACTATTGTACAACACAGTCTGCTTATCTCAGCTCTTTGCCGAAGAATTAAGGACTACTTTAATTTTCCACACATTAGACAGCAGAAAGAGGAAACCGTGATATTGTTGAATTTCCCGCTGTGCTGGACACTATAGATTGTAGCCACATGGCATTAAGATTAGAAATGAAGTATGAAAGAGCTTATAGGAATAGGACAAAGTTCCACTCCATGATTATGCAGGTAGTGTGTGTGAGGCTAGGGGGATTATCACAGATGTTGTAGCCAAATTTCCCGAGTTGTGCCTCAATGCATACATCCTCTCACAGTCTGGATTGGCAGAGAAATTTGAGAGCTGTCAAATTGCAAGGATTTGGCTCCCAGGTAAGTCAGAGCTTCCTACATTACTTTCCCCAAAGGTAATTATAAAATTCTGCTTTTAAGAGTCTGAGTTGTGATATTAGGAATAATGCAGCAAATCCTGCTTGTTAATGTTTCTTTTCCCTTGTGCAGAACCAAGGTGTGATCTTTTGAGCCAGGTACATAAGTCACCTATGCAGGAAATCCCTGCTGTATGTGCCAGTGCACCATATAATACAGACAGACATGCATGATATTGGGAGCTCTCCTTTTAGCAGCTGTACTTTACACCATGCTTGTCTCAATAAAGAAAAGCTAGTGTTCTCTACCTCTATTTCTCTGCACTGCACAGGAGGATTGAGGCTACCCACAAAAAACTTGGCTGTGAATCTCTATTAGAAATCCACAGACTTCAATAAGGAACACACCAGATTTGACATAGGGTGAACCTTTGGTATTTTAAAGTCATGCTTTACACATCTGGATAAGAAGAGAGGATTGGTACTATAAGGCCTAGACCTGTCACATCTTTGTGGCTTGCTACATTCTCACAACATAGCTATTGGGATCTGATTAAGAGAGAAAACAGTAATGAATCAACACCTAACTGTCGGGCCGATACAGTACAGTGCGCTCCGATGGAGCACACTGTTAGCCGGCATTTGGACGCGCGTTTTCGACGCACTAGCTTAACCCCTTATTCAGTAAGGGGTAATAGCGCGTCCAACCCCCGAACCTAATAGCGCCCGCAACATGCAAATGCATGTTCATGGCCCTATTAGGTATGCCCACGCAATACAGTAAGTAAAATGTGCAGCCAAGCCACACATTTTACTTTCAGAAATTAGCGCCTACCCAAAGGTAGCGCTAATTTCTCCGGGCACAGGGAAAGTGCACAGAAAAGCAGTAAAAACTGCTTTTCTGTGCACCCTCTGACTTAATATCATGGCGATATTAAGTCGGAGGTCCCGAAAGTTTAAAAAAGTAAAAAAAATTTTTAAATGGGCTCGCGGCTTGCAGGTCGAAAACCAGATGCTCAATTTTGCCGGCGACCGGTTTCTGAACCCGTGGCTGTCAGAGGACTCGAGAACCGATGCCGGCAAAATTGAGCGTCGGCTGTCAAACCCACTGACAGCCACCGCTCCTATCCGAAAATAGGCGCTAGGATGCGCTAGTGTCCCTAGCGCCTCTTTTTACCACCGGGCCTAATTCAAATACATTTATTTACTGAATTGTGTGCACAGGAGAGTGTCCTGTGTGCATGCCGGGAGAGCAGGTGCTTGCCCGCTCTCCCGCGTTTTTTACTGTATCGGCCCATGTGAGTAAGAAATCATTTCAGATCTTTGAGGACACCCATTTGGAGTCTTCATCTCTGGCGAGAGAGAGAGAGAGAGGATTTTGGACTCCCTGTGCATTAGACTGTTTTACTCTTTTTGCCAGTGTTGGAAAGGGTTTTCCTGCCCCACTAAGGATACCCTGCCCACTTGGGAACCTGGAAGATGAGAGATCCCCCCTCGTACTGGTGCAGAGAGACCCATGCACAGACAGAGAGAAAACAGATTGTAACTAAATGAGCTCCTGTGGTGCTGAGGACTGATTTAATTGTGCCACATTTCACCTGCTTTATCTCCAGTAAAGTCATTCATTTTTGGACACACAGTCTGTGGCTCCAGAGTGTTCTTTGGTACTTACAGCAGACACCGTAGAAGAAACAAACACACCTCTCTCCCAGGGAAAAGAGTTGTAAAAGTCACCGTTGTCACTCTGGGCTTTACCCCCCCCCCCCCCCCCCCCCAAACAAAGGATCCTGACCCTGGGGGAAAGAGAGAATGTAGACGAGCTTGTCAGGAGTGGTTCCAGCCCTGAAGAGACAATAACATATTTTATGGCCCCAATGGAGTTCAGTTAGCTCCCCACATTCACTGTGTAAGCCAATATCAAAAGTACATAAACAGGAATGGTGCTCTAAAGGTAACTATGGTTTCCCCTCCCCCTGCCATTCCAAATGTGGGTCTTGGTGCATTAAAACTGCTAATTTTCAGCACCAGCAGTCTGTAAGTACAGAAAAAAATTATCCTAGGCTGATTTCCAGCCCATGATGCCAATCTTTGGGAAGCTGGTGGGACCATAACCGGCTAACTTGAAAATAGACAGCTATCTTCTTTTTAATGAGATGATAGCTGGATAAATAGTGGCGAGTCGACACACTGCTGGATAATTGTGATCCGATTAGAAACTGAAATTGTTGAGTTCTGCTTATATGGGTTACAGAGCTCTTAGCGGGTAAGCCACTTAGGCTGGGATTTTCTAACGACGCACAGCTCTATGAATCGCGCGGTGCAGGGGGGGGCCTGTGATAGCCGGCAGTGATCGCACCTCCGCGATGCAATCGCTGCCGGCTTTCGCACCCAATAGCGCCATCGTAAAAGGTGGTGCTAGTGGGCGTGAAATTGGAAGCGAAAAGGCTCCTTACCTTTTCGCCGTCCGCGCTGTTTTCATGGCGTCTGCCCTGGTGCCACCCCCACTCCTCCCCTTCCGGGGGCTACTCCTCCCCCACTCTTCCCCGATCTAGGTATCGCACGTGAAAAGTCCCTTTTCGCATGCACTAGCTTTAGAAAATAACTACCCTTAGCTGGTTCTTTTTATATCTTATTTGGTCAAGTATATAGTAGCTGTGTTTGGATTGTTGTAGAGCTGGTCAGCTAGTAAAGACCAGAAAGGACCTTAGGCTCCTTTTTGGAGCCTCTGTGATAGGTTACACATCAAGCTTAATACATCTGTCATCCGGCTGACGGAGGAATGTAAGAAAGTAGCTTTTCTGTATGTGCTATACTTAGCAGGTGAAGCAGCACTTTTAGGTGGAAGCCAACAGATTGTAGATCATATTAAAGAAGTCTAAAGTTGACTTATTTTGGGGAATAATGCTATTTTCAGGACTGTGTGATAGAACACACAACCCCCAGACAAAATGTTGCTTGCTAAACTCTCATTTGTTCATGGCCTGGTGTTTCATTCTTGTAGTCTGAAGTATGGAAAGCCCCAAATATGTATATACGTTGATGGGTAAAGTTCTACCTGTTTGCATGTGCCTTTATTTGGCACACTGAGCCAAAACACTACATACGCCACACCAATGCACATAAGTAATCATTTTCTTATGGTTAATGTTAGTGGCTTATTTCTAATAGTTTGCGGCTATGTCGTGAGGCATAATGCTGTCCACCCGTGCTTTCTGTGGAGAAGACAGCAAGAAAAGTGTATAGCTGATTGGAGTGCATTGTGTAAAGCTGTGGTGGCTATCATGTTGGCTTGTAGTACATGTGTAATAAATGAGTAATGGAAAAGTCTTGTCTTTTGTTTATTTCTACTACTTTGTATATAGTACCCTTTAAGATGCGAGAATGACTTTAGCACCAGTGTGCAGCGATCTCGATATAGATTCTGTGTCGATGATAATAAATATTCCAGGATGCTCTGAGAAGCCTTTTTTAGATGACCATAACAAGAACAGTGCCTGTTTATCTGGTACTATTGCATTGCATGATTATGCACTGACAGGAGTGATAATGGCTTGGGCCTAGTTTAGCTTTGTTCCACTCTTCCTAGTATTCATAAACCATCCAGGCTTTGGACCCTTCCCTAGCACATCTCTACATTCCCTGTACTCACTCCACCCTCAGCTATCTAAAACATTTCTATCTCAATTCTTCTTGTTTATGAACTTTGCAAAATGTACAAGCAAGAGGCGTATTTTTTTGTAAAACCTTTAATGAATGCTTGTCTTCTTACTTTTGGAGTAGAACAGAACAATGTCTACGTGTTTCTTATCTGAGAAGAGCTTGGAAGGGATTTGCAGGGTGTTTTGTTTGTGTCCTTTTATTGTGAAAACATCGCCAGTGACCTTGTGTGTGCCTGTATGTGCGCGCGCCCGCGTGTGTTGTGTACTACCTTACATGCATGCACGTTATTTCCCTGAATTATGTTTATCTTTCCTGTCAGTGTGTACTGTCCTTGAACCGACTGAAACCTTCACAGGCCACACTGTGAGTCGATTCACTAACCTCCATCTCTGGAGAAGTTCATCTCCCTTGACAAGGTTGTGTCTGGCTCTCACTGCACGGTTAGTGACAGTCCATGCGTGTGGCAGCAGGCGACTTGGCTTCCTTGCATCAGGCTGAGACTGTCACACAGTCAAAACAAGTTAATTCGGCAGGAGAAGAGGTGAAGATTGTAATAATTCTAGGCCTCTGGAGAGGGTGTTGTCATGCAGCTTGTGCTCAAAAGCAGCCTCCACTGCTACAATCTTCCGCATCTAAGAATAGTAACTGACAGGAAGCAGGTTTATTGAAACAGAGTGACAGAGAAGCATGAATGCTAATTTTCTGTCTGTTTAACTTAATGGTTAGTGCTACAGTACATTAAGAAAGGGGAGGGGAGGGGGAGATGGCACCATTTGCAATGCAATGCCTGATTTTTGTCTTCATAAATTTGACTTGGAAATAAAAAATGAATCTGACAGGACTGGGTCAGTGTTCGTAGGGCAGACCAGATATTTCCTTCTTTTCTGATACTGTTTTCTTGGTGGGTCAAAGACAATTTCCCTGTATTAGAATGGTTTTGCTTTTTATTATTTTATATTTTTATGTTAATGTTACATAGCATTTCTGTGTCTAATTCCTTCCCCCACCCAAATGGACCAATTGAATGGACACATTTTCCCATGTACATCCCTAGATTGCATTCCCCAAGTCTGTCTGACTAAAAATTGTTAATGAACCTGCCTCCAGAAACCTGCTCAGACATTTTAATACCACGCTATACTTTAGTCCTTGACTGCATCATCCAGTAACAAATTCCTCACTTCAATGGTGTTTTGACCGAAAACATACTTTAAAAAATGTGTTTTAAATCTGCTCCCAGTTAGTTACATGGGACATCCCTTAGTCCTAATATTATTTGAAAGTGAAAATCACTGTTCCCTAGTAACATGTTCCATACCACTTATGATTTGCTAAACATCAGTCATATCCCCCTTTAGTCATTTCTTCTTAAAGCTGAAGAGCCCTAACTTGTTAAGCATTTCTTTATAAAAGAGCCATTCCATATCCTTTATTTATTTTTTCGCCCTTCTACTGTACCTTTTTGGAGTTGGGATGAGGTTTCTCAGCCACCCTTGCTCTTCAGAACAGCCTTTGTCTCAGATTACAATCTGCTCAGTCTCTCCCTGCTCTTTTCTGCTTTCAGCTCATTCAGAACTAGGGCTAGAAAATGGCACCAGGAGCAGCTAACAACTCCATTCACAACTACCTTGGATTTTTACCCTATTTGATAACCCAGTTATAAATATAATTTATTTATTTATATTTCACTTTTTGGCACCTCAAAGTGGGAGCTGAAGTAAATTACAGAGCAAAAAGGAAAAAAGAAAAAAGATAGGATTTAGGGGGTGGGGAGGAGAGAGGAAAGGGAAGGGAGGAGAGGTGGGGGGAACCGGAGAAGGCCGGGATGCGTCGCCGCGCGAAAAACGCAGAAGTCTCCCCTCCCTTGCGTGCGCCGCCCACACATACGCGTGCGGATTACAAAATCCGGGGCGCGTGTGCGCGTGGCCCACCGATTTTATAACATGTGCGTGCCGGCGCGTGCGTGTTATAAAATCGTGCATCCATGTGTGAGCGCCGGGAAGCACACGCACATGGATGCGTGCGCACACCTTTAAAAATCTACCCCATAATGTTTTCCTTTCTGTTCCTAGTTTGACCTGGTCATCTTTTTTTGACATTTCTCAATCTGAGACAACCAAGACTATTTTATTAATGAATAATGATTTTGTCCATCCACTGATGCCCCAATTCCTTTTTTTAAAGCAATTAAATATTTCATTACTTGCTCATTAACTACTATTGTCAACAAATCACTTCAATCTGGATGTGTTCCTGATTTTGAAAAAAAAGCAGTTGTCAAGCCACTTTTAAAAAAGCCTAGTTTAGACTGCACTGACCCTACAAACTACAGGCCCATTTCATCTCTGCCATTTATTTCCAAAGTTCTTGAAAGTGCTGTATTACAGCAATTGACGGAGTTTGTTGAAGATCCTCTTCAGTTTGGATTTTGACGTTCCTTGAGCATCAAACTTCTTCTCGTATCATTAAGAGATACTATTAGAAGGGGCCAGGATTCTGGTCATCAATTTTTGCTCGTGTCCTTAGATATTTCCTCAGCCTTTGATACTGTTGATCACAATATTCTTAGACTTCGGCTGCAAGAATGTGGTATTTCAGGTATAGTTTTAAACTGGTTCTCAGCATACCTTAGTAATCGAACACTAAGACAAATTCTGTAACAATTTTTTTAATTGGCGAATACTAAAATTTGGTGTCCCAGAAGGCTCTGCACTATCAGCAGTTTTATTTAATATTTATTTGGCTCCAATTGCCATACTGCTTAATAGTGTAACTGACGGTTAAAATGTATGCTGTCAACATTCAATTTTTCATCCAATTACATCCATCCTGGGATAAAACCATTGAACATCTCCATCTCTGCATTTCCTTTATCAAACAATGGCTGCATCAAAATAAACTCTCTTTAAATATGTCTAAAACAGAATTTTTTATTGATTCCAAGGCCATTTTCCAGCTGCCAGCATGATACTATTTCATTTGATAATTTGACCTTCTCAATTAAGACTTCTATAAATAGTTTAGGTGTTTTAATTGATTCTTTGCTTTCTTTCCAGCCACAAATTAAGTCCAAAATTAAACTTGGATTTTATTAGTTGCATTTATTAGCAGGCTTGAGACATCTTTTGCACAGTAATGACTTTCATACTGTTGTTCAAGCAATTCTTATTCCTCATATTGTTTAGTGCAATAGTCTTTATTTAGGTCTTCCATCTAACTCTTTAAGACCATTACAATTACTTTTGAATTCCACTGCACAATTGATTACAGGAACTAGACGATTCGAACATATCATTCCGGTATTAAATAAATAAAATTGGCTACTTATTCAACAACAAATTTTCTATAAAATTGGTATGACATTGTTCAAATTGTTAACCACAGATTCTTGTCCATGGTCCAATGCCTTACAAAAAATTTATGAACCATCCTGACAATTGAGATCATCTAATCAAGGCTTACTTGATGTACCTTCGATTCGACAGGCCCGTCTCACCACAACAAAAGACTTAGCTTTCTTAGTTGGGGCACCCATTCTTTGGAATTCCTTGTCTCCGGATGGCTGATTGTATTAAGAAATTTATAATTCTATTATAAAGCTTTTTGTTAAAACAGGCATTTTATTGAGAATTGCAGCTTTGACTTTTATAATATAGTAGCTTGTGATATATATGTTTTTTTGCTTTTTGTTTTTATGTTTTTTATACATGTATTTATTATTATGAATGTTTTAAATTTTTGTGCATTGCTTAGGTCCTATTTGTGTTAAGCGATTAATACATTTGATAAATGAACCCCCCCCCCCCCAAAACATCCAAACTTACCTTATATCAGCAGATCCTAGTATTTTCCGATCTTTAGATGGTTAGATGTGGAGTTCTACAGGGGTCAGTTCTTTCTTCCTTGCTTTTTAGTATTTATCTACAGCCATTTTTATGAGTTATTAAGAATTCAGGTTTATTAAGATTATGCAGATGATTATGCCGGCGCGCGAATCCCCAGCACAGCTGCTGTGCTGGAGGCCTCGGTCCTGCCCCTGGACCACCCCCGGACCGCCACCCTGCCCCCTTCCCGCCCCTTTTTCAAAACCCCAGGAGATACGTGCGTCGCTGAGCCTATGCAAAATAGGCTTGACGCGCACAGGGACAGGTTTTCGGGGTTACGCGTGTAAGTTACGCACGTAACCCTTTGAAAATCTGCCCCAGAAAGCGCCTGCCACCAGGAGGTGGAGCACACAAGGAGACAGATGCTAACTGGCGCTTCACCAATAACAGTCCGGGGTTTCCACAGGTTGAGCCCTTGGGTTCCCGAACAGCCTGGACTTAGGTGGGCATCTGGTGGTCTCCCAGAGAGGTAGCGGAGGGATGTACCCACCAAGAGCAAGGGTGTGCGGCTGATGCAGAGTGGATGGACTAGACCCGAACTGGAAGCTCTGGAGACCTCAGGGAGGCAACAGGTCAGGTAGGTTCTCCGGGCGAGACAGGCAGCGCCTGCTAGTCTAGTCAAATGGAATCCACGGTTAGGTTCCAAGCAGGTTGGTCTGATAGTCACAGTAGGCCAGAAGAGAGTGTCCAAGTGAAGCGCAAGGGTCAGAGCCACAGTATCAGTCCAGGAGAAGTCAGCCAAAGCAGGGGTCAATACCAGAGTTAGTCCAAGCATAGTCAAGGCAAGTGAGGGTCGGTTCTAGGCGGCAGACAAGAGAATGGTCAGGGAGGCAGTGGTCAGTTCCAGGCAGCGGTCAGGCAGGCAGTGGTCAGTTCCAGGCAGCAGGCAAGAGAATGGTCAGGCAGGCAGAGATCAGTTCCAGAAGTCATTCCGAAGAGGTACTACCTGAGAAGAATACAGGAACACACGGAGCCACTGGGAATGGAGAGACACTGGAACATGGAGACACTGGAACACGGAGACACTGGAACAGGAGAACACTGGAACAAGATGAGGCAAACTAGCACACCAATGGTGTCAACCCGATTGCCAAGGCAGGGATCAGGAGATTGAGCCCTGCCTTATATACAGGGCTCTGGTGATGTCATCCGAACGTGCCTCCCTCGGGTTTCCCGCTCTTGTCCCTTTAAAAGAATGGACGTTGGCTGCGCGCACGCCTAGGGGCGGGGCCAAGATGGCCAAAGACGCGGACCCCCATCAGGAGCTCCGCTGCGAGGCCTGCAGGGATGAGGACGCTGAGGAAGGACATGGTGAGCGATGGGGACGCTGGGGGTTAGCGGCTGCAGCCAGGCCAATGCTTGTGGAGAGCAGCGCGAGGTGAGCAGGCCTGGTCGCGGTAACCACATGGCTGGAATGCACAACAGTCTTGCCCAAAAACCAGATAAATCACCCTTGGCTGGTACAAAATACTGCTGTGCGGCTGTTGTTAGGGATAAAAATTAGAACTCATGTCTCTCCAGTCCTAGAAAGCCTTTGTTGGTTACTTATAAATTAGAGAATTAGATTTAAGATTCTAGCACTGGTTTACAAGGCAGTCTATGAATTAAAACCAAAATATATGAGTAGTTGTCTGTCTTTTTACACTCCAATTAGAATTTTACTAAATTATTTGATACTCAGAGCAGGGCCTTCCCTATTGCTAGCCCCTTTCTTTGGAATCATTGCCTAATGATCTTAGAGAAATGTCAGATGATATGGCTTTTAGGAAGAATGGCTTTTTAAACAAACTTTTAATTTAGGTGAATGGTAGTATATAGCTGCCTTATTGTTATATTCTGTTGGAAAAATTTCTGATTTGTTTTAGAAAATTTCTGGTTTTATTTTCATATTAATATTTGTATACTTATTACTGGTTTTATGATTGTCAGTTTGTTATTGGTTTTTATATTTGTTTGCATGAAATTATTCTTAATGTTGTACATAGCCCAGAGATTTTATAAGAGTGTGGTTTATAAATTAAATAAATAAAAACAATTAAATAGTTGATCTATTGCCAATGCTTAGATCATGGTTGTTGCTATGTTATCTTGTTTTTCTTTTGGCAGAACATGATGTTGGTGATAATGAACCCATGTTTTGTGCATTTGGGAAAGTGAAGGATGCCACTGGAGTTGACCTTAAGAAAATAAGAACATAAGAAATTGCCATGCTGGGTCAGACCAAGGGTCCATCTGTTGCGCTGGAGGTGGACCCTTGGCCTGGCGCAGGATTGGTATGGCCCTCAGGGAGATCCCAGAGGGTGCCTGCCACCAGGAGGTGGAGCACACGAGGAGACACAGGCAAGCTGGAGCTTCACAAATAACAGTCCGGGGTTTCCGCAGGTTGGGCCCTTGGGTACTTTGACCACCTGGGCTTAGGTGGACCTCGGAGGGTCTCCTGGAGAGGTAGCAGAGAGGTGTGCCCACCACGAGCAAGGGTGCGCGGCTAGTGGAGAATAGGTGAGCTAGACAGGAGCAGAGTATACTGGAGACCACTGGAAGGGAACCGGAACTGAAGGTCCTCCAGACTGATAGGCAGCGCCTAGTGGTCTAGCTTGTAGAAGGCCATGGTTAGCGTCAAAGCAGGCAGGCCTGGTGGTCATGGGAGAAGCAAAGAGAGTGTCCGAGTGGAGCGCAAGGGTCAAAGCCAGGGTATCCATCTGAGGGTGGACAGCCAAAGCAAAGGTCTGCTCCAGGTATCAGTCCGATCGTGGTCAGTAGCAAGCAGAGGTCAGTTCCAGGCAGTGGTCCAAACATGGTCAGAGGCAAGCAAGGGTCAATACCGTGAATCAGTCCAAGCGTGGTCAGAGGCAAGCTGAGGTCAGTACAGAGTATCAGTTCGAGAAGGTACACCTGAGAAGTGGAACAGGAATAGGAACAGACGCTGGAGCACAGGAAGGACCACGGGAACACAGGAATGCAGGAGCACTGGAAGACACAGGAATGCAGGAGCATTGGAAGACACAGGAACACAGGAACACTGGAACAGGCAAGGAACAAGGAATGCAGGAATACAGGATGGCAACTAGCTTCTCAACAATGAGATGACCCGTTTGCCAAGGCAAGGAACTGGAGCCTGAGCCCTGCCTTATATACAGGGCTCAGGTGATGTCATCGTTGCACGCCGCGGAGGAGTTTCCCGCGCTTGGCCCTTTAAAGGGTCGGGTGTTACATTTGCGCGCCTAGGGGCGGACCCATCGCCAGCGAGGACACTGAGCCCTGACATGAGGAGTAGTGCGAAGTCGAAGGCCCTGAAGACCCAGGATGGGCTGCGTGACACCGCGGACACTGGGGGCTGGCTACGAGGGAGGATTGACCAAGCCTTGTGGAGGGGAGCCCGAGGTGAGCAGGGCCGGCTGTGGCACCAGTGCAGCTGGGATGCGCAACACCATTAAGCTCAGCATCCTCATTCTGACAGAGGCCAAACCAGGCCACAAGAACCTGGCAATTACCCAAACACCAAGAAGATCCCATGCTACTGATGCAATTAATAGCAGTGGCTATTCCCTAAGTAAACTTGATTAATTGCAGTTAATGGCTTCGTCTCCAAGAACTTATCCAAACCTTTTTTGAACCCAGCTACACTAACTGGACTAACCACATCCTCTGGCAACAAATTCCAGATCTTAATTGTGCGTTGAGTGAAAAATAATTTTCTCCGATTAGTCTTAAGTGTGCTACTTGCTAACTTCATGGAATGCCCCCTAGTCCTTCTATTATCTGAAAGTGTGAATAACCGATTCACATCTACTCATTTAAGACCTCTCATGATCTTAAAGACCTCTATCATATCCCTCCTCAGCCATCTCTTCTCTAAGCTGAACAGCCCTAACCTCTTCAGCCTTTCCTCATATGGGAGCTGTTCCATCCCCTTTATCATTTTAGTTGCCCTTCTCTGTACCTTCTCCATCACAACTATATCTTTTTTGAGATGCGGCGACCAGAATTGTACACAGTATTCAAGGTGTGATATTACCATGGAGCGATACAGAGGCATTATGACATTTTCTGTTTTATTAACCATTCCTTTCCTAATAATTCCTAACATTCTGTTTGCTTTATTGACTGCTGCAGCACACTGAGCCAACAATTTTAAAGTATTATCCAGTATGATGCCTAGATCTATTTCCTAGTTGGTAGTGCTAGTTCCTAATATGGAACCTAACATTGTGTAACTACAGAAAGGTTTATTTTTCCCTATATGCAACACCTTGCAGTTGTCCATATTAAATTTCATTTGCCATTTGGATGCCCAATCGTCCAGTCTTGCAAGGTCCTCCTGTAATGTATCACAATCCGCTTATGATTTAACTACTCTGAATAATTTTGAATCGTCTGCAAATTTGATAACCTCACTCGTCGTCATATTCCTTTCCAGATCATTTATATATATAGGGGCAGATTTTAAAACCTTGCGCGAGCGCTTACTTTTGTTCGCGCAGCAGGTGCGAACAAAAGTACACTGGATTTTATAAGATACGCGTGTAGCCGTGCGTATCTTATAAAATCCGGGGTCGGCGCGCGCAAGGGGGTGCACATTTGTGCAACCTGCACGCGCCGAGCCCAGCACGCGCTGTCTGTTCCCTCCGAGGCCGCTCCGATTTCGCAGCGGCCTCGGAGGGAACTTTCTTTCACCCTCCCCCCACCTTCCCCTACCTAACCCACCCCCCCGGCCCTATCTAAACCCCCCCTTACCTTTGTCGGCTGGGGCTGGGGCTGTTCCGGAGGCCGCTGCCATGCCCCCGGAACGCCCCTGGGCCTAAACCACGCCCACGTCGCCGCCCCCGAAATGCCGTGCCCTGCCCCCGAAATGCCGCGTCATCCCGACACGCCCCTCGACACGCCCCCAACAGGAAGCCCCGGGACTTACACGCGTCCCGGGACTTTACGCGCGCCGGCGGCCTATGCAAAATAGGCGCACCGGCGCGCGAGAGCCCTGCGCACGTAAATCCGGAAGGATTTACGTGCGCGGGCCTTTGAAAATTCGCCCCATATTGAAAAGCACGGGTCCAAGTACAGATCCCTGAGGCACTCCACTGTTTATACTTTTCCACTGAGAAAATTGACCTTTTAATTCTACTCTCTGTTTCCTATCTTTTAACCAGTTTGCAATCCACGAAAGGACATTGCCTCCTATCCCATGACTTTTTAGTTTTCTTAGAAGCCTCTCATGAGGAACTTTGTCAAATGCTTCTGAAAATCCAAATACACTACATCTACTGGTTCACCTTTATCCACATGTTTATTAACCTCTTCAAAAAAATGAAGCAGATTTGTTAGGCAAGGCTTCCCTTGGGTAAATCCATTTTGACTGTGTTCCATTAAACCATGTCTTTATATATGCTCTATGATTTTGATCTTTAGAATAGTTTCCACTATTTTTCCCGGCACTGAAGTCAGGCTAACTGGTCTGTAGTTACCCAGATCGCCCCTGGAGCACTTTTTAAATATTGGAGTTACATTGGCCACCCTCCAGTCTTCAGGTTCAATGGATGATTTTAATGATAGGATACAAATTTTAACTAATATACCAGAAATTTCATTTCTGAGTTCCTTCAGTACCCTTTTTCACTCTTTCCTTGCCGTGGTTCCATTCCAGAGGTTTGAGAGCCTTCTTACTGTGGTATTGAAATTACCAAGAATAATACGTCTGTCTTTCTGGAAAACCCAAAACGACTTGGTCAAGGCTGGCATAGAATTTCTCCTTGGTTTTGAAGGTGACTAAAGTCAGGACAGTGATGACAGTAATATATTGGCTTCTCAGTCATCCAGGGTGAAGAGTCATGAGATCCTTAATGACTCCAACGAGAAATTAATTGAGTTTATTCTTGATGACAAAACAAACTATCTGATGCCAGAATTCTTCCAGTTTAATCTTCCCAAGGAAGGTATAATCACATTATTGTTCCTTGATTTGCCCTTCTCCTACTTGCTGGGTATTGCTCAGGGCAATGATGTCAATGTTAAAATATATGAGTTCCCGTGACTCTAGAATTCACTATAAGGCTTGTCCATAAAAGTTTTAATGTCCCATACCATAAATGAGGGTGTAACTTTGATTTTAACTATAATATAGAGGATCTTGCTTAATGCAATTATTCAGGAAGGAAAACGTGAGGCATGAAATGTTTAAGGCAACTTTTCTAATCCCCTGTCCATGTGGGATAAGCACAGTGGGGTAGATTGTAGTAGAAGCGCATGGCAATACATGTGCTTGTGCTACCCGGCGCGCACACATGTACGCCTGATTTTATAACTTGTGTGCGCAGGCGTGCACAAGTTATAAAGTCAGGGGTTGGTGGGCACAAGGGGGTGCACAATTGTGCACCTTGCGCGTTCCGAGCCCGTGCCAGGCTGTGCTGCCTTCCCCCGTTCCCTCCCAGGCTGCTCCAAAGTCGGAGCAGCCTGGGAGGGAACTTCCCTACCCCACCCCACCTTCCCTTCCCCTCCCCGCCCTTTCCCCCCTACCTTTTTCTATTTTTAACTTCTATTTCGAAACTTACTTCAGCCCTGGGGCTGAAATAATTTGCACGCACCAGCCGACTGCCGGCGCGCGATCCCTTGCAGGAGGCCTCTGGCCATGCCCCCACCCCACCCCTTTAGTAAAGCCCCGGGACTTACACGCGTCCCGGGGCTTTATGCGCATTGCCAGGACTTTTGAAAATAGGCCCGGCGCGCATAACCGTTTGAAAATCCGGCCCAGTGGATCCTAAAGAGGGCTTAGTCATAATTGCCAGGCACTTGTAACCTGGATTGGCCACTGTTGGAAACAGGATGCTGGGCTTGATGGATCCTCAATCTGACCCACTATGGCAACATCTCATTTTCTTATTTTCTTACAATTAGAGCTGTCAGTTCACAGTTCTGCCTTGTCCAAGGATTAGTCAATCTTTTTGTAAGTGCCACCTTCATGCCAGTTCATAGCTAGGCATTCCAGACTTCACAATTCTGCTCCATCATCACTATCTGGTCATCAAAGGGCTTGATGAATGTTCGGGAAAGATGTTTCCAGGAAAGATGCCTATTCCTGTCTTCCTGTATTGTACGGAAGACATTGCACACCAGCTTCTATGCATTTCTTGATAGAATGGGACCATGACAATTGGAGATCTCATTCTGCTGCAACTTTTCTCTCATTCACAGCTGTTGAAATCCCAAATCATTTTCCATTTGCTCTGTCATTGAATACTAGTTGTCCAATGGCTGGAGACTGTGCAGGTTTATTATAGTAACAACATGTATTCTCCATGTCACAAAGCCATCATATGAGATATATGGCTTTTCAAAAAGAAAGCATTATAATCTGCTGTTCCCATTACATCCTGGAGATGCTGCCTCTGCTTGGGCCATGATTGCTTATTTGGCAGATTTCCCCTGCATATTTCACAGCTAATCTTCTCTGAAGAATGTTCCACTATCTGTCACTAGTGGGAAGGAAACAGTTCACTTTACTTTGTCATGTGGTCTTCTGTCTTTACCGATAAGAAATCTGAGGGATGCACTTTTTTTTAGTGTATATATATGTGGGTATGTTATACCTAGCTGCCTACCTGTATTTTAAGAAATAGGAGCTAATAGTCAGATCCTGTGAATGTTACTTGCTGAGACATTTCACTGAGTTTTCACTGTAGCATAACTACTACAACAAGATCTACCCAGTGATCCTTCCTTTGCAAGCCTTCTTTAGACTTCCTCAATTAAGCCCCAGATTGATCCCTCCAGAGTAATGAAACTCAAAAATCATCAGTTGTTTAACTTCTGGCTTAAAACCAAAATGCAAAGTATGTGCTTCCACTTTGTTCTGATTCCTATGTATCTCATACATAGGTACACACACACACACATACACACACACACACACACACACATCTTGATGCTCAGTCTCACTCTAGGTGAAAAGACGCAATATGTAGTGAGCTCTTATGTGTAGACTCTCACCGGGTCTTGAGGTAAAGCAGGTTTTGTGACAATAGAAACCTTTGGCTGCCTCTTCTCTACTTTTGATGTTTCTTGAGTGCATTACTACTGGCTTTGTTATCTGAGTGCCTCCTAGTATTTCATGTTTCTTTGAAGATATTTTTTTTTCCTGTCTGCACTTCTGTGTGCTTATATGAAAAGAAGTGAAGGAAGACGTGGCGCATGGAAAGGGAAATTATAGGGGGAGAGGTAGGAAAGCAGAGAGACAGGAAAGGAGCTTATTAGTAAAATATAGTAAGCATTTAGAAAAAAATGATATCAGCATTTGGAAAATCATTTAATTAAACTTATACACAGGAATGATACCTTACAAGGTGTTTGAAAAAGCACAGATAATGCAATACATGAAAATGTTATAGGAATTCAGAAGTCTATATTCAGCCACTGCCTGGCTAGGAAAGTTAGCCAGATAAGCATATTAGAGATTACCCAGCTAACTTCAGGTCTGCTTTTTGGTTGCCCTAAAGTTATCCAGATATTTTAACTGGATAATGCTGAAAATCAGTATTGTTCCCGACTAACTTACTAGGAGATGCATCAAGCCGCATTAGGGCATTATCGCACGCTAAACGGCGTCTATTGTGCAACAATGCGGTACTATCACACGATGCTTATTGCGCCGTGCATTAGTATTAAAATATGCAAATGATTATGACAATTAAAGAAAATTATGCAAATGAGGGATTCCTACCACATTTTGCAACAAACTATCTCATGATAAAGATGGATGTAATGCAGGAAATAATACCTTTTTGATTTGCAGTGCAAATGAGACCTTCTCTCTGACACACATACACAGGCCTGGTGATCCAATAAAAACATGTTTTGCTACCTGCCCTGTCTTCCTACAGTCAGAATGTTAGGTGGCAGGTAACTAGTATTGGGACACTGGATGCTTCAGGCAACTCAACAACAACCCCAATAGGGACGGGAGGTTTATTATTTATTTTAAAGTATTAATATCCCGCACCCGCCAAAGTTGGGGGCGGGTTACATAAGAAAACATACATAATTAAATTGAACCATATGATCTAAACAAAAAGATTAAACACAATAAATAAATGAATTTAAAATAATAAAATGAATTAAAATAACAAGATAGTAAAATGACAAAATAAAATAATGTGATGAAATATAAGAAAGAGAGGAGGATGGTCATGATGTGCATAAATCTGGGAAGGCTTGCAAGAAGAGGTGGTGTTTGAGAGCCTTTTTGAAATCTTTTTTGTTAGAAGTTAATCTTAAGTCAGGAGGTAATGTGTTCCAATGATTAGGGCCTGCAATTGAAAAAGCCCGCTCTTTGGTTATGACTAGCCTGGTTGCTTTAGGGGACGGAATTTGCAATAGAAGTTTGTTTTTGGATCTGAGATTTTTGCAGGGAGTGTATACGTGTAATGCAGCAGATAACCAAGTAGAGTTGTTGTCATAAATCAGGCTATGAATAAAGAGTTTTGTATAGAATACGCCACTTGACTGTAACCAGTGGATGAAGTATTGGTGATATATGATCATGGGGCTTACTATTAGTGAGGAGTCGTGCGGCAGAGTTTTGTAGAAGCTGAAGTGGATGGATAGTGGTTTGTGGTAGGCTTAAGTATAGCGAATTGCAGTAATCTATGGCAGAAAGAATTAGCTATTGGAGTATAGTCCAAAAGTGGTTTGGGTCAAGAAAAGGTTTTATATGTCTAAGGTGATGAAGTTTGTAAAAGGAGATTTTAAACAGAGCTTAATGTGTGCAGTCGAGTTTAGTTTAGGATCAATTATATTGCTTAGATTATGGACATGTTTCTTAATATAGATAGTGGAGTTATCTATAAAGATGGATTCTGGAATGTTGTCGAATTGCAGGTTTCCTAAAATCAAGATTTCAATTTTTTTAACTGTGGATAAGGAGAGTTCAAGAAATTTGAGTGTGTCAAATCAGATGTTATTAATTTGATGTAGAATTGAATATCGTCGGCATAAATTCTATAAGTTAGGCCTAGAGTGGATAGTAACTGACAGATGAGTGTGAAATATATGTTGAATAATGCAGCAGATAAAGCGGATCTTTGCAGAACACCTAAGTTTAGAGCAAAGGGAACAGAACAGGTTTGATCTAAAAATAAGGTTCAAACACCTCCTAGGGAAGTACCCACTAGAGATGTGAATCGGAACCGGAATCGGTTCGGATTCCGGTTCCGATTCACATGTGGGGTTTTTTTCATCGGGCCCGATCGCGGTTTTGTTTATCGGCTGCACCCGAGCCGATAAACAAAAAACCCACCCCGACCCTTTAAAACTAATCCCTTTGCTTCCCCCACCCTCCCGACCCCCCCAAAAACATTTTACAGGTACCTGGTGGTCCAGTGGGCATCCCGGGAGCGATCTCCTGCTCTCGGGCCATCGGCTGCTACTAATCAAAATGGCGCCAATGGCCTTTGCCCTTACCATGTGACAGGGTATCCGTGCCATTGGCCGGCCCCTGTCACATGGAGGGAGCACTGGATGGCCGGCGCCATCTTTAAAAATGACTGGTTAGGCTTACAATTACTTGGCGCTATGTAGCTGCATTATTTTATGGATAATGTATTCTGACAGACATTTTTACTGCTGAATATATGGGACAGGTTATGTGGCTCATTACATAGCCAGATTACTTGTCCATTACTCAGTTTAATGATTATGGACCTCAGTGTTGTTGTGGCCTCCTAGAGCACAGTGTCATCCAGGAAAGTAGTTTAGATATAATGCTCATATAGCTTGCTGTGAGACAACAGAGAAGGTAAGGAGATGTGGAGTCCAGAAGATAGAAACTGCCTCAGAGCATAGAATAATCAGGCTTGCTGTGGCTTGTCACTCGATAGACATCATCATACTCGCTACCACCCCTGCACGGCTTTTGGTTATACATATGTACATTAGTGTTAACAATATGTCAAAAACCACTTATTTGCATCATATATGTCACCCTCAATACCTTTTGACATATAAAAAGGTAGTGGAAGCAAGTATTTAAACAACAACACATTGATTAGCATTTGCTAATAAAAATCTACATATGTACAACCAAAGGCAGTGTATGGGTGGTAGAGAATATGAGGATGTCCACTATGCCAGGGGTTGCCAACTCCGGTCCTCAAGACCCATAAACAGGCCAAGTATTCACGATATCCACAATGAATATGCATGAGATAGATTTGCATGCACTATCTCCATGGTATGCAAATCTATTTCATGCATATTCATTGTAGATATACTAAAAAACAGACTTGTTTGTGGCTGTCAAGGCCT
The DNA here is from genome assembly GCF_901001135.1 of Rhinatrema bivittatum. Taxonomy (NCBI): domain Eukaryota; kingdom Metazoa; phylum Chordata; class Amphibia; order Gymnophiona; family Rhinatrematidae; genus Rhinatrema; species Rhinatrema bivittatum. Next base: position 551,635,718 of record NC_042615.1, read on the forward strand.
GGAGTTGGCCACCCTTGTTGTATGTTCTTAGGCAGTGTGTCCTCTCTATACTCCACACTGCTTTGACGTCTCTGTTGTCACAGAGCAGGTTATATGAGCTTTAAATATAAGCTATTGCCCTGGATTTATTTATTTATTTATTTTTAATTTTTATATACCGAAGTTCTTGTAGGGACTACAAATCACTCCGGTTTACATAAAACGAAGAACTGCTCAACAGAGAGCTGAGCTTTACATGGAACAGTAGAACATATGGAACAGTATAACTGGTTGACAATTTAACATAGAGCTAAATAAAGAAATAATAGTTTAACTGGTAATAAATAGTAATAAGTAAAGAAATATAATATATTATATAAGCAGTATAACTATTTAACGTAGCAATAAATATAAATATAAGCAATGCCAAATATATATATGAAATAAAGTAAATTTTTGATCTCAAAGTGGATGACACTGTGTTCCAGAAGTCTGCAACTACACAACACACATTTTTCTACGTGACACATTAAAAAGCTAATGTAGTTCGTGCCTTTTAGGTGGAGTGGAGACAAATGTAAGTACCCCAGTTATATCTTGTGGGGTCATTTGTGTTACTCTACCTAAGACCAGACAAGGGTTACATATACACTGTTTACTCTATGTCATCAGCAGCTGAAAAGTAATGGTAATTTTTGATAAACAACACCAAGTGTTTACTTTAAAAGTCAAGTAGGCTTCTGACTAAAGAGTTATGTTATAACATTAGGTGCTAGATGTAGAGATAAGGCCCATTGTTTGGTCAGAGGTGATATAGCTTCACAATGGTGACAGATAATGGTTCTGTATAGCTGGCCCATGTGTACTATGACATGAGCACAGCTATTCAATCTATTGGTCACCATGAGAATGAAGACATTGCTATATCACTCTAGCCAAGCATTTCAATGTCTCATCCTCTTGACAGCATATGGAGGTGAGCACTGGCTAGATAGTGGCCATCTTCCATACTTGCTCAGGTACCCAATAGTAAGCAAAGAGTATGCTCTCTGGAGAAGGCAATACAAGTTTACTTCTGAAGCTCCATAGTAAGGAGTTTCATGTTCTACTCTTGCTGCTATTCCTTGTGAGTATACTAGTTGCTTTCTTTTGTAAGGGCTAGGCCACATGGTCTTGCATGTGAGATATTTGCCTAATTGGAATGACTAATGGTACGCTAGCATGCAAGGACATATGGGTCCCAAACTTGTCACCAAGTTAAACCTTAAGAAAATAACCACACAATAAAAAAAGATACAACAACAAAGTAAAGCATCAAAATGAATGACCACTGTATTAAACAACTTTTGTAGCCACAACATTCAATGCAACAAAACATTTTTGGTAATCACATTATGCAAGGAGAAGATAGCAAATAGCACATGACATTGTAATTGAAAGATTTTGTAGAGACATACATACATTGTTACAAATGGCAACAGTATGTATACAGTATAATTATTTTATCCTCTAGACCAGTGATTCTCAACTGCTGTGTCACGACATACCAGTGTGTCGCCACGCACCGGCAGATGTGTCGCATGCTACCCGCAGCCTGCGGGGCCGAAGACCCAAGACCAGAGCTGCTGGCTGCCGGCAGAGACCAGGCTGGCGGGGCCAAAGACCTGAAGACTGGCATGCTGGCTGCTGCTGGAGTCCAGGCTGGCAGGGCTGAAGACCCAAAGACCGGTGGAGATCAGTCCGGCAAGGCCAAAGACCGGAGCTGCTGGCCACCACTAGAGATCAGGCCAATGGGGCCGAAGATCAGAGTCGCTGGCTGCTGTTGCTTGAAACCAGGCCAGCGGGGCCAAAGACAAGTTGTTTAGTTGGGGGCCTGTGTGTGTGTGGGTGTATGTATTTGAGATCAGAAGGGTGCTTTTGTGTGCATGTGGTGTGTAAGTGAGACAGGGAAGGTGCTTGTGTGTGTGTGTGTGGAGTGTATGTGAGACAGGGAGGGTGCTTCTGTATGTGTGTGTGTTATATATGTGAGACAGGAAGGGTGCTTGTGTGTGTGTGTATGTGTGATGTGTATGTGAGACAGGGAGGGTGCTTGTGTGTGTGTGTGTGTATAGTGTGTATGTGAGACAGGGAGGGTGCTTCTGTGAGTCAGTGTGAGCAAGGGAAGGCGCTTCTATGTGTGTGTGTGTGTGTGGGAGAAAGAGATGGAGCATGTTTCTGGCTGGCTATAGTTGTGAGAGAGAGAAGGGGGGCATGGGTATGATTGAGATCCTGTTTGTAAGTGAGATAGAGAGAGCATGTGTGTGATTGAAAGCCTGTGTGTAAGAGATTGAGAGAGACTGGTCAGAGAGGTGACATGAGTTTGTGTGAGAAGGACTGATGAGGGAGGTGACTGGTATGTATGTTTGTGTGTGTGTGTGTGTGTGTGTGTGTGTGTGTGAGAGAGAGAGAGACTAGTCAGGGAAATGATTGGTGTGTGAGAGACAGAAACTGGTCCTGAGGATGAGTCTGGTGTGTGTGTGTGTATGAGATAGAGAAGAGACTGGTTGTGGTCTGTAAGGAAGAGGACTGTGAGGACAGCTTCAGCAACTACTGCTGCTTCTGGTGTAGCCTCCAAGGGAAAGGAGTAGGAGAACTGCTGGAGAGGGTAAATAAAGGTGGGTTTTAAAGTTCATTTTTCTTGATTGACTGCCATTTTAATTATTGGCTATTATGTAATGTATCTGCTGTTATGAAATATTTTATTGGTGTTTGAAGAATTTTTAATCATTTTTAAGAGTTTTAAATTGTTAGATGTTGATCTGTTCATCAGCTGTTTTGAAACATTTATTCATATAGGGGTAGATTTTAAAAGGGGTGTGTGTGTGCGTCCATGAATGCGTGCTTCCCAGCACCGATTTTATAACATGCACGTGCCGACGTGCACATGTTATAAAATCCCAAGGCTGCGCACACATGCGCGTGGGATTTTATAATCCATGTGCTCATGTGCAGGTGGCGTGCGTGGGAGGGGGGGGCAATTTTATAAGATTACGCTCGACAATGCAATTGGGCGTGGGCCACCCAGGGCTCCTAACATGTGACAGGGGCCGGCCAATGGCACGGATACCCTGTCACATGGTAAGGGCAAAGGGCCATCGGCGCCATTTTTATTAGTGGCAGCCGATGACCCGAGAGTGGGAGATCGCTCCTGGGACCCCCACTGGACCACCAGGTACTTGTAAAACGTTTTGGGGGTGGGGTCAGGAGGGTGGGGAAGCTAAGGGATCTGTTTTAAAGGGTCGGAGTGGGTTTAGGGGTTGTTTCTGTGTGCCGTTTTTCCCGCCCTCCCCCAAAACGATAAGAGAACCCACAAACAATTTTGTGGGGTTTTCCTATCTGTTTCAGGGAGCCCCGATTTCTGATGACTTTGAAAATATCGTACAATATTTTCAATCGTCAGAAAAACGATTCACATCCCTAAGGGATAGTCCACTCTTGTTCTTTTAAAACTGGGGCAGATCTTCTGTGTGCATTGCAAGAAAGAATGAATAAAGTTAGGATGGGGAGATCTGACCATCACCTGCTTTTACAGCTGGGAGGAAGCTTCATTACCTTTAGGGTAACCTGCACAAAGTAGTAGTTGTAACTCTAAAACCCTTACTGGGTAGACTAGATGAACCATTTTGGTCTTTATCTGCCATCATTTACTATGTTATTATGATTAAAAGCATGTTAAATATAGGATTTATCTTTATAAACAACTTGACACTTAGGAAGAAATCTTAATGAAAATTGAGCACCTATATCTAATATATTCTGTCTCCTTTACCTAACATATATTCCTATACAGCATATCCTCGCTGTTACTTTGCCAGATTTGTGACATTCCTAACTTACGTCTCTGCCAAATGTGCACCCTGTCCTGGTCTTCCAACATCCAATTCATTTTACAATGCTGAGCTCATCACCAGAGTGCTAACATCAGCAAGTCCGGCCCTGGTGATTGACATTAGGACATCCGGTGCTGGCCTTCTTCACTCAGCCTGCAGGAGATTCTGGGCTGACATCAATATGTTCCAACACAGAGAAACTCTCAGGGACATTGGTATGAGGGGGCCACCTGGACTTCCTGGACCTCTGGGAAGGCTGTGCAGAGAATGTTAGAGTGGAGAAGAGAGATAGTTGCAGAGACTGGTGGTGATGGAACGAGGGAAGCAATGGTGAGAATACTGAGGTGTCAAAAAGGAGAGAGACAGACATTCCTGAGAGAAAGAAAACCAGGAAGAAAGCAGAAAGGATGATAGGAAACAGCAATAGAAGGACAAAGTCAGGAGTTGAAAGAAAACAGAATGAAAGAAAAGACCACAAAATGTTGGTAAGAAGGAGAAGGAACAAGAGGAAGAGAAATGAAAATTCCACATGAAAATGTGGAATACCTGTGTTTTCTTGCCTCCCTGTCTTCTATGAGATGTGAAAGCAAATCTCTCCATTTAATGTGTCTGGGGGCGGATAATTTATGTTATAAAATCTCATACTTTTAACTTAGGTTCAGTAATAAACTTTTTTTTAAAAGAGAAAGTGGGGTCACAGCTTTAGTGTTAAAACCAATCCTCATGTATAACATTGTTTCCTATGGGAAAGTCGGTTTTGAAGGTTTTAGGAACCAATTGTGATTTAAATCCGATGACTTACTGTATCTAATATGTTCTGTATCATATCTATAAATCTTCTCCTGATTTACATGACACTTGCCACATCAGCAAACTTTGCAATTTTCTGGCTCAAGAAAGGTTTTAGATTGAAAATATTTTGTCAACATTAGATTTCTATCGACTTGCATCGCAACACTAACGTAGGTTTATGCATTGAAAAGTTTTGAGACTTGGGAAGATAAATCTAGACTTTAACCCCTTGAGGGTTTGAAAGCAATGAATTTAGCTTCCCCACTAAATTCTACCCTCCGCACTTTGATTCTATAAAGGCTAGGCAGGGCCGGTGCATCCCAATAGCCGAACTAGGGGGTCGCCTAAGGCACCAGCCATTAGGGAGAAGCAAAGAGCAGCCATGTGGGGCTGCAAGCAGAGCCCATCTCACTCATGGACGAGAGGAGTAGAGACTTGGCGGGCTGCGAGCAGCACTCATCCTGCTTGTGGCCGAGAAATGCAGATACTCGGCAGGCCGCGAACAGTGCCCATTCTGCTCGTGGCTGAGAAAAACAGAGTCTCAGCTGGTCACAAGTGGCGCCTTTGTTTGTTTGTATGTGTGTGTGCGTGTGTGAGTGATTGTGTATGTATGAGAGAGCAATGATGTTAGTGTGAGAGAGAGGGAGGGAGCCTGTTTAAGGGTGCATGTGTGAATGAGTCAAGGAACCTAAGTGTGTGTAAGAGAGGGGACCTGTCTGAGTGAATGAGGTTGAAGTCAGGGCTGGGGCATAGACCGGAGGGGGGCGGTGCAAAGTGGAAGGTTCGCCTAGGGCACCTAATAACCTTGCATCGGCCCTGAGGCTAGACAAATAGTAAGCTTTCACAGTGGGATGGGGAATTTTTCCTTTGCAATATTTAAATTTTCTATTATTTAGTGATGACATAATTGTAATGCAGAAACAGTATGTAATGTCATGAAAACAGAGAATCTTTAAATTCATAATCTTTAAGTTTTCTATATTAAGTACACACATTCTGTAGGGAAGAAGACTATAACTTTTAAGAATAGATTTCTCAGATTAATTTTTATTTAGAATCAGAATCAGAACAAGGACTCTTTTGATTTGTCAAATTCAGTCATTTATTTTTAAGGGCTTTTATCAATTAAACTTAATTAATCAGGTATTATACAACTATAGTAGCATAGTAATGATGGATCAGTTGGTTCATCCAGTCTGCCCAGCAAAATTCTTATGGTAGTATCTGCCACTCCTTGCAGATATCCTATATTTCTCTCAAGGAGAGTAACTGCTGCTCCGTGCAGTTACCCCCAAGCCTTATGATAAGGGTAGTAATATTTATACTCAATCAAAACCAAGCAACTGTCAAACCCATAAATTACAGGAGCCTTCTTGATAATTCAGACAATGCTGCTTGATGTTCTTTGCTTTGGGACTTGGCTGTAAAATCCCTCCTGTGCTTTTTCTCTTATGTCTGCTTGTCAGTACCCCAGACCATAAAAGTTGGTTGTTGTCTGTATCTAGTCCCCCCTCCCCCCCCTCCCCAATCAAAACAGGGAAAGAGGAATAGCCTAGTGGTTAGAGCAGTGGGCTATAAGCAAGGAGATCAGTGTTTGAGTCCCACTGTTGCTCCTTGTGACCTTGGGCAAGTCACTTTACCCTCCATTGCCTCAGGCATAACACTTAAATTGTAAGCCCTCTGGGGATAGTACCTCCATGTAAACCAATGTGATATGTCAGTAAATAATAAATAAATATTGCAGTATATATAGCACTTGCTTTAGATGATGCACTTACTTACAATTTAAAAACTGTACTTTTACAGTTTTTAATTTGTGAGAACAGATCAATTAACTGCAAATTTCACAGATTTGTTAATTCACAAATCCTACCAGCTAATTAATCCCAGATTACTTAGAATCAATTCTCTGACCTTCACAACATTATTAGAGTCTGTTTTCTTACCATTCTGATAAACAGACATTGACTGAAGCATTGAACAGTTTCTCTCTTTATGGGCAAGGAGCATCTGTGCTGGACAGTGTCAACATCTTTAAGCCTATCACCGAAGACAAGACAGTGATGCAGGCTGATCACAGGATATCAAGCAGAGATGTATCTGATTTTGTGTAGGAACCTGATATGTAAGATATTGGGTTTCTGGTCAGTGTCTGTCTTCAAACAAACAGAAGGACAGGAAGTTTCTGCTTGGATACCTGTGGTGGCAATGCTGATTCCAAGGGCATGTCTGTTGGCAGGCTGTACCCCGGGATGATATTGTGATTCTGCCTGCTATGCAGCCTCCCAATCACCAGAGGCCCTCGGGGAGCTGCTTTTACCCTCTCTCCACTCATAGTCACTGTGATCCCATGACTCAGCAGGGTCCAGACTATTTAACCCTTGTCTTTGGTTGTGCTCAGGGCCTTATCATTGAGACTGCTGGGCTCCCTGCTCGGTCCCACATCTCTGAATGCTTTGTGGCTTTCTTAAGCCTTTTGCTCAAGTTTTGCTCTGTGGCTTTCCTGTGCCTGCTGTTCCAAGTTTTGCTCTGTGGCTATCCTAAGCCTCCTGCTCTAACTTTGGCTCTGTGGCTTGCCCAGCTCTCCTGCTCTAGCTTTGCTCATCAGTGGCCTCCCTAGGCCTTTTGTGTTACTTGTCTGTTCTAGTCATTGTCTTGCCTGTCCTGTCTTACTCCAGTGTTCTAGGTCCCAGCCTGTTCCAGTGTTCCAGCCTATTCCAGCCTATTCCAGCGTCCCATTCTGCTTCAGTATTCCATGCCTCCCTGCATCTGGTTCCAGACTCTAGTTCCATGCTTGCCTTGGGTCCCAGCCTTGCTTTGGCTCCACTCTCCAGGCCAGCATTAGCCTCAATCCAAGCCCCTGTCTAAGCCATGCTGGCTGCCAGAGGTGGGGGAGGTGGCTGGTAAAGGCCGAAGCTTAGTTCTGTCTTGCGCTGTAGCCCTGGATTGTTACTGCGTGGGCTCCCCGGCCTAGCTGGGTCCTCAGCCACAACCGATGATGGCAGCTTCCTGATGATTGTGGGCTCTGATGATGGTGATGGCTCTGCTGTCTTGTTCCTGGATTCCACTTACTTTATAGTAAGGGAATAGGCAAGAGTATAAACATATGGATGAGGGACAAATTTGGCTCTTGATTGGAAGATTTTCCGTTTTTTGGAGAAGTTAACAGATCATCTTTGGAATACTTAGAGAAGCAATATCTAATCATGGCTGAATTTTTTGTTTCAGACAAAGCCAGAGAGAAATAGTTCTAGAGACTTGTCAAATAAGTTTATAATCTTGGGAATGTCTGTAATGTCCAAGTATTTCAAGGTTTAGTGGAAAATCCAAAGTTCTTGCTGCTGTTCCTTCCATCTTAATAGAAAATGTCTGTTAGTGTAACTCAGATTTGAGGTCAATTACAGTTCCACACATCCCTTTTTAAGAAATGAGGTGCCATAATGGAGTATGTCACTTCTTAAACCTAAGTAGCAAGATATATTTGTGCAAGATTTAATAAACTGATATTGTTGTGCATCACAGTTAATAAGCTTCATAAAATATATGAGGTAATATTGTCAATACTAAATATAAGGCAGGATATATAAGTATAAACAAACATTTCTATTCTGTTATGTAATATAATACATGAATGTGCTTACACATCCTAATGTAACTCAAATTCCTAAGTATTAGCTAAATAGGGCCTGATTTTGAAAAGCATTTACATACTTAAATCTAGGTTTTACATGTGTAAATGAATATTAAACGTGTAAGTGGGCTTTTGAAAATTGCTACAATATATGCCATTGAATTATCAATAGGTTTTACCCATGTTAAGTGCGCTTAATGTTGTTATGAGGCTTGGAAAAATTGCTATGATAGTATGTTACGTTTACATGTGTAATTCCTTTGAAAAGTCACATGTAAGATTATATATCATTTAATATATCTATGCATCATTGAATTTTAGCAGTAATTCATTAGATGCATAGGGTAGTGTTTATTCATGTATGTCTCAAGTCAAAATTACTGACTCTTTTCTGACAAGCAAATGCATAATGATAAACTGAACAATCACCACAACTAATATGAGAGGTAAAACATAAATCAAAATGATATTTTCATCTCTAGAATGTAATTGTAATTAGTTAATATTATGTATTAATTGACAGACAGTCACTAATGCAAAAGTCTTTGGAGTTCAGAAGATAAACAAGTCTTTGTTAAAGTTGATTTTGTGTCTTTGGAAAACATCAAGAATTTCAAATTCATAGGGACAGGATCCGGATACAGAGAACCCTTCCCCCCCCCTCCCCCTTCTAATAGCCTTAGAAATTTTGCGGTACTGCGCTTAAGGAAATACTGCTCAGTTGAAGGATTTTTCTTGAAACATCATCTTTATGGTAAAAACTGTTCATTTAATTTTAGACGCATATTCACTTACCAAATGTTACTCACAACAGGAGTGCACGCACATGGACACGTGCACCTTTTAAAATCTACCCCAAAGGGTAATACAATAAATGTTTTACAAAACATTATGCAACTTTTGGAAACTTAGGCATGTATAAAATTAAACTAAAATATAATAAATAAAATAAAATAAAGATAAAATATTAACAGGCATGTCATTTAAACACTTCCCTAAATAGAATGGCTTTCAACTGCTTTCTAAAAACCTGTTCATCTTCCTTAACCCTTACTTCTACTAGAAATGAGCTCCACAAAACTGGAATAACTGAAAAAAATGTCCTAGACCTTGTCCTCTAAAGTTAATATTTTTCAATGCTGGAACCTCAGTGGGAGCACTGAGAGGAGAAGATCACCTTGCTGGTAGCTGAAAGGAATCAGTAAGTTTTGCTTGGGAAATATTTTTAAAAGTACTGGGGAGAAGTAAAATATTGGGGTATATTATTTAGTGTGTTTTTGCTTGTAATAGTCAGTAAGGCAGCTAATAAGCAGAAGTTAGTGTGTTTGTATTTCCCAACCTTCCCACCCCTCTCCTACCCAGCCCTAGCTCATCCTTTAATTTATAGGCAGGTGCCACTAAAAAAAAAAAATCAGCCTTTTAACTTCACTTCACGAATTCCCCACATCTTATTGAGAGTTTGATCATTCTCCTGTAGGCCACTACCAGACATATAGTGAATACACTAATACATTTAAAGGACGCTAATTGGACACATTCCTACTCCCATAGCAACCTAAATCTTAACTAGGAAGTGAACAAATTTGAGATGAAGACAGCTGTCCAGCAGCAAGAAGGGGGTCTCCCAGTCTTTTGCATCGAGTGTCACAATTATGACTTTTTCACCCGTCAATGAGAAGTTGTACATGTGCATCTGATGCAAAGAGCTCCTGGCTCTCAGAGAACGAGTCTGATCTCTGGAAGATAGAGTGGCAGACCTGGGGGGGGGGGGGGGGGGGCTGAGGCAGACAGAGAGGTATATAGATGAGACCTTCAGGGACATAGTAGCCAAGTCCCAACTTCAGACTGGCAACCCTGGTGCTGCCTTGAAGGAAGAAGGTCTCATGATCGGAGAGCATCAACATGGTGCAGCAAGAAAGGATCCTGTAGCAAGGACCTACTCTCCAGATGGTACATTGTCCTTTTACACTGAGGGTGTGTCTCCAAGGGCTACTGCCCAGGAAGGAAGGGTTAGGTCAGCCGCCATAGTTGGTGACTCAATAATTAGGAATGTATACAGCTGGATGGCTGGTGGGCATGAGGATCACCTGTTAATATGCCTACCTGGTGCAAAGGTGGTGAACCTCATGCATCACCTAGATAGGATTTTAGACAGTGCTGGGGAGGAGCCGGTTGTCATGGTACATGTGAGCACCAATGACATAGGAAAATGTGGGAGGGAGATTCTGGAAGCCAAATTTAGGCACTTAGGAAGAAAGCTTAAATCCAGAACTTCCAGGGTAGCATTCTCTGAAATGCTCCCTGTTCCACTTGCAAGTCCCCAGAGGCAGGCAGAGCTCCGGAGTTTCAATGTGTGGATGACACGATGGTGCAAGGAAGAGGGATTCTGTTTTGTAAGGAACTGGAGAACCTTCTGGGGAAGGAGGGAGTCTTTTCCAAAGGGATGAGCTCCACCTTAACCAGGGTAGAACCAGACTGCTGGCACTAACCTTTAAAAAGGAGATAGAGCAGCTTTTAAACTAGAACAAAGGGGAAAGCTGATAGTCGCTCAGCAGCAGGTTCGAAGGGAGATATCTTCAAAGGATACTAATGATGCATTAGAATTAGGGCATCCCGACAGTGAGGTTCCAATAATAAGAAAAATAGTCCAAGTGTCTGTAACTAAAAACTCACCTGAGCTAAAAAAATTCTAATTTATCCCTATCAATTAAAAAGCAGAATGAAAATACAAACAAAAAACAAACTTTGAAATGTTTGTATGCTAATGCCAGAAGTCTAAGAAGTAAAACGGGAGAATTAGAATGTAAAGCAGTGAATGATGACATGGACTTAATTGGCATCTCAGAGACATGGTGGAAAGAGGATAACCAATGGGACAGTGCTATACTGGGGTACAAATTATATCGCAATGACAGAGAGGAGCATCCAGGAGGCGGTGTGGCGCTTTAATTCTGGGATGGCATAGATTCCAACAGGATAAATATCCTGCATGAGACTAAATGCACAATCAAATCTTTGTGGCTAGAAATGCCTTGTGTGTTGGGGAAGAGTATAGTGAAATGAGTGTACTACAGTCCACCTGGCCAAGATGGTGAGATGGACAGTGAAATGCTAAGAGAAATTAGGGAAGCTAACCAAATTGGTAGTGCGGTAAAATGGGAGATTTCAGTTACCCCAATATTGACTGGGTAAATGTATCATTGGGACATAATAGAGAGATAAAGTTCCTGGATGGAATAAATGACAGTATTATGGAGCAATTGGTTCAGGAACCGACGAGAGAGGGAGTAATTTTAGATCTAATTCTCAGTGGAGCACATGATTTGGTGAGAGAGGTAATGGTGGTGGGGCTGCTTGGCAATAGTTATCATAATATGATCAAATTTGAATTAATGACTGGAAGAGGGACAGTAAGCAAATCCATGGCTCTAGTGCTAAACTTTGAAAAGGGAAACTTTGATAAAATGAGAAAAATAGAAAAAAACTGAAAGGAGCAATTACAAAGGTAAAAAGTGTGCAAGAGGCGTGGACATTGTTAAAAAATACCATCCTAGAAGCACAGTCGAGATGTATTCCACACATTAAGAAAGGTGGAAGGAAGGAAAAATGATTACCGGCATGGTTAAAAGGTGAGATGAAAGAAGATATTTTAGCCAAAAGATCATTCAAAAACTGGAAGAAGGATCCAACAGAAGAAAATAGGATAAAGGATAAGTGTTGGCAAGTTAAATGTAAGACGTTGATAAGACAGGCTAAGTGAGAATTTGAAAAGAAGTTGGCCATAGAGGCAAAAACTCACAGTAAAATCTTTAAAAAATATATCCAAAGCAGAAAGTCTGTGAGGGAGTCAGTTGGACCGTTAGATGATCGAGGGGTTAAAGGAGCACTTAGAGAAGATAAGGCATCGCGGAAAAATTAAACGATTTCTTTGCTTTGCTGTTTACTGAAGAGGATGTTGGGGAGATACCCATTCCGGAGAAGGTTTTCATGGGTAATGATTCAGATGGACTGAACCAAATCACAGTTAATCTAGAAGATGTGGTAGACCTGATTGACAAACTTAAGAGTAGTAAATCACCTGGATTGGATGGTATACACCCAAGGGTTCTGAAGGGACTAAAAAATGAAATTTCAGATCTATTAGTAAAAATTTGTAACCTATCATTAAATAATCCATTGTACCTGAAGACTGGAGGGTGGCTAATGTAACCCCAATATTTAAAAAGGGCTCCAGGTGTGATACAGGAAACTACAGACCAGTTAGCCTGACCATCCGGTCCAGGTGATTTACTACTCTTCAATTTGTCAATCAGGTCTACCACATCTTCTAGGTTCACCGTATTTGATTCAGTCCATCTGAATCATTACCCATGAAAACCTTCTCCAGTACGGGTATCTCCCCAACATCCTCTTCAGTAAACACTGAAGCAAAGAGATCATTTAATCTTTCCACGAGGGCCTTATCTTCTCCAAGTTTCCCTTTAACCCCTCGATCATCTAATGGTCTAATTGACTCCATCACAGGCTTTCTGCCTCGGATATATTTAAAAAAGTTTTTACTGTGAGTTTTTGCCTCTACGGCCAACTTCTAAGAAGGCTGAAAGAAGGCTGAAAGAAGGAAGACACCCACGGAGGAGTCCAGGTGGAGCCAGTGGGACTGCTCCCTACTGGCCCTTTAAATCTGGTAAGGAGATGCAGGCCCGCCCCTAGGAGGAAGCTGGGAAGGACCCTGGACAATGGCCATGCTGCCACTGTGGAGCAGGAGGTGAGCTGGGCTGTAGGAAGGCCCTGGCACCAGGAGGTGGCTTCCAAGCCGCTGAAGAGGTAGTTGATGGCGGCTCCATGCCTCAGGAGAGTGTGGGGACTGCGGCCTCCAGGCCGCGGAGAGACAGGCATCACCGGTGGCCTCCTGCCGCATAGGTGATCCTTGGTGCAGCACCAGCTGCTGGAGAGCAGCCCTTCTGGCCTGCCAGGAGGTAGCAATGGTGGCGGTCTGGGCTGCGGAACGGTGAGGGTGTCGGCGTCTCCCTACCGCAGGAAAAGCGAGGTGAGAGGCGGCTCATGGCACTTGCCATGGGCCGGATCATAACAATAAATGGCGATGTCCTTCATGAATTACAAACTGCTTAAAAGACAGAAAACAGAGAGTAAGATTAAATAGACAATTTTCTCAGTGGAGGGTAGTGGGCAGTGGAATGCCTCCGGGATCTGTACTGGGACCCTTGCTTTTTAATATATTTATAAATGATCTGTAAAGGAAGATGACGAGTGAGGTAAATGATCTGTAAAGGAATACGACGAGTGAGGTAATCAAATTTGCAGGTAATACAAAATTATTCAGAGTAGTTAAATCACAAGTGAATTGTGATAAATTGCAGGACGACCTTGTAAGACTGGAAAATTGAGCATTCAAATAGCAGATGAAATTTAATGTGGGTAAGTGCAAGGTGATACATATAGGGAAAAATAACACATGATATAATTACACAATGTTAGGTTCCATATTAGGTGCTACAATCCAAGAAAGAGTTCTAGGCACCATAGTCGGTAACACATTGAAATTGGTTCAGTGTGCTGTGGCAGTCAAAAAAGAAAACAGAATGTTGGCAATTATTAGAAAGGCAAGGGTGAATAAAATGGAAACTGTCATAATGCCTCTGTATTGCTCCATGGTGAGACCACACCTTGAATACTGTGTACAATTCTAGTCGCCGCATCTCAAAAAAGATATAGTTGCGATGGAAAAAGTACAGAGAAGGGTGACCAAAATGATAAAGGAGATGGAAGAGCTCCCCTATGAGGAAAGACTAAAGAAGTTGGGACTATTCAGGTTGGAGAAGAGACAGTTGAGGAGGGATATGATAGAGGTGTTTAAAATCATGAGAGGTCTAGATCGGGTAAATGTGAATCGGTTATTTACTGTTTTGTATAACAGAAGGACTAGGGAGCACTCCATGAAGTTATCTTGTAGCACATTTAAAACTAATCAGAGAAAGTTATTTTTCACTCAATGCACAATTAAACTCTTGAGTTTATTGCCAGGGGATGTGGTTAGTGCAGTTAGTGTAGCTGGGTTTAAAAAAGGATTGGATAAGTTCTTGGAGGAGAAGTCCATTACTTGCTATTGATGAAGTTGACTTAGAAAATAGCCATTGCTATTACTAGCATCAGTAGCATTGGATAGACTTTAGGGGAAGATTTTACAAAAGTACGCCCACGCATACTTTTGTTCGTGCCCCAGGCGCAAACAAAAGTACGCCAGATTTTAATAGATACGTGCGTAGCCGTGCGTATCCTTTAAAATCCGGGATCGGCAGCTTGCGCGCGCCAAACCGCGCAGCCTACTTCCGTTCCCTCCGAGGCCGCTCCGAAATCGGAGCGGCCTCGGAGGGAACTTTCCTTCTACCCCCCGCAGCTTTCCCTCCCTTTACCTACCTAACCCACCCGCCCAGCCCTATCTAAACCCCCTACCTTTGTTTTAAAAGTTATGTTTGCCAGAGGCAGGTGTAACTCGCGTGCGCCGGCCAGCTGGCCGGCGCGCGATTCCCCGGCCCAGGAGCTGTTTCGGAGGCCTCAGCCATGCCCCCAGAACGCCCTCGGGCCGGAACCACGCCCGCGGCCCCTCTCCAAATGACGCGCCGCCACGACACGTCCCCCCCAGGAAAGCCCCAAGGCTTACGGGCATCCCGGGGCTTGCGCGAGCCTATTCAACATAGGCTTGGCGTGCGCAGGGGGCACTTGGAGCAGGTTTTCAGGGAGTACGCAGCTTTTCAAAGGGGTACGCGTGTAACGCGTACCCCTTTGAAAATCTGCCCCTTAGTTTTTGGGTACTTGCCAGGTTCTTATGGCCTGGATTGACCACTGTTAGAAACAGGATGCTGGGCATGATGGACCTTTGGTCAAACCCAGTATGGCATGTTCTTATGTTTTTATGTAAAGCTTGACTCATTGAACACAGTAAGTGATAAGGTATAAACCACCCAAGTAAATGTTTAAGAGATTTTGGGGTGTAGAGTGTAGAAGCTTATGGAGTAACAGCAGAAAAATAAACCTAACCCTGTATTTAACCGGCAACCAGTGAAGAACTTGTATAATATGATAATTTTTCCTTAAGCTACTTAACACTCGGGCTGCTGCATACTGGACAAGTTGGAGGACCTTTAACAGTTTTTCCAGTAGGCCTATATATAGGGAACAACAATAATCCAACTGGGTTAATGCAAGGGCTTGAAACATAGTCCTGAAGAAGTCAGGAGGTAGTATGTGCCTCAAAGGCTTCAATTTAAAAAATGCGGACTGGGCCATATGTTGTATAATGGGATGCATGGTTAACTCAGCATTGACTTTAGGTTGGCTCCAACTTTTGAAGCTGAGAAAAAACATATATAATCTCTAAAATAGTACTTTTAATTAGGATAAGTAACTGAGAAAAAACATATATAATCTCTAAAATAGTACTTTTAATTAGGATATTATCCATACACTAGAGTACTTCTGCAATATATATCTAGTAATGCTTTGAATAAGTTTATTTATTGAAAACGTATTTTATTAAAAATGTATTGACCACCATTCTGAAGATCATGGCAATTTACAACATAACATTCATAATTTCAAATAACAACATATTGCATTCATCAGGAGAAATTAAAAATTCAAATGGAATTGTCTCTAAATGTTGTTTCTTTCTAAATGTGGAAGGTCACTTTCGCTATAATCAGTCTCTAGGTATCTTTCTTTTTGAATATGGTACAAACAGTACTATTATAGATACTTTTATATTGTTTAATATTACACTTTTTTCTAAAGTATTTAGAATTTCTTTACACTGAAGCCAAAAATATTTTATACTGCTATATTTTATACTGCTATATAAAATTATTTGCTATTTAGATCTGTGGTTATACCTGAGTAATATGTAAATCTGTCATACCACAGTCATGTGCATCAATGACAGAGGTGCTTAAACTGGTATAATAATTTTTTTCTGTATCATTTATGCAACTTTCCGCTTCTACAAATTTCAACTTATAACTTCTTGTTATAAGTTGTTATAACTGACTCCAGTATAACTTTATTTAAAGTTTTACTGGTTAGCTTGGAGGATGTGACAGAATTGAATTCTCAGGTACTGTTACCTCACTTTGATTTTCTAAGTCTCTTAGGGGTCATTTTTCAAAGCGATCACACGCGATCATGAAAAAGGGGCAGCATCAAGACCGGAAGAGGAGTCGTCGGGGTGGCACCAGGGCGGACACCACGAGGATAGCGTGGACGGCGAAAAGGTAAGGAGCCTTTTCACTGCCTAGTTCACGCCCAATAGCATCACCTTTTGTGATGGCTCTATTGGGTGCGAAAGCCGGCAGCGATCGAACCATAGAGTGTGATCGCTGCTGGCTTTCACAGGCCCGCCCCCCGCTTCACCCCAACCCCTGTACCACGCAATTCACAACGCTGCCGTAGGTTAGAAAATCTAGGCCTTAATCTCCTTCATTGTGGTTACTGGGTTTGAAGTAAGAAAATTTTTCAGGCTGTCAGCATCAATAACAGTATGAGTAACTGAAAGCTACCTTTGCTACACTATCCTTCCTTGTCATTCTCTAGTTCCTTTGTTTGAGCACTACAAGACTGGGATCAGCTGACTTTTGAAATTATCACTAGGAGTCAATCCTTTCAATAGAGCAGGATTTCTAAACATTCTCCCACTCTGTCCCAACTGGAAACTGAAGCTATATTTAAAATTTATGAAGATAAAATAATTCTTATAGCTTGTAAGAGAAACATCACTTAAAGTATTATTATCACTACAGACTTTATCTTAAAAAAGTATTCAATATAACCACTGAAACAATTTCTTTTTATCTCTGATACTTGAATATTTATAATTTAATCAGAATAGTATATTGCTATTAGATTCTAATTTACCCAGGAACTATTTGTATAATGTTCATAGAAGTCACATTTAAAGTTT
This sequence comes from Rhinatrema bivittatum, assembly GCF_901001135.1. Taxonomy (NCBI): domain Eukaryota; kingdom Metazoa; phylum Chordata; class Amphibia; order Gymnophiona; family Rhinatrematidae; genus Rhinatrema; species Rhinatrema bivittatum. The sequence continues at coordinate 551,652,960 of NC_042615.1, forward strand.
GGGTCTTAATTCCATTTTGTGGAAATTCATCTATAACAGTTGAAACTATTAATTAAAATTCCAATTTTTCTATTTTTTTATACAATAGAGAATATGATTTTTTGTAGCTTAAATTTGATACTAGTAGAAAATGAAAAGAATGTTGTTACATTTTTAATTTATAAGATTAGAATTTGCCCTAGATTCTCATAGGAGGGAATATAATATAGCTCCTGCCATTTTGTGGTTGTTTGGGAGAAATATTTTTGTTAGGCATTCTTTTTTCTCATTGCTTAGTAACCAATACATCACTCAGAAACTCAGTCATACATTGTCAAAGAGTTAGACACTTCCCTGTTCTTTATATTATACTGGGAGGGTGGTACCTACACACATTTCAAATGAGGAGGGAGTAGTCTCTAATAGAATGGTTCCTTTTCTAAATAAAGAGTTTTAAAGAAAGTCTAGAATAATGGCTTTCTTCTGTGGCAAAATCCGGCATGTCTGTTCTGCCTTTCATTCCAACAGAAATTCAGAATTTGATAAAAGAGAACTGGTAACATTAAATGCAGCCTGAATTACTTTTAAAGCAATTTATCTCTTTTTACTTTGTTATGGGTTTTGAAATTCCAGAGGGACAGAAAGTGGTTTACAACCTGTACATGCCTGCTCTGCAATCCAATTAATAGGCATTGTTTGCAGCTGCAATTTCTCTGTTATTTCAGTTTGAGGTTTAATAATAATTATTACTTTTAACTGAGATAGGTAATTTACTTGTGCTTTATAGACACTTGTGGCTGTTTAGAATAGCCTTTTGCACTCAAATCCAGATCACAATGTTTAACTACATTCTTATTTTCTAGTTCATGATGTAAAACACATTTATTCTCAACCAATTCAGAAAAAGTTAAAGATGTAAATTCCATCTTAGGGTCTGATTTACTAAGACTTTTCTCCCATGCTGTATCTATGGGAAAAATGCTTAGTAAATGAGGATGATAAAGCACAATTTTATTTTCCATTGAAACACACAGCAATTGCTTTAGCTGGGATTCTTCTATAAAAGAAGTAGATCTTAAAATGCTATTGTTAGCCTTTCTTTAGTAAACTCTGGCTGTATTTGCAATGGTATGTTTTCATTTCTTGTTTGCAATGAGGTCCTATTCCTGCATTCTTTAGAAAATCACTATCAATGTATATTAAAGAGAATTCTCTCTCAGAAAACTGTTTCAATAAATGAAAGTTTGTTTTTCAACATTCTTTCCTGGAGGGGCTACAAGTATGACCTGAGGACTTGAACAATTATTTTCTGCTACAAACACAGAAAAGGAATGCAATTGCGTTTCATTGCTCTTTTTTGCTGCCTTTGCCTGCAAATAATTGCCTTTCTTACTTTCATCTACATTAGACAGTGTAGCCTTTGCATTCTGTGAACTTACTATTTCAAATAAAGAATGTTCTATTTTATTTATTGCATTTTTAAAGCACAAGCAGTTCACCTGCCAGTTTTTCTTGCTTCTTTGGAGGCATAGAAGGAACTTCCTACTTCATTCATGTCCAGAGGCAATAACTTTTATATACTGTAAATGAGTCTATCTAGGTAACACTGTCTGATACTTTCTGAAAAAAATCCTTAACCAAAATTAGTTGTAAGCTCTGTCAATACTTCTAGTGTATATTTCGAATGAACATTTAAAAAGGCTCTTAAAGAAATTATATATGGTCTGTCTAGAGTAGTCAATTCTAATGTATTCTCATATATCACTTTATACATGTGAGACATATACTAACTCAATTCAGTAGTTTTCACATAAAAAGAAACAAGTTTCCTTGGGACTTAATTTTCTAAGTCTAACAATTTTCTGGGGTTAAAGAAGCCATTACTGAATCTGGGACCAAGGAGAGATCTGTGGAAATATTTTTTATATTCTAAAATCTGATTTCTGGCTCTAAGGACCAGTTTGTAGAGAAGAATACTACAACTCCTAAGAATAGATTTCTTAGGGTAATTTTTATTTAGGATTAGAATCAGATCAAGGACTTTTTTGATTTGTCAAGATTTAGCAATTTCTTAATTTTATATTGGAATATATAATTGCATGATCTTAAGAATGCTTAGAGATAAGCAATATTACCTCCTTTTTGTACCTTACACTATTCTCCTGACACTCTCACCTCTTCTCCCTATCCTGCTTGCTACTCCCTGCCCACACATTTATCTTTCATGGGAATACAGATAGCACATATATAATTGCTTGGCCCCTTCCACACTCCAGTCTTTTCTCAACTACATCTTCTCAATCTGCTCTTTCAAGACTCAAACTTATACAAAAGACAGTCAGAAATCGACTTTGAGATCCATATTCAAAAGCATTTAACTGGATAACTCAGAAGTCATCCAACTAAATGAAGATTTGGGCACTTATCGGCTAATAAGTTAGCTGGCTAAATTAAGGGCTTTCCAGGGGTGTAATTGGGAGGAGTCGAATTAGTGGGCTAAGTTACATAGAAACATATAAGCGTAGAAATGATAGCAGAAACTGACCAAGTGGTCCATTCTGTCTGCCCAGCAAGCTTATGGTGGTATCTGCCGCGCAATGCAGGTTATCAGTTTCCCAGACCATAAAAGTCAGAGCCCTCATTGCTTGTTGTCTGAATCCATTCCAATCCCCTTTTACCTCTTGCCATTGAAGCAGAGAGCAATGTTGGAGTTGCATCAAAAGTATCAGGCTTATTAGTTAAGGGTAGTAATAGCCACATCAGCAAGTTACCCTCATGCTTATTTGTTCCCCAGACTGTAAAAGTTGGGGCCTGGCTAAGTTTGATATTCAGAGTTAGCTAGTTAATATAACTAACTAATAGTTCTCCTAATGTTAATTAGGACAACTATTTGGCTAAACTTTGAGATAACTGGCTATGTTTAATAGTGCCACTGCACTATTCAATATACCTCCAAAGTTAGCCAGATAAGTTTATCCGACTATCTTTGCTATATGGACAATAACTGAATATGGAACTCTTATTCACACCCACAGACCTGTAACAATTAGGGATGTGAATCATATTTCTGACAATTGAAAATATCGTACAATATTTTCCAAGTCGTCAGAAATCGGGGGCTCCCCGAAACCGATAGGAAAACCCCACGAAATTGTTCGTGGGGTTCTCTTATCATTTTGGGGGAGGGCAGGAAAAACGGCACACAAAAACAACCCCTAAAACCACCCCAACCCTTTAAAACAGCTCCCTTAGCTTCCCCCACCCTCCCGATCCCCCCAAAACCTTTTGAAATTACCTGGTGGTCCAATGGAGGTCCCGGGAGCGATCTCCCGCTCTCGGGCCATCTGCTGCTACTAATAAAAATGGCGCCGATGGCCCTTTGCCCTTACCATGTGACAGGGTATCTGTGCCATTGGCCGGCCCCGTCACATGGTAGGAGTAATGGACAGCTGGCGCCATCTTTAAAAATGGCGTGGGCCATCCAGTGCTCCTACCATGTGACAGGGGCCAGTCAATGGCATGGATTCCGGTTCTGATTCACATCTCTAGTAACAATGGCTAAATAATGAAAAGGTATTAAACAAAATCAGGTGAATTTTCAAAGACTTATTTGTATATAAATTACTATACACACATATATGTGGACCAAGCATGTATAATAAGTATTTTAAAAACAGGTCACATATTAGTGCATGTGATTAAAGGTATGTATACAAAAAAGGAGTGTGTTGGTGCATACAGGTTGGGGTTAGCATGTAAGTGCATAATGCTTATAAAATACCAACATATGATGCTTTTAAAATACCAATGTACTCGTGAACATCATTCCACTTATGTGTGTTCATTTACTACTGCTCATTTAACGGACAAGTTCAAATTTTCCTTTTGTTTTTGGACTTGACATTTGGTGAGTTGGCTTCTTCAGGTAAGTGGACATAGGAGCAGGATGGGGTGGGACGAAGTGTACCTGGGACAGACTGGGACATAGTGAGTGGTAACTGGAACACACAGGTTTATACTGGGAGTTACTAGAACAGATTGGGGGGAACTGAGACATACAGGGCTAAAAAAGGGGGTGGGAGTGGGTGTTACTAGGACATACTGGGGGGTATGAGTCAGTGGTGGAGAGTCCTTTTTCAATATGACCCCATTAGCCCTATGGATATTCAGATGACAATGGTTGAGGAGGGAGAGAGAACAGAGGAGAAGGAGATTTAGGTAGGTACCCCTTACAGAAATTGTATAGGATTAGGATACAGCAATTAATGTGCAGGTTGAGATTCAACAAGTTAGAGCAGGATCTGCAACCTTCCACCTGAAGGGTCCACACTTTGCCAGTACACATCAAGGTCATTACTGCCCTGGCATTTTTTTTTTTTTTTTTGCTACTACACATTCCAGACATTTCTAGAGGTAATGGCTGGAATCAGCCTGTCAAGCACCTCTATATGTATAGATCGGGTCCTGGATGCATTGCTCAGGAAAGCACAACACTATATCATTCCCTCGGAGAAGACAGCAACAACATCAAATAATAACAGATTTCTATGAAATAGCACATTTTTCCTCAGTCTTGGGGGCTAATGATTGCACTCACATTCCTGTAAGGACACCAGAGGGAGATGAGGCCACCTACTGAAACCACAAGGGCTTCCACTCTTTCAATATGCAGGTGGTCTGTGACACCAAGGGCATCATCCTAGAGGTCTTGCCTAGGTTTCTGGGATCCAGTAACAATGCCTTCATCCACTCACAGTCAAGAATTCATGACCTTTTCATGGAAGACCACATCACTGGTTGCTGGCTTCTAGGTGGAAATGCACATAACACTGCTACCATACCAAGTAACCTATTCTTATTGTCTCCCTCATATCTAGGTGGACTAACAGCTTGGGCACAGAAGAACTGCTCTAACCTTGTCCTGTGAACTGCTCGCTGACCAACCCAATGGCATATTTAAATCTATTCTTCTCTGCCTTCTTCCCTACAGGTGACAGAAGATATCCGCTCAAAACCTGGCTCATGACCCCGATGGCTAACCCACAGACCGCTACGGAGGCTCTTTACAGTAGAGGTCATAGGCAGACTAAGGCAGTTAGCAAGAGTTCCTTTGGTTTACTGAAAACAAGTTTCTGCTCTCTGGACAGATTTGGGGAATGCCTTCTCTACAACTACCTAAAGTCTGTGAGATCTTTCTGGCTTGCTGTATGCTATATAACCTGGCCAAAGCAAGACATATGTCTCCTCCAGAGGGGCTGGAAGGAGGAAGAAGACCTGAGTCAGGAGGAACCCTAGTATTTCTTTCCATCTGAAAATAGACCTTATAATTGTTGGTATGTATCACCTGGTTATTTATATGTGTCCCGTGTCTCACAATATATCCGGAATATATGCCAAGGTCTTTTTCAATTCTTTATTGCAGTGGCATTGAATCTTATCTCTTTAAACAAGACTCATAATCATGTAGGTTTTTGCTGTTTTGAGTGGAGACTTAAGATCCGGCTGTGCAGCGCAAGGATCCAATAGATGTCTACACAATTATGAATCTTGTTTAAAGAGATAAGATTCAATGCCACTGCGGATTACGTATAGACAATATTGATTTACAAGCTAGAAGCTTCCTTAGCTTCCCTGAGTCCAAATGAGAGCCTAAGCCCCTGAGGCAGCTGCTGTGAGAGTGGCAAAACTCGGCCAGAGTCGGGCTGTTTTAATTTAAATATGTCTCCACTCAATAAAGAATTGAAAAAGACCTAAGAACATAAGAACATAAGAAAATGCCTTACTGGGTCAGACCAAGGGTCCATCACGCCCAGCATCCTGTTTCCAACAGTGGCCAATCCAGGCCATAAGAACCTGGCAAGTACCCAAAAACTAAGTCTATTCCATGTAACCATTGCTAATGGCAGTGGCTATTCTCTAAGTGAACTTAATAGCAGGTAATGGACTTCTCCTCCAAGAACTTATCCAATCCTTTTTTAAACACAGCTATATTAACTGCACTAACCACATCCTCTGGTAACAAATTCCAGAGTTTAATTGTGCGTTGAGTAAAAAAGAACTTTCTCCGATTAGTTTTAAATGTGCCCCATGCTAACTTCATGGAGTGCCCCCTAGTCTTTCTACTATCCGAAAGAGTAAATAACCGATTCACATCTACCCGTTCTAGACCTCTCATGATTTTAAACACCTCTATCATATCCCCCCTCAGTCGTCTCTTCTCTAAGCTGAAAAGTCCTAACCTCTTTAGTCTTTCCTCATAGGAGAGTTGTTCCATTCCCCTTATCATTTTGGTAGCCCTTCTCTGTACCTTCTCCATCGCAATTATATCTTTTTTGAGATGCGGCGACCAGAATTGTACACAGTATTCAAGGTGCGGTCTCACCATGGAGCGATACAGAGGCATTATGACTTTTTCCGTTTTATTCACCATTCCCTTTCTAATAATTCCCAACATTCTGTTTGCTTTTTTGACTGCCGCAGCACACTGCACCGACGATTTCAATGTGTTATCCACTATGACACCTAAATCTCTTTCTTGGGTTGTAGCACCTAATATGGAACCCAACATTGTGTAATTATAGCATGGGTTATTTTTCCCTATATGCATCACCTTGCACTTATCCACATTAAATTTCATCTGCCATTTGGATGCCCAATTTTCCAGTCTCACAAGGTCTTCCTGCAATTTGTCACAATCTGCTTGTGATTTAACTACTCTGAACAATTTTGTGTCATCTGCAAATTTGATTATCTCACTCGTCGTATTTCTTTCCAGATCATTTATAAATATATTGAAAAGTAAGGGTCCCAATACAGATCCCTGAGGCACTCCACTGTCCACTCCCTTCCACTGAGAAAATTGCCCATTTAATCCTACTCTCTGTTTCCTGTCTTTTAGTCAGTTTGCAATCCACGAAAGGACATTGCCACCTATCCCATGACTTTTTACTTTTCCTAGAAGCCTCTCATGAGGAACTTTGTCAAACACCTTCTGAAAATCCAAGTATACTATATCTACCGGTTCACCTTTATCCACATGTTTATTAACTCCTTCAAAAAAGTGAAGCAGATTTGTGAGGCAAGACTTGCCCTGGGTAAAGCCATGCTGACTTTGTTCCATTAAACCATGTCTTTCTATATGTTCTGTGATTTTGATGTTTAGAACACTTTCCACTATTTTTCCTGGCACTGAAGTCAGGCTAACCGGTCTGTAGTTTCCCGGATCGCCCCTGGAGCCCTTTTTAAATATTGGGGTTACATTTGCTATCCTCCAGTCTTCAGGTACAATGGATGATTTTAATGATAAGTTACAAATTTTTACTAATAGGTCTGAAATTTCATTTTTTAGTTCCTTCAGAACTCTGGGGTGTATACCATCCAGTCC